>NC_041228.1:58840220-58887732 GCF_002837175.3 Physeter macrocephalus | reverse complement strand
CCTCTGTCGCGGCCTCTCCCGTTGCGGAGCACAGGCTCCGGACGCGCAGGCCCAGCGGCCATGGCTCACTGGCCCAGCCGCTCCGCAGCATGTGGGATGTCTCCCAGACCGGGGCGCGAACCCGGTTCCCCCGCATTGGCAGGCGGACGCGCAACCACTGCGCCACCAGGCAAGCCCCGCCCCGTTTTTTTGCGTTGAGAAAGACACAGCTATTTAGCCACTTTCTAAGTGAGAGTCAACAGTAAGTACATGAGGCCTGTGGGATAAAAATAAACAAGTTCTCTCATTTCCAGTCCACATTATGCATCATAATGCTCTAGACAATCGTTAAAATACTACGATTTTGACTAAATGTATACAAATGAGGGAGGTTCAGGAAATTATTATAATATACATCATAGAAAATATTTCTTTAAAAATTTTATCATTTATAAAGAAGCAGCATCGTATTTAACATGTTTCTATAGATGCAGCCTGGTAAACAAAGCGCGTCTCAATCACAAGTGTTTTGTTAGGCAGCCTCTTAGATGACACCTGTGAGCCCTGACACCTGGTATTCATAGCCTTCTGTTACCTCCTCACCTTGAGTGAAAGTTGGACTTTATGACTTGCTGCTAGAGAACAGGAGGCGGCAGAGGTGATGGAATGTCATTTCTGCCATCTTGTTCGTTGCTCTATGGAGACACCCTTGTGACAAGAGGGAGGCCTTCCGGCAACGTTCAGAAAGCCGCCGAGACCCTCAGTGTAACAACCCTGGAGGAACTGAATCCAGACAACTATGCTAGACAGTTTGGAAGTGGACTTCCCTCAGGAAAGCCTTTGGATGAAACCTCAGCTTAGACTGGCACTCTGATTACAACCTCCTAAGAGACCTTTAGCCAGAGGTGCCCAGCTAAGTCAGTCATGCCCAGATACCTGACCTGGAGAAACTGTGAGATAAAAAATATTTGCTGTTTCAAGCTGCTAAATTTGTGGTAGTTTGTAGCACAGCAATTGGTAACTGACACAATGGGTCTCCTTTAGGTCCTTCTCCAGCCTCACTTGGCGAGTAAAAATTAAAGGCTGGAGGATGGAGAAATGAGACATCTTGGTTCGGGGTTATTGTAAAACACACTGAAGATGAAACACAATGTTTTCAGGGGAGTTCATAGCACGTGTAAATAAAGGCACAATGAAATCAGATGGACAAGGTCAGATGGTGAAAACCTAGCATGAACAAATGGGGACAGAAACACATTTTACTCTTTCTTCGGACAGAAAGTCCTATATTATGCTGCTCTGGAAGGAAGGGTCCCATGACTATGTTATGACATCATTCTGTCCCTAAAAATATTTCATTCTATTTATAAACCAAAGTGATTTAAATGAGAAAAAGTAATAATCAGAAAGATGTTAAATAGAAAAGTGTTTGATTTTTCACACCAGTTACATACAATACTATGCTCTTTTCTTTGTAACAGTGAATCCAAAATTATGTTGTAATAATATTTTAATACAATAATAATTAGCATTCATTAATCACGTGATAAATACCTTTTAGTTATTAAGTGAGCCGTTTGTATGTCCAGTAATTCTGGGAGATAAGAATTCTTACCATGCTAAATTTAAAGAAGAGGATATTAAAGTTCAAGGATATTAAGTGATATGCCAAAGTCAACAGCTGGAATCTTGTGGTCCTGGGATTTGAACACAAATTTGTTGTTAGAGTGCCACTCCCTAACCACAACCCTACAGTTTCTCTCTATAGAGTAGAAACATAATTAGTACCACTTAGACGTCAGCCTTAGTTTTTTACAGATGAACTGCGAGTCACTGTTAAAACTGGAGTAAGTTACAACTGCTACTCTAGATACTCTAGTGAATGCAAGAGTAATATAAAAATGTCTTTAAAAGTCTTCAGTCAACTTTGGGAGGTACAGAATCAGTAAGGGAAATCAAGCCCACGTATTAGCAGTTGGTAAGTCATCATGATTTAAATGACTACCAGAATCTCAAAACTGAAGGCAATCATGAAGAAAATGGTCTAGTAAGACGAGGTCTCTGGTATAACTGTGGAATTTAAGCTAGCATTTAATAATGGTTATGAGTCTGTTACGATTCAGAAAAGGAAACAAATATCAATATCATTTTCAGGTTCATAGCAGTAGTCATAAGAATATAACTTCTATCTCTCTAATGAAGTAAAATCAGGCAGAAAAAAAAAAAAAAAAAAAATTTAAAAAAAAATTACTGGTATTAAGACCACTTAGATGATTCCAAAGCACTCTGTAAAGTGCTCTTTATAAAAATGTTAGTCATAGTCCAACTATTTGTAATCTAAAATTGTTGCCCCGTTTTTTGTTTTTGTGGTTTTTTTTTTTTGTGGGATGCGGGCCTCCCTCTGTCGCGGCCTCTCCCGTTGCGGAGCACAGGCTCCGGACGCGCAGGCCCAGCGGCCATGGCTCACTGGCCCAGCCGCTCCGCAGCATGTGGGATGTCTCCCAGACCGGGGCGCGAACCCGGTTCCCCCGCATTGGCAGGCGGACGCGCCACCACTGCGCCACCAGGCAAGCCCCGCCCCGTTTTTTTGCGTTGAGAAAGACACAGCTATTTAGCCACTTTCTAAGTGAGAGTCAACAGTAAGTACATGAGGCCTGTGGGATAAAAATAAACAAGTTCTCTCATTTCCAGTCCACATTATGCATCATAATGCTCTAGACAATCGTTAAAATACTACGATTTTGACTAAATGTATACAAATGAGGGAGGTTCAGGAAATTATTATAATATACATCATAGAAAATATTTCTTTAAAAATTTTATCATTTATAAAGAAGCAGCATCGTATTTAACATGTTTCTATAGATGCAGCCTGGTAAACAAAGCGCGTCTCAATCACAAGTGTTTTGTTAGGCAGCCTCTTAGATGACACCTGTGAGCCCTGACACCTGGTATTCATAGCCTTCTGTTACCTCCTCACCTTGAGTGAAAGTTGGACTTTATGACTTGCTGCTAGAGAACAGGAGGCGGCAGAGGTGATGGAATGTCATTTCTGCCATCTTGTTCGTTGCTCTATGGAGACACCCTTGTGACAAGAGGGAGGCCTTCCGGCAACGTTCAGAAAGCCGCCGAGACCCTCAGTGTAACAACCCTGGAGGAACTGAATCCAGACAACTATGCTAGACAGTTTGGAAGTGGACTTCCCTCAGGAAAGCCTTTGGATGAAACCTCAGCTTAGACTGGCACTCTGATTACAACCTCCTAAGAGACCTTTAGCCAGAGGTGCCCAGCTAAGTCAGTCATGCCCAGATACCTGACCTGGAGAAACTGTGAGATAAAAAATATTTGCTGTTTCAAGCTGCTAAATTTGTGGTAGTTTGTAGCACAGCAATTGGTAACTGACACAATGGGTCTCCTTTAGGTCCTTCTCCAGCCTCACTTGGCGAGTAAAAATTAAAGGCTGGAGGATGGAGAAATGAGACATCTTGGTTCGGGGTTATTGTAAAACACACTGAAGATGAAACACAATGTTTTCAGGGGAGTTCATAGCACGTGTAAATAAAGGCACAATGAAATTAGATGGACAAGGTCAGATGGTGAAAACCTAGCATGAACAAATGGGGACAGAAACACATTTTACTCTTTCTTCGGACAGAAAGTCCTATATTATGCTGCTCTGGAAGGAAGGGTCCCATGACTATGTTATGACATCATTCTGTCCCTAAAAATATTTCATTCTATTTATAAACCAAAGTGATTTAAATGAGAAAAAGTAATAATCAGAAAGATGTTAAATAGAAAAGTGTTTGATTTTTCACACCAGTTACATACAATACTATGCTCTTTTCTTTGTAACAGTGAATCCAAAATTATGTTGTAATAATATTTTAATACAATAATAATTAGCATTCATTAATCACGTGATAAATACCTTTTAGTTATTAAGTGAGCCGTTTGTATGTCCAGTAATTCTGGGAGATAAGAATTCTTACCATGCTAAATTTAAAGAAGAGGATATTAAAGTTCAAGGATATTAAGTGATATGCCAAAGTCAACAGCTGGAATCTTGTGGTCCTGGGATTTGAACACAAATTTGTTGTTAGAGTGCCACTCCCTAACCACAACCCTACAGTTTCTCTCTATAGAGTAGAAACATAATTAGTACCACTTAGACGTCAGCCTTAGTTTTTTACAGATGAACTGCGAGTCACTGTTAAAACTGGAGTAAGTTACAACTGCTACTCTAGATACTCTAGTGAATGCAAGAGTAATATAAAAATGTCTTTAAAAGTCTTCAGTCAACTTTGGGAGGTACAGAATCAGTAAGGGAAATCAAGCCCACGTATTAGCAGTTGGTAAGTCATCATGATTTAAATGACTACCAGAATCTCAAAACTGAAGGCAATCATGAAGAAAATGGTCTAGTAAGACGAGGTCTCTGGTATAACTGTGGAATTTAAGCTAGCATTTAATAATGGTTATGAGTCTGTTACGATTCAGAAAAGGAAACAAATATCAATATCATTTTCAGGTTCATAGCAGTAGTCATAAGAATATAACTTCTATCTCTCTAATGAAGTAAAATCAGGCAGATTTTCAATAAGTGACCTAATCAGATATTGAGCTATAATTTATGGAAGATATTAGAAACTCCAAGTTCAATCTTGGGGTTGTTGGTATTCTGGAACAAACAGAAAACAAAATTTATGATAACACTTGAAGAAGAATTTTTTTATTAATTAGATCCCCCCTAGAAACTCTGAAAAGCTATCTGAAGAACAATGTTCTTTGGTAAGAATTACTCTCTGAGGGTTTCTGGTAAAGTCCTCTGAGTTTGAAGATTGCAGTCCAAATCTAGAAGAGACCCCTTGGAATGACTGAATATCTGAGGGCAGAAAATAAACCAAATTGATCCTGTATGTCTGGACCCTTGAGTTTGGAGTAATATACTTAATTGTTCATGATTTGAGAAACAGCTAAAGTCAAACACAGGCACCTTTGCCATCACTGAAGATACTAGCATGCCTATCTTAGATTGGGTTCTCGGAAACAGACTCAGACAGAGAGGTGTATTTGGAAGGTTTGTTGGGAAGTGCTATTGGCAGCTACACTGTTAGGAAATGAGGAAGGGAGGAAGAAGTTGACCCTCAGTATGGTACAATGGAGGACTCTGCCAATCACATGGAGAACTGGATGGCTCTTCAGAATTATCCCAACTTAAGGCAATGGGGCTCTGTGTTCCATCATCAGCCAGACAAAGGGCCTAGCCTTGGGCCATACAGTTCTCTGCTTCCGAGGGCAGTGCCCAGTGAAGAATGCAGCCATGACATCAGCAATCAACTTACCCAGCATCTGGTGAAACGCTGTCACTCCTTGCAAAGGGTATCTGGACAAAGCCCTATGGGACCTTCTACACACCCTCTGAGGACTGATGGTAAATTCCAGTGAAGGAGATTTTAAAAGGTGGTAAAAGAAGGATCAAAATGGAGGAAAGCTAAGGTGAGAGAGAACTCTGTCTCAGTAGCCCAGCTCCTTTGTTCTGCACGTTCCCACACAGCGTTCTGTAGCCGGGGGCTACAGAAAAACTGTCACCTACTGCACCGTCTATTCTTTTGTAATCTTGTTCCCACCAGCAGTAGTAAAAATAGAAATAATAGCTTCTCATTCTTTTTCTCCTCCTTCTCTGGCCCACTCTAAGAAGTAAGTCTTCGCCGAAACTGACTCTGATCTCAGGAGACATGAAAACTCCTTTTCTTTTGTGCAGTGGGGATCCACCTTAGACAATGCATTAGAGCCCACTTTTACTCATAGCAATTCTGACCCTGGATTTATCTGTCCTAGTCCACTTCAAGTCAGGAAAACCAGACTCTAGACTACAAGCGCAGGAGTTGCTAAGAGTTTTAAATTGTGGATCTGACCTGTTCCAATAATGTACTACGTTACCTTAAAGATGAAGGAAATAGAAAAAAGAAAATAAAGAAGAGCTGTACACATATCTGCCTCTGTACTTATCTAGGGCTATCATTTGTGGATTGTTTTCACATTTCTCTTACACCAGTATGATTGAGTAGATAAGCACATGTGTCCTTGGTAAGTGGCAAGAAGAAGCCCATGAATTCTGATGACATAGACATACAAAATAATGGAAATAATTCTAGATAGGATTTTTTTTTTTCTTTACAGGAAAACTCCAGATAAATTTTCTTAGATGGTTTTTTCTAGTAACCGTGGTAACAGCAAAAGTAAACTACATTCATTTTAAGGTATATTATGTAATTTGAGCTTCAAAACAATCCTGTGAAGCACTCCTAACTCCATTTTATCAAACTGAGGTTTAGGAAAATACATTTTTATAAGGTGATACAACTAGATAATGTAGACCATGGGTTTAATTCCACGTCTTCCCTTTCACAGAAACCATATTACCTTGCAAATTTCTTCCTTTGTTTATATTGAGAGTCACAGACCCTTTATGAATGTTGTGAAAGAAATTTAAAAAGTAAATATTAGGGAGTATAATAAGTACTAGATACAAACAAAATTCACTTTACTTAATTTTTGAATAGTATTGCATTTATAAAAAAAGCCATGGAATGTAAAAAAGGTCCACAGTGTAAATTTTACTCTCACTCCATCCTCCTTTTCTGTCCCCATCTCCTCCAAAATTATCATTTTTGTTAGACTTCTAGTGTGTCCTTCCAATGTAAATACATACAAATATTCTCTACATTTGACACCAGGTCCCACTCTTCTATGACTTCTCTTTTTTACATAATATTTTATGGAGAATTTTTCATATCAGTACATAAGAAGTGTTTCCATCCTTTAATTTTTTTTCTGTTGTAGCACAGTAGTGCATTGAGTGAGTAAATTATAATCTACTCAACCACCCTCACTGATGGACTTTTTTTTTTCCAACCTTTTCCAATTACAAATCATGCTTATGTGTAAATCATGCTACCCTGCATACAAGAAAATTGGATCATAAATTAACAAACTGTTGCATTAATGTGTAAATCACTAAGATCAATGCATATTAAATGAATATAAAAGTAAGTATGATCTATGAAAGAAACTTTTCAGTTTACCTTTGTTTTAGACTTTTTTGGTTGAATTATGAGGAGAAGAATTCTGAGACTTTCCAGAATTATCCAACTGTAAGTGGATCAGAAGATAGTTTCTTATGTTTCAACCATACTTCCTTATAGATCTATGCAACTGGAATAACGCATGAATGCCAATGAAAGTGTTGACAGTCAAAAAGAATACCTATGACTAACAATTGTGTCTATTTCCAAGCAGAAGTTCACTTTCCTGTTAAGAAAAAAACAAACAAAAAAACCCAAACAATGAAAAAGTTTGTCACAGTTGTATTTAGAATTGGTATTTGGTCAGGGCACAGAACCATACAGATTCTGCCCTGAAACTGGATCTCCATCCTTAGGACTAAATGCACAGGCAGTTGAACAAGGTAAAATGACACTTCATTGCCACCTGAGCCATTGCACATCAGATCCTAATGTGATCCTAATCCATTCTTTGGATAGATTAAATTAAACATCACAGGAGATTATTTTTCTATACTAGTGAAAGTCAAAAGTCTAGAACAAAGGGGGACTTCCCTGGTGGCGCAGTGGTTAAGAATCCGCCTACCTGTGCAGGGGACACGGTTCGATCCTGGTCTGGGAAGATCCCACATGCCACAGAACAACTAAGCCCCTGTGCCACAACTACTGACACGGTTCGATCCTGGTCTGGGAAGATCCCACATGCCACAGAACAACTAAGCCCCTGTGCCACAACTACTGACCCTGCCCCCTAGAGCCCACGAGCCACAACTACTGAAGCCCGTGCACCACAACAAGAGAAGCCACCGCAATGAGAAGCCTGTGCACCGCAACAAAGAGTAGCCCCCGCTACTCAATGAATTTATTTTTTAAAAAGTGCCACTCTGCATTTTATTTTGTAGTTATTTGGGTAACTAGACCAGGGCAGAGTAAGAACTTTTTCACTCAGGAATCTCTAAATCCATTCCTCTCTCAGACACATTGAGAGACAGAGTCAAGTTCAATATGCCATTTTTCAGGAGATAAAATATTGCTTAGCTTCCCTGAAATAAGCATTGAAATGTATACATTTAGAAAGTTATTGCCCAGTCCATCCAATTAATAAGGAATTTCAGCAAGCCACGTGAAAATAGGTAATCAGAAAGTAACACTTCCACATATTAAATAGATATTATTTACTTTCTCCCTGCTGTATTTTTCAAAGGAAAATATGACAGTGTAATATTTATGTTTACACGATTCATAAATGACAGAGTAGAGTCAAGCATAAAACCCAAGGTTTTCCCCTTTGGGACCAGTGCTATGAGTGAATTGCCAACTTTCAGCGTGATGGAAGAGTGTTGATCGACCTAGGGACAAGATCCAATCAAAAGGAATTCTGCCTTATCTGGATTCAATTTTAGAAAACTTTTGGCGATTTCCCCACAGTAAGTCAGCCAGCCAAATAAACAGATCCACTGAAAAGAACTTGTAGAATATTTCTTGAAGTGGAGCGAATGATCTGCACGTCATCTACGTGGATAGAGCTGAGCAGAGTGTGTCTTCCAGAGCTGTGTGCATGTCAATGTATAAATCTCTACAGCATTTGGATCTAACCCTGAAGGCACCTTATTATGCAAGGGCCAATAATCTGTTTGATGAGTCCTGACTGAAGAAACCTGGAATTAAATGAGAAACAAAAGCAACACACAATGCCAGATAGACCTTTGTAGGACTGAAATGCATTTTCATAAATTTCCTCTTGGAAGGCAAGAGCCACCCAGCCGAAAGGCCTAAGCACAGCAGCTCTATAAAGAGCCTGAGAGTGTCAGCGAGACCGTCAGACCAGTTCTAATGTTAAGAAGTGCAATTTATGTGCTATGAAAGGACAAAAATCCTGACTGAAATTCATTCTAGATCTGATGACAGTTAAGATATTCCTAGAGCTGATCGGCAGCGACTTTCTTCCACTGCTCTTAGTTAAATTTAAAACAAAAAAAATAAGGTGATATAAGTTCGTCATATTGTCCTTTGTGAGCAGGATTTTTTTTTTTTTTTTAAGAAAAGAGTTACAATTGCAGATTTTAAACATGATGGCAATTTACCAGAAGTCAGAGATTAACTAGGAGGGTTAAACTGAACCAAGAAAACTGAGAACAGCCTTTCACCAGTGAGGAAGGCCAAGGATTAGGGACTGGAAGTGGTTGGCTAAAGCTTCAGGATAATATCATTTAAATCCTCAAGAGAAAGCAAATTAAACTGAGAGAAATCCTGATTGCCAGATTTATATGGACTAAAGGATACAAAGTAAATTCAAAACTACTAAGAATTCCTATGTGTTGAGAATCACAAAACGTCATCAGAGTAAATATTGAAATCTCTTAGAATAAGCAATTTCAGAGAATTTAGGGTGACAGATCCAAAACTAATTGAAAGAATTCCAGAAAAGAGGATCAGACGATCTTAAGAGCCAGGGAGACAAGCAAAATGCAAAGGATAGAACATTTAAAGAGACAACATCACATTTAGCTTAATAATATGTATTTTTTTCTTATAATTTATAGTAAACTTTGTATTCAGATAAAAATGATTCTCAATCTGCCCTATCCTTTTGCAGCTGGAAGAAAATAGCTTAATCTACCGTTCTATATTTTTCACCTACACTTTTTAAGAGAAAACACAATAGCTTTGTTTACCTTTCATTTGTTCTTATTCTTCCCAGAGAGGATCTCAGCATTACATATCCCTATCATCGAATCTTTTTTCATAGCTCAGTCCAAGCAGCCTATAAAATATTTTAAGTATTGCAAATAATGATCATTATTTTAAAGGCATGGAAATTACTAGTGACAGAAAACTGGATTTTTTTTTTCAAATGATGTCTAGTATATAGGATCTAATCATCACCATCTGACATTTGTAGGTAGGATATACTTGGTGACCAAAATACTTGACAGATTTTCTTTTAAGTGTAAAATAAAAGCCTGGTGTTCAAAAGAGCCATGAGGACTAATGGAAATCTGACTGATTTTTTTTAGACTGGAACAAAAGAGATCTGTGAGGCTGTCACCTTTACCAGCACTTCAAGGGACACAGAAAAAGCCAGAACACTCTTAGGACAAGCTTCAGGACAAGCTAAACATATCACCCCAGGTTATCTGAATTTCAGTCAATGCTAAAAGTCAGTCCTTTAAGTTAGAATGGACGACAGTATTGCCATTCTAAGCAGGATCCAGAGACCTTAGCAATCAGGGCAGTATACACCTGGCTCTCATTAATTAGGCCACAGTCATTGAGATAGGCACATCCATTACGGAGCAATTAGAGAAAAGATGTGGAAATGGAGATTCAAACAGGTTTGAAGTTACTCCTGCCTTGATCCCACTTTATTTCGTCAAAAAGAAGACATTTGAGGGGGCCTGCAGAATGCATGGAAGAAAAGGGTATGGTGTTGTCCAGAGGAAGGCAAAATAACCACAATAAACTCTTCTAATCTGAGATCGTCTCTGAAACTATGCAATTTAACCCCGGGTGAACTGATATAGAACCATGAGTGCACATGTGAACCTGTTCGAGTTTCTTGGCTGCGAAAAAAATGTGCTTTTTTGTGGCACTTAAATTTCAAGCTGAAGCTGCTCACCAGAGGCCGACTTATTGTACATGGTCTGCAAAAATGCCAGATGGAACAAAAATGTCAGAACATGGGCATGTGCGCACGCGCACACACACACACACACACACACTCTCTCTCTCATCATAATGTTCAGACATGTGCATTTGAGATCGGCAAAAGAAAAAAGAATATTTTAAAAACCACCACTTGCTTTCACCCCTGTGGAAGAGAACAAGAGGGAGAAGTAAGAGAGACTGTCCTGCAACGGGCATCCCCCATCCAATGCGACTCACAGCTCTGAAATAGTAGCAATGAGAACCATACACAACTCCTCCCGTGAAATCCCTTTCATCTGCAGTTTAAACCCAGATTACAGAGTGAGGCAAAGCCCAAGCAAGGGTTAAATAGCAATCCCAGCTACTCGCCAAAGGAGCCTGGGCCCAAGGAATCCAGGAGGGGGCAGAAAGAAGGGGGCCGCAGGTCCTAATAGCTTCTGCTCTAAAGCCACACTACACAGAACCTCATTAGACATTCCTGTCATAATGGCAAGGACGAATCAGATCAAATTAAAACCCAAATCATCTGCAGCTTTTGTTGTTTCAGACAGAATTTACCACTGATATGCTCTCCTTTTTCCTTTCATTGTGTCCTTTAGGGCTCTATCATCCCAATAATAGCTCTCCTTGCCCCTGGGGTATTTCTGTTGCCTGCAGTGACATCTACTGGTAGAAACAGAGACCTTCCCAAGCAGGCTCCTTTGGCAAGACTCGAACAGAACAAATTTGATGTGGACTTAAGGAAGGATTCCCTCTCATCCCAACCCATCCTGGACCCTGCCCCCCTCCCCCGCCATTTTTGCTTTTTAGCTAATATAATACAAAGGCTAACATTAGAGAGAATCGTAAGATTTCTTTATAAAGATCCAAGAATTTGTTAATTTTGCACCATCTCTCCTTGTCATAATCTTTGCCACAAGAATGGCTACATTCTGAGAAATGTTCTGTCCTCAGCCCAGTTATTGTCATATGAATGAGCTATCATTCAATCCTAATGCGTGAGATGTTTTATTCTTACTTCCATGACATTTGTATTGTAGTGACAAAGGCTACAGCTAGAAAAGGAAATGATACAAATTCCATTCAGGCTTTATCATTTTAAATTCTCATTTTGTGCTTCTTTCATGTCTAGCTACTAAAAACTAGTTTTCCTCTTAAAAAAATAAAGAAAGAGGGAAGGAGCTGGAAAAGAAAAGGAAAAATAACGAGTTTGTGAAACTAAACCTCTGGTGTGCCCTCTTTTAATGGTTTACCTTCACGTTTAACACACCTGGATAAGTTGCTACTGGAGACATCAAAGCCAAGAAAGTGAGTCAGTGTCATTTCCCCTCACAAATCTGTGGCGGGAACAATGCTTTGTTAAAGTTACAGCGTAGTGTAGGACTTAAGTAGCACCTCAGTGCAGAATGTATTACTAAATATAGCATGCCTTGTATCAAATCTGAAAGCCACGAGTGACTCCTATTTTAACCATCTTCGACCCACCCCATTTCTGCTTCCTCAGTATTCTTCAACATGTAAGACAATATTTCAAATCATTGAAAATTCCAGATGTTCAATTATATTGCCTTTTTTTCCTCTCTTCTCAAAAGCATTTTTGGAGTTCTAGTAGGTTGGGGATGGGGAGAGGGTAAAATAGCAATGCTTTAAATTACAGCTTTTTAAAGATAAAACATGCTTTAAGAGAATACCTTTTAAATAAAAATAAAGCTAAGTGATAAAAAATTGTTTCATCTGTATCACACCCATTTTCCAATATAGGTTTGTTATAAATAGGTACTTTTTCTTAAAAATGAAATATTTCTATAATAATTCATAAATGTTTCATGTTTAGGAATATATTCTCATAGGTACTTCCATTATCATCATGTGGCTATGGTTTGGAATACAATATTTTAGTTTCTGTAAATTTTTCTAATTTTTTCTTTGAATACAGAGAAACACTCATTGAATTAATATGTAATACAAATGAAATCTTTCTATTTAAAAATAGAAAATCTAACCATAGGGCTGTTATTTAAGAAAACAAATCTCTAAGGTAAGAGATAGGTGAGAATTAATTTACAAAGAAGAAATAGAGGCACAAAGAATTCATTTCCTAATCATTAAACCTCATACTCAGTATTTCTCTTACTAATAAGTATTCCATATGCAGAAGAAGCCATATTTCCTAAAGTCATATTTAAGAATTAAAATTTCCATTGTACAACATTTCAGAAAAAGGAGGCTCTACATTTTTAGTCACATGATTAATACTATTTATAGCTGAAAGATTTTCTAGCTTCAATAATAACATGACCAGTGAAAGAGTATTTAATTGTTAAAGTTAGTTCGTTTTCTCAAAACAATGATCTTAGAAACTGAACCATGATATTGAAGTGTGAAACTAGCTTGAATGCAATAACTTTAACTAAGATGCCAACAGACCAGGATAGAATATCTAAGCCAAAGTATTAAAAAAACAAAATGAAATAGATATATCTTACTGTATCTTTAGTGTTAGCACACAGTGAGGGATTTGATCCTGCAATGAATTGTTGCCCGTACATCTCTATAACGTTGTATATCTCCATCTCAATTCAGTTTGAGCTTAACTTGCAGTTTCTTTTGGTTCTGGAAAACATAACAGTTAGTAGCAATTTTGTGGGTTTTTGCAGTACACACATGAAGGGGTAAATTATCATAGCATCCCAAATAAAACATTCCTATTTTCAATGTTGTATTTTGATGACTTTTCATTGCTTTTTCTTCCAAAATTATGGTTATAAAATAATCACTCTTCAATAAGCAATTACCCTACTCAATAACTGTCAAATGTTATTTAGCTAGCCAAATGTAAAGCAAGTGTTTAACGAATAATATTAAGGAATTTTGGTATATTTAGAGAGATGAAAAATTCTAAGTAAATGTCTTACTCTTTGTTTTTACAACAAAGAAACTTCTTTCATTTTGTTTTTGTATCATCTGTGAAGACAGTTGTATTATCATCTTTTTTTTCTGTGTGAATGGGCAAAGCACTGTGTATAACTACAGATTTCACTTCTAAAACTAAAAGTTCTCATTTTTTTTTATTTTCAGAAGTTATAAAGTTTTAATATCAACATGCAGTCTCTGAAAGTAATATTCATTTATCTAGTCTATTTTATTTGGTAGAACAAGGAGTATTTTTTAATTTTTAAAACTCTATGTTATTCAGGATGCATGCTTTCCTTTAAGCATTACTCAAAGTCCTTCAATCCATAGTCTTCTGTGTGTGTGTGTGTGAGTGTGTGTGTGTGTGTGTGTGTGTGTGTGTATTTCCTAATGTCAAAACATACTGCTCTCTGTTTCACAAAATACATAGACAGGTAAATAGATATAGATGCAGATAGGTATAAGCTTTTATAAACATCTATGTATTTTAAATTCTCACTAAAAATGTCCTAATAGTTGATTTCAATTTTTCACAATTAAAAACAAAAACCGTTGTATAGAAAATGAAACTAATATATATTTTTTATTTACCCTTTTTCACCTACACATTTTTCCATTTCTTTAACATCTTTATTAGAGTATAATTGCTTTACAATGGTGTGTTAGTTTCTGCTTTATAACAAAGTGAATCAGTTATACATATACATATGTTCCCATATCTCTTCCCTCTTGCGTCTCCCTCCATTTTTCCATTTTTTGAGGCAAGAAGAGGAAAAACAAAAAAACGTTCTACAGAAAATGAAACTAATATGAATTTTTTATTTACCCCTCTTCACCTACACATTTTTCCATTTTTTGAGGCAGGAAGAGGAAATCCTTTCTATTTTTATATGCCAGCATTTACCTACTTATCTATCTATCTATCTATCTATTCATTTATTTTGATAACTTACTTTAACATAAAAGCAAGGTAAAGCAAGACCAGTGATCATTACAGCAATATTCAAGGACAGTGCTTTGTAATGCAGCACAGCATAAGAAAATGGAAAATCTGCCTCCTTCAAGCACTAACAACCATCTGCAAGACTAGAAGTCAGTATTTCTGTCACAAGACTGCAAAAGCAATACCCACACTTCCCAAACCATTGTATGGCATGTCAGCCATATAGTATTTTCAATCTTGGTGGGCACGAACACACGATAGTTCATCAGAGAAGCTGTATTAAACATACTGCTATGTATTTGGAACATTGTACAATACCAAATGCCTGACTTGTTAATGAAGGAAGGATTATTGGAGTGCTCTAATTTACAGGAGCAAAAAGACAATAATGTTGCTTCTTTTTCATAAGTAATAGTTTCCTAGGTAATATTTCTCTGACAGGTGTAAAGTAGCATTACATGCTGGAATAAGCTTAATAAATGTTAAGCTTAATAAATGATCAGCGTCATCTTTCCCCTCACCAGGTCTGAGAAATTCAGAGCACCTACTAATAAGGCGTGTGGCTTGGTGCATGCACAAAACATGTGGTTTGGGTTAAGATTTCCCTGAATCACACAGACAAAAGAAAAAAAAAAGAAAGAAAGAAAGAAAAGAGAAGAAAAAACTATAAATCAATTCCATCAAAGAGCAGTCTGAATTCAGTCTCTGAACTTTGTCACTAATATCATTTCTGTCTTCTAAGTAAAGAGTTAAGTTTCTCAAGGTAGTTAGGGAAAGATGAACAGGATATACAGCACATATTAGAATTTTAAAACAATAGAATAAATTGTGCAGTTTTTAAAAAGGCGAGAAAGAATACTTCGAATGCATCTATTGAAGTTCATCAGATAAAAACAGTACGATGAAAAATGAATACTCTCATGCTATTCTCAGTGAAATGATACTTGAAATTATTTTATTATTGCATTGTTGCTCTGACTTACTAACTGGATGATAAGATATAAAGGAGAAAAATGAGACAAAAAATTGAAGAATCAGTGAGTGGCAAATGTGGAACACATCAGTGGAATCAGAGAGGGAATTAAAAAGTTAACATAGGGGAAAGCTGAGAAAGAAGCAAATAGGAAGTCAGGGAAAAAAATATATCCATAAGGGAAAACACACATAAGAAGAATCCATAGAAAAGGAGACAGAGAAGCAACAGAGGAATAAGAAGAGAAATAAAAATTTAAATTCAAGTAAGAAAGACCCGAGTGAAGAAAGATAAGAACTGAGAAGCAAATATTAAAAACAAAAGAAAATAGGCATATTTACAGACTGCTAGGGGAACAAAGAGACTTGGAAGAGTCCATAGTGGCACAGGCCTGGAGGATGCCCTGAGATAAAAAGAAAGAAGAAAGTATAATAATAGGGAGAAAATATGGAGAGAGACACAAAGAAAAGATAGACGAAGAACAGAAGACAGAGAGATGGTTAAGAATAAATAAGAGGCAGAAACCAAACAAATGTTAAGAAGAAAAAAAAATCCATCAACTCTATTTATATAATCTTGTTATAGGAAAGAACTCATTTGTATGTTCGTGCTAGTTTTTGTGACATAACAGCAAAAGTCTGATTTCTGTAAAACTTTTTGGAAGTCTGTTCTGAGTTCAGATTTGGAATATAAAAGTATAAACCTTCTAAGGTTTTACTACATTGGCTTTATATAGTTCAATTGAAAAGATTCATTCTTTTTGAAACAAAAAGCTTTGTATTGCCATTTAAAATTGCCAAATGCCATGAAACAATTTTTGAAACATAACTTGGAGTGAATGTAGGTGATATTTGGGTTGTGGTTTTATTTGATACTATTGTCTATAAGGAATTGGTCCTTTCACAGGCTAAAATGAATTCAGAACTATGAATTTTAATGAAATATCAATAAGTGAGCAAGTCTCATAATTTGGTTTTGACAAGACTCTCCAAAGATTAAACAAACCAAAAGTATACTGTAGGAAATAATATTCCTTTTAAAGTTTAAGTAAAAGTTGAATCATTTCAATATGTATGGAAGATATATAATGCATGTGTATATATAATGTATATGTATGTGTACGTATACACACATACAGACATATTGTAAACAATTTTTCAATTTATGTTTAAAGGTTACTTGTTGGTATAATCATTCAAACCTACATTTTCCAATGGAAATTAAAGTTACCTTTTATGAAATTATAAAGAAATAAATACTTGAACTAGGAGCAATTGTATGTAAACAATTGCATGTAAACAATTGTAGGTCAACAATTGTATTACCTCTTTATAAATAAAACGGAGAAATATGAGCAAAATGATAATTTAGGTGGATTTTTAGCTATATAAAAAAAAAGATACTGATAGCCTAGAATGATATTTCTGCTTCCAGCTGGGAGGTGGTAGAGGGGAGTAAATAATTGAAATATCTTCATCAATTTCATATGTTTAACATGAAGAAAAGGTGTAATTAAATACAACCAATACCATACTTCAGGCCTTCATCATCTCTTTTCCAAATTATAAAATGGTTTCTCAATCATTAGTTTCCCCCCCAAACACACACTTCATTCTGTACTCCAAGCTGTATAAAACATCCTGAAAGCCTAAGTAATGTCTCCATAACCTAAAATTCTTTTTAGCTTACTATCTTCTACAGGTAAATATAAACTATTTCTTTACTTATTTATTTAGTCACTGAAGCCCCTTCCCCCTCTGGACTCATCTATCCTGCAACCACATTCCCTCTAGATCAATAGCCATGGACCCTAAGCCACAGTCCTTTTAAACTTCCCTTTCTACTTTTACTCACACCCCATCCTCTGACTAGCTGCTCCTTCACTCACCATGCTTTTTGGCTGACCACCTTTTACATTTTACTCTGGGCTCAGTCCAAACCTTCTCAAACACTCAAAGGCAGGTCAGGCTTTGTTGCAGACTTTGAGATATAAAGTGAACATCTGACTTTAGCTCTTTACATGGATATGCATGTGAGTTCCACTGGCATGACTCTGTCTTAATTTTCTTTGCAACTTCTATATCTAGAGAATTACCTGGAATACGTTAGCTGACACATAGTAGATGTTCAATAAACATATACATATTGAGTTGATCAATAAAGAAGTGAAATAGAGTATGTGTAAAACAGTCTTTATTTTGCTAACTAATTGTACATGTAAAGGATGGGAAAGAACAGTCTTCAGAGAAACTTACATAAAATAGAACTTAGGATCATTAGATGACCATAAGTTCAAAAGGTGTCAACGACTTATTTAGCTTATTTAAAAAGTGACTATTCTAAGGTGACCCGCATACACATCCAATGGTCAGAGTATGATAAGTGATAACTTTGTTTCACATTGTACAAGTCAGATCACTTCTAGAATATTTTATTCAAGTGATTGACACCACACTGACATGGACAAACTGAAGTCCCATCAGATGCATGTTATCTGTGACTGGTGAGGAAATGCTTTATTACAGAGTTTAAGGAATGTTGGAAGGATTTAGAGAAGTTTAGTTGGAAGAAAAGACTCTTAAAATGTGTGAATAATTTATATATGGATAAAATAATGTCTTTTCTCTGTATGACTCTAAGCAGCAGAATTAGGACAAATGGCTAGTTGCTATAGCTAAATCCCTCCAAGTAAATTAAAGAGAGAAAAATAACTTTCATTCAGTGATATGCTAGGAATTTTCACCTACTTGATGAGATTATCTTAAAAGGGAGTATTCATTTGGTTGTTTTATCTGTTAGAGAGAATTTCAAATTGAAAGGGATGGAGAACCTATGATGGGAGAGTGAAAGGCTTTTCTATAGCAAATAGAAAAGGAAAACCATCTGCTCCTTGTAAAAAATTGTTAATGTAAGTAAGATTATTCAACAGCTATGGCTGTGTCATGTTTGATATTTATCAAATAAAAATTTTAAAATAGGCAACACAAATATCCAAATAACTAAAACTAAAACTAGAAATTCAAATGTTGCAAGCTAGAATTTAAGGAAGAGAGAGAGAAGGAGAGAGATGAGAGATAAACTCTAGGACAGTAGAGAGCTGATCTGTGTGTTCACTGCTGTGTACCCAGAACCTACAAGCGTTCTCACACATTTAGAAGTGTAATCAGATTTGTCAAATGGATATTGAAAAAAAAAAAAAGACCAGATAATTACTTGTTAAAGGAATAATAAAGAAATATCAATCATTACTTGGAGCACTGGAAAAACTGAAAATGTTGCTTAAGGTCCTAAAATTCTTTAGATATCCAGTCCTTTCATTTGAAAAACAGAATTTATTAACTACGGTAAGTGATTAAACCTGGAGAACAAATAGTTGCAATATTAGAGTGTGTGTATATATATACCCACACACACGTTTATATATATGTATATGTGTATATATATATATTTCAAACTGGCTATAAGAGAATCTATTAAAACAAAGTTGAAGAAAAAATAATGAAAAACAGTTCCAAAGGACACCTTTTTTTCTGAGACTATTTCAGAAACACACTGCAGGGGGGAGCAAAGGTGTCAATTTTAGATATTACATGTGAATTTAAATGTTTGCTTCCTGAGCCAAGCCATTGTAGCATGTATCAGTATTTTCTATTTTACTGTCAATAGCCCTCAAAACATAGAATAAAAGGAAGACAAAAGATAGTGTAAGCATTTTGAGATTTGTGAAGTTTGTTGAATAATTTGGCACTCTCAAAACATTAAAGAAAATGGCTTCAATGAAATATACATGGATATACACAAAATTACTTCATGTAAACTCATACTTTTCCATCAAATGAATACCATTCCAAAGAAAGTGATTGTAATCATAATCATAAAACCCTGATTATTTTTGGTATCAAAACGCTGATATTATAACTTCTTAATATATAAAAAAATAAGGTTGAAAGGCTCTTTACAGAAACACTCAATTTTAAATAATGTCCATAATAAAATTCTAGTTTACTGAATATGACACAGCATTGACCAGTACTCCCCTCTCCCTTCCCCCTGCTTAATTTCAGGTTATAGATCTTAAAGAAAGATAAAGGAGGAAAGAAATAATCAGAAGAAACTCATAGCGCTGACAGTTTGCTGGTAACATTTTAGGTTATTTATACAATAGCTTATACGCAATATTTTAACTGTACAGGGTATAAAGGGTTTCCAATTAAAGTGTCATATATAGGAATGCAAATGGAGGTTATATAAGTTTACAGTGGAGAAAGTCATCATCAGTCATCAGCTTCTGATTCCTTGTACTGTGTAAA
Source organism: Physeter macrocephalus (assembly GCF_002837175.3). NCBI lineage: Eukaryota > Metazoa > Chordata > Mammalia > Artiodactyla > Physeteridae > Physeter > Physeter macrocephalus. The sequence continues at coordinate 58,867,899 of NC_041228.1, read as the reverse complement.
AATGTATTCTTTCTCATTTCTGTAGTATAAGCAAATTAAAATTAACTTTCAAATGCATTCAAGTACAGAAAGTCTCCTGTTAGTGATGTATGGGTGGCACATACCTCCTGTAAACAAAGATAAAGAAACATTCTACAAGGATAACATAATTCAAGATTCATTTTGGAACTAAATGAGTTTGCCACAATTTGAATCACAGCCTGGGTAATTTCTACTGTCAGATTAGAAGAATTGAAACACACTGATCATTAACATCATCACCGAGTTCTTACAAAAGAACAGATATGGTCCATTGGAGGGAACAATAGTTACTTGAACATTATAATTGGGCAGAAAACAGCTTTGATTTCTGAAACTATAGTCTCTGTCTACTAAAACTTTTACTGCAGTTACATTTGAGCACTAACAAGGAAAATCTTGAAGAACAGAACATAAAACTTTAATCTGTAGACTTTCACATCAAGTTTATGAAAACTATCTATATCTGTAATGAACAGAATACTAGAAAAACAGGTTCCTGTTAATTTCTAACTGTGTTTGAGCTACTGTGGGTCTCCTGTGGGTAAGGAAAATTAATTTCATGTGAAATTATTTTGACCTAAATTTTTAAAGCAGAAACAGACCTGAAATGCTTTAAAGTAAGTGGAAAGGAATTCAAAATGGCACCTCAAAGATAAGTATTGAAATTTCATGTGTCCTCTAAAATAGTTAGCCCCTGCAGGCTATATCTGTATTACATTAAAATCTAATAAGCCTTTAGTTTTCATACTTCTTTGTCTGAATCAACTTATTTTTTTATTTATTAAAAAGTGTGAGACTAGTTGGAAGCGAGCCCTTTTGCCCATTTTCTAATAAGGTACACTTATTTTGAAGTATCCTAATTAATTATCTGTCCTATTCAAACACAAATGTGTCTGCTATAGGAGAAATCCAATAATATACAAGGCCAAGAAGTCAGAAAATTTTCAAATGTTCATGGAAGATAAAAACTATGGGACTCTCTTCAAAGGGCTCTGAAAAATAGGCCCCAATCTTAGTACAAATGGAAAATAAGGAATCATTTCTAAGACTAATTATAGAGTACCCCTATTGAGCAGTTATCCTTTTTCAAGTTCTGTGACAAGTAAATCCACAGTGCAACTCTGCCCTCTGGTAACCAAAATATTCCCATGCAGTTTTCATTGTGAAGCTCAGGTCCATAGATAAGGAACTGGAGTTTCCATGGAGTTGAATTATTAAACTTTCTATACATGAAAATATCCTGAACAGTTGTCCTGTTTAGGAAAGGCTCATTTTTATATCCTAAAAAAATAGCTTAGAATATTACACTGATTGAAATAATTAAATTCTAAGGTTAGAAGGGATTTTTGACACCTGGGAATCCTGCTTTTCCAGTTCAACTGCACAAAGGCCAACAAAGAAGGGATATTTTATATTTTAGTGACTATCAGTGGTGTCTGCCCCCAAATAATTCAATGTGTGATTATTTGTTATAATCCAAAGATTTCATAAGAATAATCTATATTTAGAAGTAGTTTGAGATATGGGCAAAGATCCCTCTATTTTCATTCTAACAATAGACATATCAGAAACCAAAGAAATCATAAATGCAGCTCTCTCTTCTCTGACCAATTTTACCCAAGTCTCAGTGTTTTCCCCTGGCTAAAAAGTGAATCCTGTTAAGCCCTGTTAAACACAAAGATTTAGCTACGACTCTTCATCATTAACTGTCCCCTAGTCAACATTCTTCCACTGGAAGCCATCCCAAATTCCCATATTTCAATATTCTCGTGTGGAGGAATTTATTGATCCTCCTCCAATTGATTGATTTTATACTGCCACATGTCCAACTTCTTTACATGTAGCTTTAATTTATTCATTCAACATATGTTTATTGTTTGCTGCACAAGGTGCCAAAGATCGAAAAACTTATAAACCATAGTCCCAGCCCAGGAGAGCTCAGCCTAGGGCTGTGCAACAGTAGCCACTAGCCTCATGGAGCTATTTCAATTTAAATTATTTAAAATTAAACAACATTAAAAATTCAGTTCCTTAATCATACTAGTCACATTTCAAGTGCTCAGTGGTCACAAGTGGCTTGTTGTTACCATGCTAGTGCCGATTATAGGGCTTTTTCAGCATTGTAGAAAGTTTCATTGGACAGCTCTGGTCTAAAGGAGGAAAGTAATTAATAAATGTGCACTCTGATAAACACTGTCTTAAAGATGTGTTCAAAGTGTTAGAAGAGATAATGCAGTTACCAAACATTTCACTGCACGGCCTCTGACTAAAATTGTCTGGACAGTGCTGAATGTGAGAATGCCTTTATCCTAATGTAATTTACCATCTTATCATTTTCAGTTTGGAGAATAAGTCCTAGCTATCTTATAGAATCTTTTGGTAATGCCAGACATTAAGAGAGGTGAGAATGATCTCCATAATGTTTAGCCTACTTCATCAAGATGTGTATAAGGTACATGGAAACAGGATCTTGAAATCTTGAAATCATGATTTTAAAATCCAACTCATTTGTCTACTCAAAAGTTCTATATGATGTGGGAATATGGTGAATGAATGAGTGACTGGATGAGAATTTAGAAAAGGTGGTGCTGTGGTAGGTAGAGTTTGGGCACTGGAACTAGAAAGGACTGAATTTCAATGTAAGTTTGGCTATTTATTGCCTGTTATCTTTTATTTCTTGTATATTACAAGCCTAGAAAATCCATCTTTTTCCTCTTGAATTGATCACGTCGGTTCTAAGTTAGCTGTCATAACCCAAATACATACACGAGTCAAGAAGATGACAAAAGAATGAAGTGAAACCAGAAAGCAGAAGTGCAGATATGATGATAATAAGCAGCAACTGACACTAGAGTATAATGTTGGGGGCACTGGGCCTGCGAGCTGTGACAACCTTCAGGGAGCATGCTCTTTGTAAAGAGCAACATCTTTTACTTCTAGCTGATTGTTGCTTTGTAGGGAAGTGGGTTCTGTGTTGTGAGAGCGTCTATTTAAAGAAGCTGAAAATCTGATTTTCTATGTAAATCTTCTAAATTTATATGTGGGCGACTATTTCAGTATTTTAAATAACCTGCCGGAGACAACAATGTGAAGACCAACAAAAACGTGCTTCTTGGCAAGACTGAGGCCTCAACCTTTCAATTCGCAAGCTTGTGTCTAGAGCTTGAGTTTATTCCTTATGAAGGCAGCCCCTTCCGCGTTGGAACTAATTTTTGCTAAAAATAAAACAACAAAAAAGGTAATGTCAATATTAAGATCCTCTTCCGGAACCTACCCAAATTTTAATTCTAGAAAAATGTTGAATTTCACTGAAAGTAGGGCTGGTGATGTTAGGGGAAGTGTCCTGTGCAAAATCTGCCTGAGCTTTCTCTTGGAAAAGGAAGAAATGAGAAGAAAACCATGATGGAAGGCTGTCAGAGGGACTATCCAATACGGCAGTGCTTTCCCATGCAGACTGTAGGGTGGCTTCAGGGCTCTTCCTGGTCCCTGGTTTGGTTTCCTGTCCATCATTAGGGGCACATTATGCTTTCATGCTAACATTGTTTCTTCTGCTGTAAGTAATGGTATATAATAAACTATATTATGTACAAATATCCTTGATTTAGACAGATTTAATTCTTTCTTCTTTAAAAGATATTTGATTTTTACATTAATTTAGGATGTTCAATAACTATATGAATTTACTAACTTGTCATTTAAAAAATATGTCCAACATTTTCAAGAAATGTAGAGTACTTCAGTTAAAACATTTGATTGAAAACGTGTCACCAAATTATGCTTTAAATTTCAAAATTGCACTAAGTAAAATCGTGGTATTATCCATATTGCTTATAATCTGGAAGACTGCAGCATTTGAACTTATAAACAATTAGCATGATACTTTTTAAATGCTATTTAACATTTTAGCCATGATTTATTCCTGGCTATGATGTATGACCAATACAGCATTTCATACTTAAAAATTCTATTTTTATCTTTTTGTTGCCATTACTTGTCTCATTATTAACATTTATCATGTTTTATAGTTGTTATTTCCTTAATAAAAGGGACCATATTTAGTTGATGCCACAGCTATTTCCCCTGTCGGGAAACACAGAACAGAGAGCTTAAAATGATTTAATTTTCTCAGAATCCCGAGAAAGGTAACCTTATATGTTTTTATGTTGAGAGTGGGAAGGTGTTACAGAGAAAAAGATAACTGAAATTTTTTGACTAGTAACTGTGTGCATCATATGCACAAGACTTTATACACAAATTCTCACCCCTGGAATTCTAATGAGAAACCTCAGTCACGTCCTATAGACATGTTAGTGTAGAAGTGGGCCTGAAATGGGCTGGCCTAATGATATGTGGTAGAGTCACAGGTTAAATTGGTTCCCCAGTCTAACAAGGAAAGTGAGGGAAGAACAGTGTGTGTGAAGAGAGAAAAAGAAAAAAAAAAAAAGCTAATTTTCTAGCCATCAGTCAGCCTATTGTTCCTACTAAAAGAGATTGAAAGAGAGAGATTGAGAGTTATTATAATAAATATAAAGTAGCTTTAGCTACAGGAAATTACACTTGGAAGGTCAAGGGGGAGAATCAGAGAGAGGAATGATGAAGGAGAGAGTGTGAGCAAAAAGATGCAGGGTCAGGATTTTGAAGGAAGAAGGAATATCACCCATGTCAATAACTGCTATCAATGTGTTACACGGCACGTTAAAATAGGCAGGTTTCTAAAGGAAAATTTGATCTCTATTTTATTTTTGATTTCACATTCCAAGTACATATGTATTTTAAGTTTGTGTGTTTGTTTGTGTATATGCCCAGATTTAGTATCAATAGATTAACAGTAGCTATGTGCTTCACGAGGAAACTTTTCTTTTTTAAAAAACATTTTCTTTGGATGTGTACTAAATTGATATGGAAAAACAGAGAGTCAGTATTACTAGACTAATTTACTATATATCTTTATCTGCCGCAATTCCATGTCGTGTCTATCGGGCAAGTACGTACAAGTGGATTGTAATTTGCCAGAGTCATTGTTTTTTTACTCTACATTGATTGTCTATAGAGCATGTAACATCTTTGAACAGAAGCACAAGGACTCTTCTGTTGATGTACTTATCTTGTTCATCAAATGTTTAAGGTCTCAGCAACAAGAATACCCTGGCAGATTCTGCCATTAAGTTAGCAAATCAAAAATCAAACAAAATGTTTGTTGGATAGGTTGGGGCTTAGCGATGTTGACTGGGGAAGATGTAATATTGTAGAAATTCAGAAAGAACACCTGTCTCTACACAAAGATAAAATGTGGGGGGAAAGGTCCCTACACAAAGAAAAAAAAACTGAAAAAAACAGACTTTTTTAAAGCCTAGGTCAACTTCCCTGACCATTTCTTTCTCCTTTGTCATCTTTTTAAATTTCTAGAACTCTAAAACTTCCCCAAGTGTGGGGAAGCATCAAGATTTAACCAAACTTTCATATTTATTTAAAAAACAATCCTTTTATGAATTTTTCATTGTACAATTGCAAAGGCAATCATATCAATAACAGTAGTGCAACGCACCGGGTGGAATCATTAGCCAACTTTAAAACAAGAAGAAAACAGTAAGAATTTCACATTTCTAAAAATTATGTACCTTGGGTTTGCCCACTCTGCTTTTAGATCAACTAGAACAGTTGACTCCCCTCTCCCTTGAATGGAGTGTGGTCCTTACTATGAGTTCTTTTCCCACTTTATACTGGAGAAAAATAGATACGATTTTGTCATGCTAAAATAATGAACAAATTTCAGAAATCTGTACTGACTCTAACAGATTTATATATTTTGTATTTGCCATATACCTACATGTGCATTTATAAATGTAATTGGCATTCTGGTCATACACCAGCTTATGAGACTGATGCAGAAATCATACCGGTATGTTCAGATTTTGCCTTCTTCTTTCCCAGATATAATATTTCTACCCTCTTTTATACAGCTAGTATTTATATCCATCTCTGCATTTAGTAGATGTTTAAATTAAATCTATATTTTAGATTCCAGAAAAATTAGCAGTTCTTCTATTTTAAAATAAAATAAAATTCACAAATTTGTGCACACAGGTATCAGTTCTGGATATCATACACATATTTCTGCAAATATGTTTTTAGTGAAAATTTTACTCAGTTGAGAGATCATGGATCAAATTAGTAACACAAAACAATCAGTACCTGAGATATAGGGCGAAATATATATAATGGTCAGGAAACATGTATATCCTGTTGCCATATTTGGAGACATTTGACAATTTTAAGGTATGGGTAGGTCTGTGAGAAATCCAAATTAATTTCAATCACACAAGTGTTTAGTGAGCATAAATTATGTTCCAGGCACTGTAATAAGTACTAATGATAGAATGGTGATTAATAGCATTCTGTCCTACAAAAGGATGACCCTGTATAATCAGATATGGTCCTAAAATGTATTAGTAACAAATCATGACGACCCAGGAAGCATTCTGTGCTTTTAAAAAAACTATAGAACTAGTTGGCCTTACTCCCCATCTTGAAACTGAGGAATCCATCCCATACAACAGTGAATATTTCTAAAAGCACCCCTTAAACATTCCTTCCGAGGAATCTCCCATATGACATAATTACTGATTGGATAAATTTCAACTTTTCATCCTAGCATTTCATCAAAAACCTCAACAGACAAAACTTAACTATTTTTTAAATGTCTCAGGTTAGGATCACCACTTCCTTAGGATCTGTGTCTCAGTTTAATGCTTCCCTCTTTCATTCTCTTTGACCCCACTCCAGAATCCTTTATGCTTTGTATCCAAACTTAAAGCCTTTTACTTTAATACCTTACCAGTACTTGGCAGATGGAGTCTAGATACTTGCTGAATGAATGGTTTGTATCCTGAAATCATTGTTAATAAACTGTTGTCCAACAGTGATTGTCTCTTCTCTGAATGTCAACAGAACTTGAGCATGTACCATATGATATAATATCTGATTTCTTATTGCTTTCAGATCCTCTGTTTTGTCTTTCTCCCCAACTCCATCAAATATGTCTCAAGGTTAGCAAATTTGCTTTCTATCAATAGTTTTTGTAATCTCATTAGAGCTGGATATAAAGTTGGTGTTCTATAAATATATGTGTATTGGTTTATTAAGACTGTATTCCTGGAAAAGTTTAAATGAAAATATTATTTTGCCAAAAATGGTAAAAGCAGACACAATAGATTTGAGTTCAAATTCTAATTTTATTTTTCATTAACTGGGAAAATGTCTTCACCACTGTATGCCTCACTTTTTTTTTTTTCGGTACGCGGGCCTCTCACTGTTGTGGCCTCTCCCATTGCGGGGCACAGGCTCCGGACGCGCAGGCTCAGCGGCCATGGCTCACGGGCCCAGCCGCTCCGCGGCATGTGGGATCTTCCCGGACCGGGGCACGAACCCGTGTCCCCTGCATCGGCAGGCAGACTCTCAACCACTGCGCCACCAGGGAAGCCCGCCTCACTTTTTTATATGTAACAATGGGGATAATACCCCCTTCATTCCATTGATGATATGAATCATATGATACAATGAACATAAAATCCTCACCAGAGCGACTAACATATAGAAAGGGCTCAATAAACAGTAGTTACCTAGTAAATATGTGTATTTTTCAATTAAATATTTACTGATTGCCAACCATATTTCAGATACCATGCTGGTATTTTTCAAACATATTTTGTGGAACACCAGCACCTTCAAAGAGAGGCTACAGAAACTGGCATATCGAAAAGAGAAAAATTAAAAAGAAATATAAACAAATTTTAGGTACATGGAGAATATTAACTCCCATTTCTCTGAATCACAGTTGGAAAGGAAGCAGACCAACTATAGTATGTAGACCATAGTTCGGCTATTGAAGGGATATGCTGACAGTGAAATAAAACTGCAAAGTTTCATTTTCTGGAAGTTGTTAAGTACTGAACACAATCTATGTGTCTGCAACAGATAAAGGTGAAGCCTTATCTGAAGGTAGTAGCCTAGGGAAAGTAGCCTCTTAGACAACATTTCAAACATGCAAATCCCGAAAGGCCTTTATTCCAACAAATGAGATGCGTGATTTTTCATAAATTTAATTCCTTCTATAAAATTTGTGCCATCTATGAGTTAAAAAACATGCAATATATACTTGCATAATTCATGAGATTTGTTTTTCTCCTCTTTGGATCAAATGTTTTATCAGATCTTCAATGTCACATTCATAATACAGTAAGAAATTAATTAGGTAGGCTAAAAGTTGTTAGTGAAATATTCAAAACCTTGAAGTAGGGCTATTTCCAAATGTGACACTTAGTTCAACCTAGCTGAAATAACCAGTTCCAGACTCAGGTCTTTCTAATGACCTATTCCCCCTAAAAGTTTTGTGGTGGTAGTAGCCAATAGCTCTGTTCTTCATTATGATTGTCTCAGCTTACTGCCCTGAAGAGATGAGGGATACAAGAGGTGCTAATCCATGAAGCAAAAATTCCCAGTGATTTATACCAGAACTAAAGGAATAGATTCTCCCCTACCCCACTATATTCTCTGTAAGTAGTTTCTTTGGTCAAGTACAGCCCATATGTAGACAGGGAAATATGCTAGTAGATACAAGGGCAATCCTACAAATGCTCTCTTAGTATGGTTTGGATAGTACCAACTAGGGTAAAGGAACTCTGCTTTCGTTTGTGTGTTTGTTTGTTCATTCATGTAAGAGATCAATATTTTGGATGGTGCCATGGGGGGCAAACGAGTAAGTGATACAGCCGTAATTACTCAGACATAATCATTAACCACCACATTGTGACACCAATAGGAAAGCCTATAGTTTACCTTCAGAATTTTACATTTAAACCATGCCTGGTTGCAGAGAAAAAGTTATGAGAAATAGTTTTGCCACTTCCTAGAAGGGTCTACAACTACTGAATTATCTAATAGATCTTTATATCTTAATTTGAAAAGTGTTGACCAACATTCTTTCTCATCCACCCTAACCGCCACCTACACCTTTCCGTCACTATCAAAAATTAAAATGTGGTAGCTTTTGTCTACCTTCAAGGAAACTCCAAACAAAATCCAGGACAGTGGCCCTGGCTTTGAGGAAAAAGAAAACATGTTCAAATACCGGTCTTTTTGTCCTGATCAGAAGATCTTTCAGTAGTTAGTGAAAACAGTATAACGGTATTTACGAGGTTCCTCACAGCATGCTGCTCTTCTGCAGCAGGGCACATAAACATTTTGTTTTTCTGTGCAACAGTGCAACCTAGTGGATGAAGAAAAGAGCCCCGTCCTTCAGGACCAGCTAAGATGGGCACTGAGAGCTCTTCAACAGATTGTGTTATCTGAAAGTCCCTTCCAAACTCCCCCGATGCATTTCACTTTTTATAGTGGTAAAAAGAGATAAATCCCATATTTTGGGGGTTAAGATGGAAATACAACTGATCCCATGATCTATTTAGAAAAAAAATCTATTACGTTTAACTGAATACTAAAGTGATGTTTTGGAGATGTGGTGTCTTTTCTAAGATCTTAATTTTAAAATACTGAATATACTATTCACAATAAAAAATAAGCACAATTGCTGTATCATTTACTTAACTACCTTTATATTAACCCCTGCCTGCCTGTTCTAGTCTAGTAGTAACTGTGTGAGTGTGTGGGTGTGGGTGTGTATGTGTGTACAATATAATCTATGTCCCAAAATACAGTGTGAGACCATATATATATATATATAGAGAGAGAGAGAGAGAGAGAGAGAGAGAGAGAGAGAAATAGACATTACATACATGTAGACATATATATTACACATACCCACAAACATAAAAATATAATTTGTTCATTAAGTGGCAATTTAGAACAGAAAGCTTATTTTAGTGCCTACATAAATTAAAATCAATGTCCCTGAATAAGAAGATGAGGTCTTCATGTAGCTTACTTATTTTTTTAAACCACTCAGTATTCCATTTCAGGATAATTCCTAAAAGCTAAATACTTAATAGTTTTTCTTTCGTGTTGATTTGCTTGCATTATTGCTTCTGTTAAACCATGAAACAAGCTCATTATATCACTGTTTCTTTTTAATCCACTAAATTTTAAGTGGGTTTTCAAATACATATTTAAAATTAAAACATGTAAATGTGGAAGACGCAGCTATACAGAGAAAGGGAAAATGACCTTCTGAGAAGCCGTGCATAAAAATTTAACAATTTTCCTTCCGAAGAACATGGTGGAGGATACATTATTCACTTTTTTTGTTTATAGGATGTGCTAGGTTAAGAATTAAATGTAATTTAGTAAGACAATAAAATCTTCTCAACTACTGTGCTGTTGTGTTAGGGATGGATTTGGGGATGATTAAATGAGTAAATCACACAGATCTGAAACATTTTTTCTCCTTTCTTTCTTCCCTTTTTTTTTTTTTTAACACCTCCTTAGATGGCATCTTGATCGTGCTTGCACTGTGAACACAAAAGGCCTACAGGTCAGACCTGAAATTATAGCTAAACTTCAACTCCTGAGGTACACAGGCTGTTTATATCGATGAAAATTTATGATCTCTATACCCTAAATCCCTGGCCTCTCTTTTACATTGACTTCTTTACTATTTGCTGCTTTATTTTATGGTGATCCCTTGCCCTCTATAAATATATCACGGTTACTTAACCCCAGATCACACCCCCAGCCTTCAGGACTTCAGAAAGGATCTATTTGTTACTTATTCTGCTACTGGGTGTTTCATAATCCTCCACATTAGCAGCTATTATTTTATAGCAGTTAACATTTTCCAAATTTTCATCATCTCTTGACTGTTAGCCCTCTAACTGCTTAATAACTCCAGTCTCAGAACTGCTGTTTAGAGATTATGCTGAAGTAGAATTTTTTTTTCCTTAAGCTCGTACAATGATTGAAGTATTTTCTATTAAATATTTATCTGTAGAAAAATGAATAAATTCAACTGTAAAAATTACATTTAGGCAAGCTTAATTGCCTTGTGTTACTTTATGTAAAATTTATAAAAACTTGACCTAATCTTAAAAACATGCCACTGAGTAATTAAAGTTTTCTATGGGTTAGAGTCTAATAATTATCTTGTTTTGACTGAACTCCTTATTAGAATCCAAAAAATAAAGCTGGAAAATAATAAGGGATTATAGATTTGTAAAAGCTATTGTCTGATGTTAAAATTGTTAAGAAAATATGAGTCAGTATTATGCAAATTCTGACCTAATCCCAGCAGCATTCTAGTAGGTAATTGTATTTTTTCTTTAAAGGAGGACAGACACTACAATAATTATGCCTTGTTAGTGTCCACATTGCTACATTTTTGATTTATGTATTTTTCTGGGAGTTGACAGATAAGCAAGAAAAATTGACATATTATAAACTAATAAAAATAAATAATATCAGAATCTTCCTAGCAGCAGTCTACATTGGGAAGTTAAATCAATGCATTAATCACACAAATTTTTTGAGCAAAACATAGTTTGTACAAAATTTTTTTAATGACATAGATCAAATATAACTAAGTATTCAAATTGCTCTGTGTGTCTGTGCATGCATGTTTGATCTAAGGTAAATCATACACAGTATATCAAAGCCATTTTTGTTTTATTTCCTTCTCCGATAGTCTTAGGAAGTCAAGACAATAGTGATCTTTGCCTACAGATTCCTATATGTGATATTTCCTGGTTTTCTCCAAAGAATATTCCTCAACTGAAATTTGGTTAGTCCACCCTTTTTAGTGTTTCATTAAAATTATTATTACTTAGAAATCTGCTGTTTGAAAGCTTTATATTATTTTCTATTAAATACCAGAAAAAATAAAATTTTCAGGCTATGACAACAGCTAGTGCCTTACAGTCATACTCTAAGATAGGCTGGATGAATTGACAAAAGAAATATGGCTTCCATGGAGCCTAAGGTTTGGTAGAAACTAGCAATCAACACTGTATATAGCATAGATAACAAAAACTAATGAGTTGTAAATGCCATTCTTTCCTTCCAAGTTTGTGTACTTTACAAGCTCATGTTTTGTTGGTATATGCTTAGTTTCCTTTAAATATAACCTGCAACATTGTAAAGCAATTATACTCCAATAAAGATGTTGAAAAAATATACATATAACCTGCATTTGCAAACAAATGCTTCAGGAGCAATCTAATACCATTGATTGATTGACTGATGGATTATTACTATTTTTCTGCTATTCAAATAAAACTAAGCATTTATTTTATATTAGAATTTCAATACTTTTCTACTGCTGGGTTCAGTTAGATTTCATAATCCAGGTGGATAATCAGTTTTTAGAAATATAATGAAAGACAGTTAATTTTTCCCACTATTTGGATATGACTAACATAATCCCAGAAAACATTACATCCTTCAGCAGGTGATGGAAAAAGTCTATGTGATATTCCCCAGTACTGTGCTTATCAAACTGGAAAATGAATCTTCTCAGACATGTATAAATCCTAAAATTTAACAAGCCCAACCTGTGGTTAACAAATTCTCTAAACTCCAAAGCCTAGCTGTTGACGGCCTACAGATTCTTTTCCTCTTAATAAACAATTCTACACAGTCATGCCCAAGGCAACAGCTCAGTAGCTAAGAAGTTATATTAGACCACAATAAAGATGTTCTAAAAATACCTCTAATTAGACAGGGTGCATCCATATAATCAAAGTCCTCAAAAAAGTTCCTTTTTACACATTGCTCTTTTATAAGTGTAACATCTTCTATAAAATCTTTTCTGAAATATGTAGCTAAGAGACAGTCTACAAATCAGCCAAGACAGGTAGACCATTAAAGCATTAATTTTTATAAAAATCATCATATACTAATTAGTACCAGGGTTATAGCAATCAGATCCAAATAATTTAACTGGAACCTCAGGAGAAGACTACCATTCATCTTCTATCTCAAGAAAACAGCTCCCAGTGACTTATACTAAACCAGGTAAGAGATATAACCAAGAAATCTCCTAAGAACCTTTACAGCCTGAAACATGTGCCATTGTTGCAACACCCAGCTCCAGAAAATTCTGAATTGGACAGAGCTATGGAAAAATCGCAATGTTTATTATACACACATACATATATTAGGTTATGTATACATATAATATATATGGTAGATTTGTACACATATATGGTATGTTATGCATATATGTGTGTATGTGTGTGATAAGTCTGAATATAAATATATATTTAAGGACCAGTGATAGGTTTGAACATAGGAAAAATACTACAAAATATATATATTAAGTTTCTAGTGAGTTTCATTTTAAAAATTTTATTTAATTAAATACAATTATTTAAATAAATATTTAATTTTAATAAATATTTAATTCACATTAAATATTTAATTCTTAATTTTTAAATCTACCAAAGGGCCTTAAATACTGATTTTACTATCAAAGGTTAGCTTTGGCTGAATGATTTTTTTGTGTGTGTTCATGTGCACATTTACCACTAGGCAATTTCTAAACACAAGCATATGTTTCTAGCATTGATAGAAGTGGTACGTTTTTCCTAAGCTTGGAACACTCTTCCTTCAGCAATGGAGAGAAAGAACTGTGTGTGATTATAGGTTTGAGAGTATAGGTGTTTGTGTGTTCATGTATTTAATGATGAATACACACAGAGAAACTTATCATTGGGTAATAATTTGTATGTATACTTAGCTGTGTTTCTGAGCACCTGCTCTGAATCAAGCACTTTGTATCATTTTTTTCATTTGATAGCCCCAAATAATATTCAAACAGGTGTTAATATCCCCATTTTACAGAAGATGAGGCTGATTATCAAGAAACTGAATAACTTCCCCAGGACTCAAAGCAAGAATTTCAACCCATTTCTGTTATACTTAAATAGCATATCAATTAGAGTTCTTTGGATTGAAAGCACTAGATATTGTCTCTGCCTAAATTAAACAAATGGTGATTTTTAAAAGGAAGTCAAGTTCTCATATAGTTGACTAAAACTTGGAACATAGGGGTAAAAAGACTTAGAAGCAAGAACTTACACAGTGGTCTCATGGATAAAACAGAAATTATTGCTACTGCTTGGAAACAGTCAAACTCCAAACATCTTCAGCCTCTCATTCTCTCCGATCAAATTTTAAGTTCCGAGGAGGGAGCCTCCAATTTACCTACTTTGTCTTTCATGTCCTCTCCTTGCTGATGCCCCTAATTACAGACTGACTACAAGATACTGAAATGAGAGAAGGTAGTTCTACTAATAGGAAATTAGACTGACAAAGGAATGAAAATGAAGGATGGGCAGCCAAAAAGAAAAAGGAAAACACTAACCAAAGCAACACGAAGATAATAAATGCCTATAGTCTATGAGATCAGAATTGTGTGCAGGAAGATGGCTCTACTTTGGGCAATCCAGCCATTATGAGTGCTGGTTGTAAGTGACTTCCTAACTGCAGAAAGAATTTCACTCAAAATAAAACAAATATATTAGAATCTCCACCATTATTTGTGTTGTTTGTTTTAAATATTTATTGAATGAATCATGCATAGAAACAATAACAATAATAACCAAAAAGAGGTTATGAAAAAGATTGTGTAATAGAGCTGAAATATAGGAAGACATGCCTCTGGATTATAATCAACAAATAATAAAACATACATCTAACACTTTAAAGATTTGACCTCCCCTACCTGAGGACAGCTGAATTAGGAAAACTTGGTCATTTAAATATTTGGCAAATGTTATATATTTAAATAAATGTGGCTCAACTTGTTATCTGTGCAGGATATCTCCTATTTTTCCCTCCAGGTTTGCTCTGCACCATCTCCATTGTTCTCCCTGGTTCCCAAATTCATCTCATCAGAATTCTGTCTTATTTATATTTTAAGACACTTGATTTAAATTTTACAACTTTTGTCTTCTATCGGGATTTATTTTCCCTAATGAATCAGTTGTATTTGTCATCCACATTCTGTACTAATATCTTAGAAAACAGAAAATGTATTCTTTTCCTCTGAACATATTCTTGTGTCTGGTACAAGTTTAGTAGAGGATAAACCTTTTAGAAAAGTTCAAACTTTTTGCTTCACTGGGATCTCATAGGAGAGTCTACAATGTCACAAAGACTGCTTGGGGTTAGACACTCATGTTCACAATGAAATTCTCTTAATATACCTGCCCAAGTCTCCCATGCTAATGCTAGCCCATTTTCTCTTACTAGAGTGTCAGTATGGAGTGAAAACAAATTTTCACCGTATTTCATAATAAGCTTTTGAGTCTCTTCACTTAAAGAGGAGACGAGCCTCATAAACAAGAAATTTCAAACAACCACCAAAATATTGGAAACAACTAAATCAGTCAGAGCCTTAGTGAACAAAGAAGGTTCACATTGTAATTTGAAAAAAATCACAAATATTAGAAAAAAGGACTGTGACCGTAAACAGGCTTGTATCTTTAATAAAGCCCAGGGAAAGATTACAAAGTCAAAGGAGTAATTTCAGTGATACGCTATTTGTGCTTTGAAATGGAACAAATCAGAAGTCAATAAAGGCTATGAAATAGGGAGATGTTTTCACCTTTGTCTACCTTAGAAAGGTATTTTGTGAGTGAAACTTTAAAAAGTCCTTTATATTTTAGAAAAATTCTAGGAAGAGCATAGTTTAAGAACTATTTACTGGAAGTCCAAATCCCAAAATACCTAGCTTCATTTAAGAAATCGCTATAATAAATCTATGGAAAGGATTGTAATACAATGGGATTCAAGTTTCATTCCCATCACTTATTGGCTGTGTGAAGTCACTTACATTTTCTGAATTTCAGTCTGCTCATCCACAAAAGGGGATTAATAATAGTGACCTTACAGGATGACTGCGAAAGTTAAAATACATAAAATGACGGAAAATACTGGGCCAGCACTCTTTGGTAGGGTAACCGACAACTAGCCACATGAGACTATTGAGCATTTGAAATGTAACTAGTCAGAATTGAGTTGTGCTGTAAGTGTGAAATATACATCAGATTTCAAACACTTAGTATGAAAAAATGTAAACTAGGTCACTAATAAATAAACTTTGAAATGATAATATATTAGAAATAAATTATTAAAATTAATTTTGCCTTTTTCATTTTCACTTTTTAAAATGGAACTAACAGAACATTTAAAAGTATCTACATGGATTATCTTATAGTTCTAAAGGACAGCACCAATTTAAATGGATGCCTGGTATATATTAAGTGCTTAGAAATAGTTTAATTAATATCAGTAATTTTGGCGGTTGCACCAGATTTTCATTAATTCTATGTTTTGTTTAATTTCATGTCCTTATTTTAAGTTCTGTGAATTCTTCTGAAGACCAATGAAGATGTACTATGGAGAAATTTTGTTCTGTTGAAAACGTTTAGAAACAAAGGAGCTTTGATTGGCAGAGCCATGTGCATCTCAGCAAAAGAAGTCTATTTTGATACTTTTAGGGAATAAGGGGAGAAAATTTAAAAAGACAAAATTAAGACATAACGGTATCTACTAAAAGTTAAAATCAATGACTTATTTGAAGATTTTGTGCCATATTTATTTTGTAGACTTATTACAATAATCAATTAGAAAGCCCTGATAATCACTGAAATATTTGAAGTAAGAACACTTACGAGTATATTCTTGCATGTTCTGAAAAAACAAAAACCAAAAAACCTCTTGAACATTAAAAAAAAAAAGGTGTGTAATGTTAGATAAGAACATTGTAAATTGAAGGCATAATTATTTATGGAATAAAAATCAAACCTAAAAGATGTTTACCTGTCTGTATTGTAGATATGCCACATTGTTCTTTTTATTTACTATTTTCTATAAGACTGCTGAAACAGTTTATCCATATGCCTTTTACATCCCTTACTGTTTTTAGCCTGGTGTTTTAGTAAGTTATATCATGATACAGCTTCCCTCTTGACTCTAAGCTCTCAGGTAAGGATGGGTATTCATTGCATCTTGTAGCTGCTACTGAACTTAATACCAAACCATAGGAATTAGAGGTATTCACAAAAAATGTGTTATATGAGTACATGAATTATTTTGTTCTAACCTAAAATAATCTCTATCTCATTAAATCTTCAAATTTATTAATAATCCTGAATGTGATAACTGGGCCTGAAATCTTACAAATACAATATAATTCTAAATCACTGATGATATATCAATATCAACCAAATATAAAATTCCCAAAAGCTCTAGTTCACTTGATACCAGAATCAAGAGCTGGAAATGTAATTACCATTCAGGGTTAAGCTATGTTTTGTTACATTGTTTTCCTTTTCTACTCCCTCACTTCCCAAAGTTGACCTATGCATTATTTAGGGTTGTAAGGTTTTTCCTATTTTAACTCAACTGGGTTTTTCCATTTCCAGGATATCCTTATATATTACCTAATCTTCAGAAGAGATTTCATTAGGTTATATTTTTGATGTGCATTGTGCAAGTGCAGTATTTGTACTGTAGTATTCATTCTTAAATACATATTCACGTGACAGCCCATAATATCCTTGAAACAGCCATTACAGTCTGTCAAATAAATAATGCGCATTTTAAAGATGGTCTTTATGTGGGATGACTCTCCTGCATTTTCATGAGGCAGATTTTTCTTTTATTCTTTAAGAAAGAAAAGCACACAAAGGAAAATGAACACGCAGAAAAATATGTTAAGGTAAAAGTGACACTAACCAGAAAATTCAAGCGTCCTTTAGTTTCTTGCTCTTTCTACGGCTCCACCATTTTCCCCATAACATTTTATGAGGAAAAAAAAGACTTACGGAGCTTACAGCACTTTCTGTCATCTTCTATATGTGGATATTTGGAAATAAAAATAAGTCATTTTGTGTATTTTGTAATGTTAATTATAGTTTGCATTTAAAAGGTGACTTTTCCCTTCAAAATCGTAGTTTACTTGGCATATGTGCCTATTAAAAGAACTGACATCACGGCAGAGTTAGTAAGTTGTATTCTTGTTATTATAAAATGGCAGATTCTTCTCTCTCTTGTCTATGTCAAGTATACATCTGTGCACACTGATTTTCCAAGAAAGTTACCTCAACTCATAGGGGAAAAATGTTTAACACTCTTTCATGCTTTGATCTCTTATTGGTGGCTATAATGGCTTCTGGGAAAATAAGAAAAATGAAAAACAACATTTATTGCATGCCTGCTTTGTGCCACGCACCATGCTATAAGCTTTGTGTATATTTTCAAATGTGACGCTTAAGACGTCTCTCCAAGGTGGTTATTATAATTGTTATCAATATATGGGGAATTAAGTAAATAACTTGTAAAAAGTGCTCATAGACAGTGTCTAACTTCATAGCTTAAGCTCAAATGAAAGAAAATAAGAATATAATGTTTACCTGAGCCCTGTTGATGTTGTATTATTACAATTTTTATATATGAGATGGAGCATTACTTTCATACACATATTTGATTGCACGGTCGAATGACATATTATTTTTCTCATAAAATGCCTTTATTGTATTACAATTATCCTTTGCTATTCAAAATTGTTCAGAGACTTGGATAATAGTTCTTATCAGAGAAAACCACTGATGAAACCAGGAAAGATTTACTTAGGCTACTATATGACAGTTATAGTCCTTTTACATTTATAAACTAGCTTTCTTCCTACAATCTAACATATTCTCCCAAATCAACACAAAAGAAATAGTAAGAATTATCCAGTAAATGGCTGAGGTTTCACATTACCTTTTAAAAAGTAATTTATTGGATATCAAGTCTAACCTTTATAAGAAATATGCAACAGTGGAATGTTATGTAGAACCCAAGTATACTGTGGACCTCAACAGCATAAAAAGCTAAAAGATTTAGATGAAAATCAAGGTTGTTCATACCTGGAACATTGTGACAAGTGAAAGCTTTTTTAACTGCTTAATCTGTTAAAAATCATTATCCATCACAATCAGTATGGCAATATCCAAAGTGGTAACCACTGGCCACTTACCACCATTTATATTTAAATTAAAATTAGTAAAAATTAAATAAAATTTAAAAATCAGTTCCTCAGTCACATTAGCCACATTTCAAGTTCTCAAGAGCTGCCTATAGCTAGTGGCTACCATACTGGACAGCACAGATTATTGAACATTTCCATCATCACAGAAAGTTCTACTGGGCGATGTTGCTATAGTTAATTAACAAGGTCAGTGATAATTCCCTTAGACATCTATAAGTGAGTCCACTAGTTTTAAGACACTATTGCATTTTCTTCAAAAGCATATATTAAATTTATACTGTGTGAAAGGGACTGAACTATACACTCAAAATTAGTGCACAAATACAAATTTGGGATGCATAAGGCAACTGCACCAATAGAAACACTCTAATTTCTTTAACTGCTTTGATATTCGTGATCAACAATGTTAAATAGAAATTTGTAAATGACTTTATCAACTCCAAATTAGCTTCATTCTTTGTCAATTGCTTACCTTCCCCGTGTAACCATCTGAATTGTTGCATATTCATATACAAAAGCTGAAGAGAAAAGAATTAAAGAATATCAACGAATAAAAATTCAATAAACTTCCTTGCCTGCCTACATTTCTTTTTCTTTTAAGTACGTATTGCTGTTTGTAAGATGGAAAACTCTGATGTTCATTAAAAGCAGATAATGTTTCTGCCTTTATCCCAATTTCAGTGGAACAATTGGAGCTAGTAATCATTATTAGGAGATTGAGACGGTAGCTTTAATAAATAAATGTGATAATCACAATATACTTAGATAATAGTAATTGACAGGCTCATTAGACAGTGAGTTACTTGAGGCAAGATACCATGTATTAATTCATTGATTGATGCATTCATCTATCCATTTACTTATTAAGTCAAATATGTTTTGAATATCAAAAATGTACCAGCCACAGATACTCTATACAATACAAGTAGAGCAGTAAACAAGAAACACATCTTTATCCCAAAGATCTCACATTCTAGTGGAAAAGAAGCATAATAAACAAATAAATAAAAATAATGTCAGATATTGAGAAGTGTCACAAAGATAGAGCGGGTGGGGTAGGAAACATTAGAGAAAATAATCAGACAGTCCCGTATTGAGGAGGAGAAATTTGAACAAAAACCAGTTGATGAGGAAGGGTCAATGGAAAATAAGTGTTTCTGTAAAGGAAACAATAAGTAAAAAGAGATAGAAACTGGCTTGACAAATCAAGGGAAAAAATGAGACTAGTTTAGTAAAGCGTGGGAAACAAGGACCAGGGTGGTAAGAGATGTTTTCTCATCTTTTTTATTTGTAATGCCTAAAATAGTGCAAATCAAGGAACTGAACAACCAAAGAGTGCACATGTAATGTTATGTTAAAATATAAAAAATATCTATGACTTCTTTTAAAATGTAAAACATTTTTCCTAAAAATAAAATGCGTAATTTAAAAATTATATTAAAATGATAAAGATCTTAAAAACTTTTACAGTATAGAGAGACTATGACAAGCTAAAGAGGAGGAAATGAGCATTCCCAATATATTTAAAATAATTTTTGAAGTTTAAGAACTAAAACAGTAATATAACTTATATAAGCTACAGGAAAATCTCCCAGATTCTGAGTATCTATTGCTTCCTCCCAGTAACTCCCATTCTCACTCTACATCAGATTAGGAGGTGCTGATTAGGAGATATCGAAAGATATTAGTCTTGTAAACAATAGGTTCAACAACGCCAAACACAGGGTAAAACAGCATTCTTGTCCTTTTCCTCCCTTCTAAACGGGATGTAAACCTCAGCAGCATGACACTGATGATGGAGGAAACGAATGTTCCCATAAAACCAAAGCATGAATCCTGTTTTATTATGTGCTTGAGTACATTATCTAGGATCATTATTTTAATGACAGAAGCAGAATAAAATTAATACATATTCCAAAAACACATTTTGCAAAGATTGAAATACTGTCATTAATGGGTTTTCTATATAAACGTTTCTTGTCCTCATGACAAGGTAGAAATATTAGAATTGACTTGCTGGAACATATACAGATCCTAGCTAGGTCTACTTAAGACCCATTGTGGTCTTGTACAAGCTATTGGTTCATAATCCACTTCTAATATCAAAGTCATAAACAACGTGCACAATCACCCCATCTCTATTCTGGTTCAGTGGTCAAATATCAAGTATCAATACTAGTGCTATGTGTAGATGGGCAGATATCATAAGCAATATTAAGATACACACAGGTTTAGTTCTTATACGTTTTATATTTTATTGTTTAAAATTCTTATAAAGTTAATATAAATTCTGTGTGATAAAAGCTTAGGATTAGAAAGGATGTAAAGCTTGTTTACATTAATGTGAAAACCATGACTTTATAGTTAACCTAGATAGAAAGTTTTCAGGTGTTGGGGAAATCATATACACCAGTTTCTAGAAAATATGACCTAAAACTGTTTCCTTATACAATTCTGAAATGTGCAAAACCAAAAGGTAGTCAAATTAATAAAATGTTTTGAGAAATTCTAAATAGTGCTTATTCTCTCTAGACGTCTGACCATTTAAACAGCTATACCAAAATTTAGAATCCATAGCTTCAGCTTGAGAAGATATGGTGATATATCTACTTTAAGTGCCTTCACTTAAAATTTGTTATAATGTAATTATATTAAATTATTTCAGAAAAGAAAGCATAATGACTTTAAGTATATAAGAAACCAGAAGTCGAGACCCATGTTTAAGAGAATGCACCTTCATATAACATTGAAATGCTGGGTATCTGCTTATGTCATGTAAATATATTTTGCAGTTCATTGTCTGGCTCCTGCTATGTTTACAGCAGCCCGAGAAGAGTTAACCAATAAATTAATATAATAGAATTATGTCTAGTCAGAGGTTTGTTCTGCATGTGTGTGACTGGCATCATTTTTCTCAGAATAGATTTTAATTCTAAAAAGTGATGCATTGTTTTGGTCCTAAGACTTTATTTTCTAGACAGGAAAAAAGGACAGTGGTTCTTTATTCAACTACTATAATTGATTTTAAATTAATAGTGACTGTTTCTCAAGGATCTCCAAGAGATAAACATGGTAAGCTATCAAGTTATAATCAATTTGGTAATAAATAAAAAGTCTTTGGTATTAAATTAACCTATAACAGCATTTAAATGATATAATAAAATAAGCCCTTCAAATTAGTTTATCTATCATACATGACTAATATGTTTCCAATTCTGTAACTAATTATTTACATGTATAATATATAACATGAGATTTTAAGGACCAAATATCATATTGTATTAGGATGAATAGTATTTACTGATGAGTAGACAAACAGTACTATATTTTAGTGGGTTAAACATTTGCACTTCAACAAATATAATCACTGGATTTGGATTTGGGGAGATATTTAGTTGTAAAATATACCTTCAAGAAATGTTTATCTTTGGAAAGAATATTGAACAAAGATCAGGACACTTGGGTTTTAATTTTTTGGCTCTGTCACTAGTAACTCTGTGAGCTTGAGGAATTAAGTTCAATTCAATTCATCATCACTTCATTAAATATTTATGGCGCTACCTCTCTGGGTAAGGATGGGGAGACCAAAACATATCTGAAGGCAGAGGGGAGGAATCCAGTACAGAAGAAAAGGTTAAAGATGATAGTAAGGAGAATAACTGATATAATAAGAGTCTGAGACAGGGACCATAAGATAAAGAGCACGAATCTAGGGGTTAGTCTCAGTAAAGAAAAGGAGCGGAACTTCCTAAGAGATAAGAGCTCAAAAGGAAATGTAAAGTAAAGATAAAGAGAGATTTTGAGGTAGAGAGAGAAGCCTGAATGGGGACTCTCACATCAGATTGATTTTTGTCTCAGTACAGAAGGTGTTGAGGTCAAGTGCCACTTGGGATATTGAAGTAGTGAAGAAGTTTGAGATGGTTACAGTAGAGAATGCAATAAAGAGGGAAATGAGGTGCACTAGGGCTGGGCATCAAACATGATTTGGTGTTAGTTGCAATCAACAGAGTTTCACAGCCCTCTCTATAAAAGCTAAAGTCAAAAGCAATGTATAAAGCATGGGACCGTCAGAAATGCCCAATTCTAGATATTGAAAGCATGAAATTAGGGAAGGCCAAAAGAATGGATGGCAATTTGCAGTTAGTTTGTGAGTTGTAGATATTTAGTTTAGTAGTGGAATTATTGAAATGACAAATTACAGTGTCAAAGCTAAGGAGAAAAATAAAATTTGAACTAGGAAATTGGCCTGAGAATATTAAAAGTGTTTATGGAAATACGCTTCATGGTAAAAAAGAAAAAATAGTGGATGAGGTTCAATTCAAAGGAAAGTTAAATACCCAGGGTTTGGTCACAGTGAAATTTCAAAAGTAAAAGAAGCTTTATGAACAGAAGTACTTGGTTTAGAGCAGCATTTCTCAACTTAACATCCAAAGCAGCTCTCCAGCTCCATAACAACATTGGTTGCCAGAGCCTGCCACAGACCTAGTGAGTCAGAATTACAGGGGTGGGAACAGAACATTTTTATGGTTAAAAAGAAGACACAAGAAATTCTGATGCATAATCAAGTTGGGTATTGCTGGCCTAACTTTCTTCTTTAAACTTGCAATTAAAAAAAAAGTAAGAATAAGAATCCCACTTACACAGTATGTATTGTAGTCAATTGGAACAAAAACTGGTAAAACAAGCAAAAAGGAAAAAAAACATTTTGAAGGACTCTCTCAAGTTGAACTAGGCAGGATTGGAAAGTCAGGAAGTTTGCACTGATGGTACAGTTTCCCTTTTCCATATGGCTTTCCTTTAATAATGCCACCATCCTTTATTTATTTATTTATTCAATTTATCTTCAGGGCTTTTTATTTGTTGTTGCAATTGACAAAAGCCACCTGTACTTACATTAAGCAAAGGGGAAGGTTGTATGAATAGGGTTGCCTAACTGAAGTCTGAACAAAATGTAGTTTGACCTTTGGAAGTTGGTGGAATCAGTAGGCCAACAGTATACTCCAATTCTCAGCTCCACCTCCTGTGTCTGCTCTGTTCTTTTGTCTCTTTTTGTAGATCAGCTTCATCTGCCACCCAACTGGTGTGAGGAAGCGTGGTTGCTTAGAGCTCCTGGGTTTATATATTATGCACTCAGCTATTTGGAGAGAAGAACCAATTTTTAAAAATCGACTTCATTTTTTGGAGCAGTTTTAGGTTCACAGCAAAATTGAAAGGAAGGTACAGAGATTTCCCACAAACCCCCAGAATAATCCATTTTTATGCTTCCTAATTATAGATGCCTTCCCAATTTAGTCATTCGTGCTTTGTTGGGGTCATGGGAATGGTAACATAAAAAATGATGGCTAGATACCCCATTCTGAATGAGGCGAGCAGTTGTGGGAGGCTAACATGCACCCAGTAGCAACCTGGAAAGGCCTCTGTCAAAAGCTAACACATACAGCTCTAGAATATGATAAAAGAAGAATATAATTACAGTTCAGTTGAATAACTACTCTAATGTTTATACTGTCTAGCATATTGTTTATTCCTGTGCAATTACATGACGTGCTGTTAGTTATAGCAAAGGGGTTAATATATGTATTCGAATTTATAGTTCTATTTTACTTAGAATTCATTATTCTTTGTTGTTGTTTTTTCTCTTTCTCTTTATTTTTCTCTCCCCTTTCCCCAACCAAATAATTCGAGAAGCAAAGATTTACCACTGTCTAGTGAATACAACCATTCAGAGGAAAAAAACATATGAGAGGGCAAAACGTTTATACACTACATTGTATATTAAAATAAAATGACCTCAAGACTTATTTACTTCTAATTTATTTCTCTTTTACACACAATTTTAATAGATCTTTCCAAACTCAGAGCAGAGTTGGTGGTTAGGTTTGGTTATTGCTGCCACAGTCAGGACCATGGCAATAATAAGACACAAGAGAGCATGATGCAAAAGTGACAGAAGCAAATAGAACGTGGACAGAAATCTCCCAAATCTCAATAAGATCCCAGTGCATTACTGTGCCATAACACAACACAATTATTATTAATCATCATTTATTTAGTCCCTTAAGTATTCTAACACACTTTAAATGTATTATCCCATACAATCCTACTTTATATTATAGGGCACTATCATTAGTTCTACTTTACAGTAAATGAAAACACAGAGTTTAAGTAACCTAGAAAGATCACACCAAGTAAGTGGGTACCTGCAAGATTTGAACCCAGAAAGACTGACTGTAAATACTTTTTTTTATTTTTATTTTTATTAGGGTATAATTGCTTTACAATGGTGTGTTAGTTTCTTATTTATAACAAAGTGAATCAGCTATACTAAACACTATTTTTAACAACTACACCAAGGGCATTCACTTTGATGATCTAAATTGGTCAAGAAAATATAATATTAAAACCATAGACCTAAATGTAAAACAAAAACTATAAAACTTCTAGAAAATCTTGGGTTTGGCAATGACATTTTATATATAACACCAAAAGCACAATGTAAGAAAGAAAGAATTGATAAGGTTGACTTCATTAAAATTAAATGTTCCTGCTCTGCAAAAGATGCTCTGCAAAGAATGGAAACACAAGCAACAAACTGGGAGAAAATCTTAGCAAAACTCATTTCTGATAAAGCATCATATATAAAATTGTTCAAATTCAACAATAAGAAAACAAAGAACCCAATTCAAAAGTGGTCAAAAGATCCAAACAAAGATCTCAATATCTACAACACTGACCACACTGGGGACTTCCCTGGCGGTCCAGCGGTTAAGACTCCCAGCTTCCACCACAGAAGGAACAGGTTTGATCCCTGGTTGGGGTATAAGATCCCACATGCTGTGCAGCACGGCCTAAGTAAATAAATAAAACACTGACAGCACCAAATGCTGACAAGGATGTGGAGCAACGGGAACTCTCATTCACTGCGGGTGAAAATGCAAAATGGCACAGCCACATTGGAAACAGTTTGGTAATTTTTTACAAAGCTAAACATACACTTTCCATGCAATCTAGCAATTGTACATCTTGGTATTTACTCACATGAGTATGACCACACAAAAACCTGCATATGGATATTGATAGCAGCTTTATTCATAATTGCTAAAACATGGAAGTAACCACGATATATTTCAGTAATAGGTGAATGGATAAACAAACTGTAGTGCATCAATACAATAGAACATTATACAGTACTAAAAGATATAAGCTAACAAGCCATGAAATGACATGAAGCACCTTTAATGCATATTGCTAAGTGAAAGAACACAATTGGAAATGCTACATACCGAGCTTCAAGATGGCGGAAGATCACCTTCCTCCCCACAAATACATTCAGAAATACATCTACGTGCGGAACAACTCTTACAGAACACCTGCTGGACGCTGGCAGAAGACCACAGACCTCCCAAAAGGCAAGAAACTCCCCGCATTCCTGGCAGGGCAAAAGGAAAAAAAGAGAGTCAAAAGAATAGGTACAGGACCTGCACCAGCGGGAGGGAGCTGTGAAGGAGGAAAGGTTTCCACACACGAGAAGCCCCTTCGCGGGCGGAGACTGCAGGTGGCGGAGGGGGAAGCTTCGGAGCCGTGGAGGGGAGCGCAGCAACAGGGGTGCGGAGGGCAAAGCGGAGAGATTCCCGCACAGAGGATCGGTGCCGACCAGCACTCACCAGCCCGAGAGGCTTGTCTGCTCCCCCGCCGGGCGGGTGGGGGCTGGAACCTGAGGCTCAGGCTTCGGTCGGATCCCAGGGAGAGGACCGGGGTTGGCAGCGCGAAAACAGCCTGAAGGGGGCTAGTGCGCCACAGCTAGCCGGGAGGGCGTCCGGGAAAAAGGTCTGGAGCTGCCGAAGAGACAAGAGAGTTTTTCTTCCCTCTTTGTTTCCTGGTGTGCGAGGAGAGGGGATTAAGCGTGCTGCTTAAAGGAGCTCCAGAGACAGGCGTGAGCTGCGGCTAACAGCGCGGACACCAGAGACGGGCATGAGACACTAAGGCCGCTGCTGCCGCCACCAAGAAGCCTGTGTGCGAGCACAGGTCACTCTCCACACCTCCCCTCCCGGGAGCCTGTGCAGCCCGCCACTGCCAGGGTCCCGTGATCCAGGGACAACTTCCCCGGGAGAACGCAGGGCGCACCTCAGGCTGCTGCAATGTCACGCCGGCCTCTGCCGCTGCAGGCTCGCTCCGCATCCGTACCCCTCCCTCTCCCCGGCCTGAGCCAGAGCGCCCGAATCAGCTGCTCCTTTAACCCCGCCCTGTCTGAGCGAAGAACAGCCGCCCTCAGACGACCTACACGCAGAGGCGGGGCCAAATCCAAAGCTGAACCCAAGGAGATGTGCGGACAAAGAAAAGAGAGGGAAATCTCTCCCAGCAGCCTCAGAAGCAGCAGATTAAATCTCCATAATCTATTTGATGTATGCTGCATCTGTGGAATACCTGAATAGACAACAAATCATCCCAAATTGAGGAGGTGGACTTTGGGAGCAACGATATATATATTTTTTTTTCCCTTTTTTCTTTTTGTGAGTGTGTATGTGTATGATTCTGTGTGTGAATTTGTCTGTATAGCTTTGCTTTTACCATTTGTCCTAGGGTTCTGTCTGTCCTTTTTTTTTTTTTTTTTTTTTTTTTTTTTTTTGCAGTACGCAGGCCTCTCACTGTTGTGGCCTCTCCCGTTGCGGAGCA
>NC_041228.1:58839004-58840107 GCF_002837175.3 Physeter macrocephalus | reverse complement strand
CGTGTCCCCTGCATCGGCAGGCGGACTCTCAACCACTGCACCACCAGGGAAGCCCCCTTTTTTTTTTTTTTACTGTAGTTTTTAGCACTTGTTATCATTGGTGGATTTCTTTTTTGGTTTGCTGTTCTCTTCTTTCATTCATTCTTTTTTTTTTTAATTACTTAAAAAAATTTTTTTAATAATTATTTTTTATTTTAATATTTTACTTTATTTTATTTTATTTTATCATCTTCTTTCTTTCTTTCTTTCTTTTCTCACTTTTATTCTGAGCCATGGGGATGACAGGCTCTTGGTACTCCAGCCAGGCATCAGGGCTGTGCCACTGATGTGGCAGAGCCAAGTTCAGGACACTGGTCCACAAGGCACCTCCCAGCTCCACATAATATCAAATGGTGAAAATCTCCCAGAGATCTCCATCTCAAAGCCAAGACCCAGCTTGACTAAACGACCAGCAGGCTACAGTGCTGGACACACTATGCCAAACAACTAGCAAGACAGGAACACAACCCCATCCATTAGCAGAGTGGCTGCCTAAAATCATAAAAAGGCCACAGACACCCCAAAACACACCACCAGATGTGGAACTGCCCACCAGAAAGACAAGATCCAGCCTCATCCACCAGAACAAAGGCACTAGTACCCTCCACCAGGAAGCCTACACAGCCCACTGAACCAAATTTAGCCACTGGGGGCAGACACCAAAAACAATGGGAAATACAAACATACATCCCATAAAAAGAAGACCCCAAACACAGTAAGTTAAGCAAAACGAGAAGACAGAAACACACAGCAGATGAAGGAACAAGGCAAAAACCCAACAGACCTAACAAATGAAGAGGAAATAGGCAGTCTACCTGAAAAACAATTCAGAATAATGATAGTAAAGATGATCCAAAATCTTGGAAATAGAATGGAGAAAATAAAAGAAACATTAAAAAGGACCTAGACGAACTAAAGAGCAAATAAACAATAAATGAAATTAAAAATTCTCTGGTAGAAATCAATAGCAGAATAACTGAGGCAGAAGAATGCATAAGTGACCTGGAACATAAAATAGTGGAAATAACTACCACAGAGCAGAATAAAGAAAAAAGAATGAAAAG
>NC_041228.1:58836677-58838398 GCF_002837175.3 Physeter macrocephalus | reverse complement strand
AGAGAAGGAAAAGACCTACAATAACAAACCCAAAACAATTAAGAAAATGGGAATAGGAACATACATATCAATAATTACCTTAAATGTAAATGGATTAAATGCTCCAACCAAAATACATAGACTGGCTGAATGGATACACAAACAAGACCTGTATATATGCTGTCTACAGGCGAGCCACTTCAGACCTAGGGACACATACAGACTGAAAGTGAGGGGTCGGAAAAAGGTATTCCATGCAAATGGAAATCAAAAGAAAGCTGCAGTAGCAATTCTCATATCAGACAAAATAGACTTTAAAAAAAAGATTATTACAAGAGACAAAGAAGGACACTACATAATGATCAAGGGATCAATCCAAGAAGAAGATATAGCAATTGTAAATATTTATGCACCCAACATAGGAACACCTGAATACATAAGGCAAATACTAACAGCCATAAAAGGGGAAATCGACAGTAACACAATCATAGTAGGGGAATTTAACACCCCACTTTCAAAAATGGACAGATCATCCAAAATGAAAACGAATAAGGAAACACAAGCTTTAAATGATACATTAAACAAGATGGACTTAATTGATATTTATAGGACATTCCATCCAAAAACAACACAATACACCTTCTTCTCAAATGCTCATGGAACATTCTCCAGGATAGATCATGGCTTGGGTCACAAATCAAGCCTTGATAAATTTAAGAAAATTGAAAT
The DNA here is from genome assembly GCF_002837175.3 of Physeter macrocephalus. Classification (NCBI taxonomy): domain Eukaryota; kingdom Metazoa; phylum Chordata; class Mammalia; order Artiodactyla; family Physeteridae; genus Physeter; species Physeter macrocephalus. The sequence goes on along the minus strand of NC_041228.1, from coordinate 58,837,690 downwards.
CATATCAACTATGTTTTCCGACCACAACGCTATGAGACTAGATATCAATTACAGGAAAAAATCTGTAAAACATACAAACACATGCAGGCTAAACAATACACTACTTAATAACCAAGAGATCACTGAAGAAACCAAAGAGGAAATTAAAAAATACCTAGAAACAAATGACAATGAAAACACGACGACCCAAAACCTATGGGATGCAGCAAAAGCAGTTCTAAGAGGGATGTTGATAGCAATACAATCCTACCTTAAGAAACAAGAAACATCTCAAATAAACTACCTAACCTTACACCTAAAGCAATTAGAGAAAGACGAACAAAAAAAACCCAAAGTTAGCAGAAGGAAAATAATTATAAAGGTCATATCAGAAATAAATGAAAAATAATTCAAGGAAACGAAAGCAAAGATCAACAAAACTAAAAGCTGGTTCTTTGAGAAGATAAACAAAATTGATAAACCATTAACCAGACTCATCAAGAAAAAAAAGAAGACTCAAATCAATAAATTTAGAAATGAAAAAGGAGAAGTAACAACTGACACTGCAGAAATACAAAGGATCATGAGAGATCATTACAAGCAACTCTATGCCAATACAATGGACCACCTGGAAGAAATGGACAAATTCATAGAAATGCACAACCTTCCGAGACTGAACCAAGAAGAAAGAGAAAATATGAACAGACCAATCACAAACACTGAAATTGAAACTGTGATTAAAAATCTTCCAACAAACAAAAGTCCAGGACCAGATGGCTTCACAGGCGATTTCTATCAAACATTTAGAGAAGAGATAACACCTATCCTTCTCAAACTCTTCCAAAATATAGCAGAGGGAGGAACACTCCCAAACTCATTGTGTGAGGCTACCATCACCCTGATACCAAAACCAGACAAAGATGTCACAAAGAAAGAAAACTACAGGCCAATATCACTGATGAACATAGATGCAAAAATCCTCAACAAAATACTAGCAAACAGAATCCAACAGCACATCAAAAGGATCATACACC
>NC_041228.1:58796968-58835451 GCF_002837175.3 Physeter macrocephalus | reverse complement strand
AATAAGGAAACACAAGCTTTAAATGATACATTAAACAAGATGGACTTAATTGATATTTATAGGACATTCCATCCAAAAACAACACAATACACCTTCTTCTCAAATGCTCATGGAACATTCTCCAGGATAGATCATGGCTTGGGTCACAAATCAAGCCTTGATAAATTTAAGAAAATTGAAATCATATCAACTATGTTTTCCGACCACAACGCTATGAGACTAGATATCAATTACAGGAAAAAATCTGTAAAACATACAAACACATGCAGGCTAAACAATACACTACTTAATAACCAAGAGATCACTGAAGAAACCAAAGAGGAAATTAAAAAATACCTAGAAACAAATGACAATGAAAACACGACGACCCAAAACCTATGGGATGCAGCAAAAGCAGTTCTAAGAGGGATGTTGATAGCAATACAATCCTACCTTAAGAAACAAGAAACATCTCAAATAAACTACCTAACCTTACACCTAAAGCAATTAGAGAAAGACGAACAAAAAAAACCCAAAGTTAGCAGAAGGAAAATAATTATAAAGGTCATATCAGAAATAAATGAAAAATAATTCAAGGAAACGAAAGCAAAGATCAACAAAACTAAAAGCTGGTTCTTTGAGAAGATAAACAAAATTGATAAACCAGACTGAACCAGGAAGAAATAGAAAATATGAACAGACCAATCACAAGCACTGAAATTGAAACTGTGATTAAAAATCTTCCAACAAACAAAAGCCCAGGACCAGATGGCTTCACAGGCGAATTCTATCAAACATTTAGAGAAGAGCTAACACCTATCCTTCTCAAACTGTTCCAAAAGATAGCAGAGGGAGGAACACTCCCAAACTCTTTCTATGAGGCCACCATCACCCTGATACCAAAACCAGACAAAGATGTCACAAAGAAAGAAAACTACAGGCCAATATCACTGATGAACATAGATGCAAAAATCCTCAACAAAATACTAGCAAACAGAATCCAACAGCACATCAAAAGGATCATACACCCTGATCAAGCGGGGTTTATCCCAGGAATGCAAGGATTCTTCAATATATGCAAATCAATCAATGTGATACACCATATTAACAAATGGATGGAGAAATACCATATGATCATCTCAATAGATGCAGAGAAAGCTTTCGACAAAATTCAACACCCATTTATGATAAAAGCCTTCCAGAAAGTAGGCATAGAGGGAATTTTCCTCAACATAATGAAGGCCATATATGAGAAACCCACAGCCAGCATTGATCTCAATGGTGAAAAACTGAAACCATTTCCACTAAGATCAGGCACGAGACAAGGTTGCCCACTCCCACCACTATTATTCAACATAGTTCTAATAGTTTTAGCCACAACAATCAAAGAAGAAAATGAAATAAAAGGAATCCAAAACGGAAAATTAGACCTAAAGATGTCACTGTTTGCAGATGACATGATACTATACATAGAGAATCCTAAAGATGCTACCAGAAAACTACTAGAGCTAATCAATGAATTTGGTAAAGTAGCAGGATAAAAAGTTAATGCACAGAAATACCTTGCATTCCTATACACTAATGATAAAAAACCTGAAAGTGAAATTAAGAAAACATCAGGCTCCCTGTCTTCAGACTATACTACAAAGCTACAGTCATCAAGACAGTACAGTGCTGGCACAAAAACTATAGAAATATAAATCAATGGAACAGGATAGAAAGCCCAGAAATAAACCCACGCACATATGGTCACCTTATCTTTGATAAAGGAGGCAAGAATATACAGTGGAGAAAAGACAGCCTCTTCAATAAGTGGTGCTGGGAAAACTGGACAGCTACATGTAAAAGAATGAAATTAGAACACTCCCTAACACCATATACAAAAATAAACTCAAAATGGATTAAAGACCTAAATGTAAGGCCAGACACTATTAAACTCTTAAAGGAAAACATAGGCAGAACATTCTTTGATATATATCACAGCAAGATCTTTTTTGACCCACTTCCTAGAGTAATGAAAATAAAAACAAAAATATAAGCAAAGGAAACCATAAACAAGATGAAAAGACAACCGTCAGAATGGGAGAAAATATTTGCAAATGAAACAACTGACAAAGGATTAATCTCCCAAATTTAGAAGCAGCTCATGCAGCTCAATATCAAAGAAACAAACAACCCAATCCAAAACTGGGCAGAAGACCTAAATAGACATTTCTTCAAAGAAGATATACAGATTGCCAACAAACACAAGAAAGAATGCTCAACATCATTAATCATTCGAGAAATGCAAATCAAAACTACTATGAAATATCATCTCACACTGGTCAGAATGGCCATCATCAAAAAATGTACAAACAGTAAATACTGGAGAGGGTGTGGAGAAGAGGGAACCCTCTTGCACTGTTGGTGGGAATGTAGATTGATAAAGCCACTGTGGGGAACTGTATTTAGGTTCCTTAAAAAACTAAAAATAGAAGTACCATATGACCCAGCAATCCCACTACTGGGCATATACCCTGAGAAAACCATAATTCAAAAAGAGTCACGTACCAAAATGTTTATTGCATCTCTATTTACAATAGCCAGGACATGGAAGCAACCTAAGTGTCCATCAACAGATGAATGGATAAAGAAGATGTGGCACATATGTACAATGGATAATTACTCTGCCATAAAAAGAAACGAAATTGAGGGGTTTTTTGTAGTGAGGTGGATAGACCTAGAGTCTGTTATACAGAGTGACTTAAGTCATAAAGAGAAAAACAAAGACCTTATGCTAACACATGTATATGGAATCTAAAAAAAAAAAAAAAAAAAGGTCATGAAGAACCTAGGGGCAAGACGGGAATAAATTCACAGACCTACTAGAGAATGGACTTGAGGATACAGGGAGGGGGACGGGTAAGGCGGGACAAAGTGAGAGAGTGGCATGGGCATATATACACTACCAAACGTAAAATAGATAGCTAGTGGGAAGCAGCCGCATAGCACAGGGAGATCAGCTCGGTGCTCTGTGACCACCTAGAGGTGTGGGATAGGGACTGTGGGAGGGAGGGAGACTCAAGAGGGAAGAGATATGGGGACATATGTATATATGTATAACTGATTCACTTTCTTATAAAGCGGAAACTAACACACCATTGTAAAGCAATTATACACCAATAAAGATGTTTAAAAAATAAAGGATATAAAATTTTTTAAAAAAAGAAATGCTGTGTACCATATGATTCCAACTATATGACATTCTGGAAAAGGCAACCTTGAAGACAATAAAAAGATCAGTGGTTGCCAGGGGTTTGGGGGAAGGAGTGGGGAGAGATGAATGAGTAGAACACAGGGGATTTGGGGGGAAATGAAACTATTCTGTTTGGCACTGGAATCTTAGGTACATGACATTTACATTTGGCAAATCCTGTACAATTGTGTGACACAAGAGTGAACCCTAATGTAAACTGTAGACTTTAGTTAATAATAATAATATATCAATATTTGTTCATCAGTTATAACATACACACTAATGCAAGATGTTAATAATAGAGGAAACTTGGGAGAAGAGGGATAATATAGAAAACCCCTGTATCATCTGCTCAATTTTCTTGTAAACCTGAAATTGCTCTAAAAACTAAAGTCTACTATTAAAAAAAAAAAAAAAAAAAAAAAAACACCTAATTTGGCACTATCATTTGTTAAACTGCTAAATGTGCTGTGGGCTTGGAAATCAATATAGCATTGTATAAAGGCACTAAATTCTAAAAACAAGTCTACAAAATCACAACAAGTTAACTTTATAGAAAGTTATATTTAAATGATTTGATATTCAAGTTTATGTCTATGAAATGAAAATAGCTCATACCTAATTCAGTGGTTTTCGTGAGAATCAAATATACATCTATGAGAACCAACTTTGAAAACTAATTTATAATAAATGTATATCATTATTTTAAACTATAAATGTTTAGATGTATTATTTATGTTCATGTGTAATATTTTTTATTGTTTACATAATTTAGCTATTGTTAAAACTACAAAAGCGGCAGTATCATTGGCTTTAAACTCAACCTCAATTATATGGTGGGAGTAGAGGAGCGGATTTTTGTTAGAAATTTAATAACATTCTTTAGTTTAAAAGCTTGTCCAGAAAAAAACGCAGTTCAAAAGCTGAGCATTTTTCAGCTAAAAATAGGCATTCACAGACAAAATTAGAAAATCAAAAAAAAAAAAAAACCACTTCCTTTTTCATGCCATATGGGCAGTGTACATTTTGAACAGCTGTCACTATCAGACTGGATAGTCTGGATGTCCTTACTAAATTTGATGAACTTTGTGTTACATATTCTTCTGCCATAGCAGGTGGGATTGTTAACAGGAATCTCTAATTAAGCTATCAAGATGCAGCAGAGGGCAGGGCAAGAAGTATAGCTACACTAATCACAGCCAAGTGCACAGTGTTGATCCTGAGGGTCTCTGAAGAACAGAGTAGGAAGATAGTCAGAAATGACAGATAAAGTGTGTTTGGACAGACCACCACATTGGCACATTGATGTCCCTGAGGGGACTTGGTTGAACATTTTCATCATTAACTTTTGGCCTCAGACTAAATTCTTCCCCAAGAACAGTCTCAGATTCTCTCTAGCAACTTCATATCCTGATAATAACATGCATTTAAGAGGTTAGGACCTAAAAGCAGCTCCTTTCTCTTTCTTTCCTTCTTTCTTTCTTTCCTTCTTTCCTTCCTTCTTTCTTTCTTTCCTTCTTTCCTTCCTTCTTCTTTCTTTCTTTCTTTCTTTTTCTTTCTTTCTTTCTTTCTTTCTCCCTTTCTCCCTTTCCTTCCTTCCTTCCTTCTCTCTCTCTCTTTCTCTCTTTCTTATTCTTTCTCCCATTTTTCCTTTTCTTCTTTTGAAGTCATTTATTGAGTGTCTTCTTTGTGACAGACCTGATAACTGCTGAATTTTAAACTGTTAGAGACACAAGGATATACTGATTGGCAAGTGATAAAACTCTACAGAGAGGCAGAGAGATTATGGGAGCACATGAGAGGAACTAAATCCAGGGCGTAACTGAGTCTTGAAGGACAGAATGAGTTATGGACTTTGAGGAGTGAGGAGAGGGGAGAAAAGGGGAAGAAAAAGACTTCAAGTAGGGAAATAAATTGTGCAAAAAATTGAAATAAGATTTAGTACATGTCATGCATTTCCAGTACGGCTAGAGAATGTGTATAAAGCAGTGGAAAGTCAGAGAAACAAGTCAGTATTAAACACTAAAGTGCCCTGTAACAAGAGAAAGAAGGATGTCAAATCCAATTACAATTATCATAGCAGGGGTGTAGGGAGAGCCAAAGCCCTGTGGGAGTTCTAAAGGGATGATAATAATGGTGATAAGTCAATTCAGGGCTTACTCTGTGCAAGACACTATACCTCTAATAAAATACATAATATATAATTTAGTCTTCTTAATAACACCATAAATAATAATAATCTCATTATTATCTCTTTTAAAGAACATAAGAACTTTAGAGATCAGATTTCTTAATTTTCCCACAGTTATGGTGTTAGAGGATTCAAACTCAGGTCTTCCTAACTTCTGAGCTATAGTCACTAACTACTAAATGAACAAGCTTGGAAAATTTATAGCTGTATTCATTTTCACTTGAATACAGATAAACATATTTGAATTCATTTCTAAGTGATTGATAAATGTGTAAATATCCAACAATTGAAAATTTAATAAAAGATTAGAGTTAAGACTAAAATATTTATAAACCATAGGTACATTGGGATTACAAATCAGCACAACTCATTTAAAAATGATTTAAATATTTATAAAGTGTAGATATGAATTACTTAACGGTAACAATTAGTTTTCCACATTTTGGATCATAAGTATTTCTTGTGAGTTTTCACTGTTTTCTGGATACTTTGACTATATTATTGATCCTCTATCTGTATTTTCTGTAAATCATTTTATGTATTAGAGAGAAATTTATCATTTTCTAAATCATCATAGGCAATATTTCTTTACATTTTTTACACCTCTGGACCTACCTCTTTGCACCTTCATCCCCACTGAAATTTTTCTAAAGTCCACTGAAGCTTCTCCGATTTCTGATCCCGTCATTAGTCAGGGATCCATAAGTCGATGAGGCAGCGAAAACCACACATATTATGAAAAGAGCGTATTTTTTTCTCCTTTGGGTCTTACTTGCTCTTGCTTTGATATCCACCTATAGAACAGCAATTTTTGTGTTTGTTAATTCTCAAAACACAAGTTATTTTCAAAATTATAAAACTAGCATTATATCACACAAAAATGCCATGTATTATCCTAAAGTATTGATATATAGACTATATACCCCAATAGTCACTCCTAACCCTCTTTACAATGTTAATAGACAGTGCATTCATATACAAACTCATACATACAAACACATATTTAGAACATTTTTATTATAATATTTTATTGTGTAGATATTCCACTAAGTTATTTAAGAGGTTCTTTATTAGAAGATATTTAGATTCAATCCAAGTTTTCTCTGATGCAAACAATACTGTAATGAGCATAAAGTGTAGATATGCTTTTATGGACTTGCATGATTGTCTTGGTCAGTTTGGGTTGCTATAACAAAAGTACCATAGACTGAGTGGTTATAAACAACAAAAATTTATTTCTAGAGTTCTAAAAGCTGGAAGTCCAAATTAGTGTGCCAGAATGGTTAGGTGCTGGTGAGGTTTCTCTTCAGGGTTGTAGACTGCTGATAGCTCATTGTACCTTCACATGGCAGAGAGAGGATGAGGGAGTTCTCTGGGGTCTCTTTATAAGGACACATGCCATTCATGAGGGCTCCGACCTCATGACCTCATCAACTCTTAAATGCCCCACCTCCTATTACCATCATTTGGGAGTTAGGATTTCAACAAATGGATTTAGGGGGCACACAAACATCCAGTCTATCGCAATGATCATTTCGTTATATTTTTATACGTTGAATTTTAATATCAAAGTGTGTGTACATTTTACATTTTGATGCAACCTTTTACCTTTTAGAGTTTTATGGATTTCTTGATGAATATGAGTCATCAAGTGACTATGGCACTGGAAATACTTATCCTGAACTGGGTACCTTGCAGAGCTTTACAAGCACAAATTTTCAAGGGCTTACTGAGTGGCAGATTTATCTACTTGATATTCAGTAAAACATTGCATCAGAAATAATAGAAACATTTTATGGCAAAGAGGTGAGTCAATGGGCACAGAACCATAGTATTTGCTAAATCCACTCCTCTTAGCATATACAGCATCCTGAAAGCAATCTACTAGAACATGTGAATGGCTTTTTAAAGCCTCTACTTAGGCACCAACTCAGGGACAATGCTCTATGGGGTTGAGGTGCTCTACTGAAGGGTGAGGTGTTGAACCAGTGGCTGCTATGATGGTACTATGGGCTGAATTGTGTCCCCAAAATTCATATGTTGACACCCTAACTCCTACTCTGATTATATTTGGAGGTAGGGGCTTTTAGGACATAATTAAGGTTAAATGAAGTCATAAGACTGTGGTTCTAATCCCATAGGATTGATGGTCTTATAAAAAGACGAAGAGAGAGAGATCTCTCTTTTTTCACACACGCACACATACACACACACACTGAGGAGACGTTTGTGAGGACACAGCCAAAATGTGGCTGTTTGTAAGCTAGGAAAAGAATTTTAATCAGGAACTGAATTGGCCTGCACCTTGATCTTGGACTTCCCAGCCTCCAGAACTATGAGAAAACAAATTTCTGTTGTTCAAGTCACCTAGTTTATGGTATTTTGTTATGGCAGCCCCAGCTGACTATGATGAAAGGATTGAAGTTTCTAAGTAAGGTAATAATAGTGAATGGATAATTGCAGCAATCATGTCCCAAAAAGGGGAAGGCAATCAAAGGCTCACTGTTTTAGGAAAGAAGGTCTAATTCGCTCCATTAGGAAAACTATCTACACTACAAGAAGTGCAGCCTGGAGGGGAGATAAAAGTGGAATGGGTAGTAGAGAAAGTTAATGATGATTATTACATATAATTTATGGATCAGTTACAGCAGTAAGGAATATCACTTGTGAAATAACTCAAGTCTCATGTATTTTTAGCCATTACCACTGGCTATCATTTTGAAGGGTTAGTAAGAAAATGTAACTAATAAGTGCAATACAAGTGAATCTGAGTAATAGTTGAAGTGAACTGGTGCAGATGCTTCCGATGTTCCATGCTACATCACCTGGGCTCAGCTCCAATTTCACTGGCACTTCCAATGTACCCTGACAAAATCCCACCTTGAATGCCTGTCACTTCTCTCTACTTTTTTGCTTCAGGGTTATCTCTGAAGCCACAGATGTTCACTCAGCCTTAACAAGGAGCTGGTCATTAGACAGAAGAGTTAAACCCTTGAAGGCAAATCTCAACCAAAGGATAAACACTCTGGTCTCTCACTCTTTTTGAAACAGCAGTTCTGTGGTGTGTTCTGTTGGGTCCTCAGTATCCCCAGTGAGACAGATACACGTTGGCACACAGTGATGATCAGCATAATAAGGCTCCCTTTGATGGCTTTTCTCCTTCCTTATTTTACGACACTCTCTCCTTCATACCACCTTCTCAAATAAACTACCTGAATCTAAGTCTTTGTCTCAAGCTCTAGTTTTGGAAGAACCCATACTAAGACCTCTGGAATATTAAAACCTTCAAGCATGTAAATGTAAATTTAAGTGGCTTCCTCCTTCTCCTTCTGTAAAACAAAATAAAAACAAGATGGTGTTTAGGCTTCAGAATTTCATCATTTACTGAAAATTTCAACTCTTCAAATATTGGGGACAAGTTTATATTATATTATTTATATCCCTTTTTGCATTCTTTCTCTATGAGTAGAGTTATACCATTCCACTATACTTTAATGCACTGCATAGATAAGCCTTTGGCTCTAAAAATATTGACATTATTACATTTTATCTTCATCCTGATTGAACTACCTACCTTAGTTCAAATACCACCTCTAAAAACTAACACTGTTCAATGCTCAGTCTTAAAATAGCTAGTTTCTGGTAGACCACATAAAGTTTCACCCTGCATTTGTACAGTTCAGCCCTCTGCCAAAGACCTATGGGAATCATGTATAAACTTCTGCGCTCTTTTCCTGCATACCTTTCTCCTCCCTAGTCCCTGCCCTAAAAATTCAGCTACTTTGTCAGCTCCAAAATCTAATCACTGCCTCTTCAGCTCAGTTTTATTGTCTTGATCTGATTGGACCCCTTACTAGTTGCATTGTAATCAGGAAAATACACCAGGAAGAAAGCTCAGGCAAATGTGGGGCTTACTTTATTTTTCTTCTTTCAGGAATAAAACTTTTGTGTGACCTGTTTTCCAGTGGAGGTTAAAATAGTTGCCTTGTGCATTTTGTCTTTTTTATGGTTGGTTGCAGCATGAGGGCGAGTTCAGTATCAGTTATCCCGTCATGGAGAGTAGTGGAAATTACAGTTATGGCATATTACAATGTAAAATGTTATCAAAACCCTATTTGCCTTTTTATATATTTGTATTACCCTCTATGTGGTGACAGTCATCTCACAATACTTTTTAAGAAACAAATAGATCTCTAGACTTAATTTTTTGCATTCAGAATTTTTTGTGGTTCTGTTGACAAGTCCTTCCCTGATCTTTATTTCCTGAGCTCAATCAAAGATGGCTGATTTGGCCTTGCTACAAGGTCAAGATTTAATTATCCTTTGTTGCTTTGTTTTATATTTTTACTATCATTCATTTATTTTTTTCCCATTTGCATATGAGAAATAGTTGCATCTTCCAATCTTGAATGTTTCACAATTTCTGGGTTGTCCACATTCTCTTTTACCTCCTGCAACTTACCTACTCCCCCGACCCCAGTTCTTTTCTCAGATCATCTCCTTCTTTTACAATCTCATCAAATGCAGTCAATAATAACTAGGCATGCTAACAGAATCTGTTCCCCAACCTCTTCATGTTGAAATATAAACTGACTTTTGGTATTTTTTTGTCAGTTGGCACTTATACTAAATATTTCACTACTGCATACCATGAGCTGTTATTTTCCAACCTCTAATTGTAGTTTTCTCACCATGTTCCATCTGTCTTAAAATCAAAGTCACATCATTTATTTTTTTAATTGTTCTTATAGCAGTATCCCATTTCTAGTACTAATTTCTGTGTCAAGTTTTCTATATGTAATGTTTCTTTAAACACACAATCCTAAAATCTCAGTGGATTTTTTTACAGTAGAGTTTTCCCTTATCCAATATGTACAAGCTGCATGTCAGCTGTAGTTCTCTATGTTCTCTTTAGGAACCAGGATGAAAAGCCAGTACTTATCTGTGACAATGCCATTATGATGTAGCAATGAGATAGAGATATGATGAAATCATGCAAAGGTTCTTTAAATTTCCACTCAGAAGTAACAAAGTCATTTACATGTACATTTCATTTTCCATTAATCCATTAATCTAACCAAGCCCAACATAAATGAAATGAAAACTATAATCCTTACATAGTTGGGATTCTGTGGTGAAGGACCTTGCATGAAGGGGCCCAGACAGAAAGACATTGTATATTTTGAATGGTAATTCAACGTATCATGCCAGATTTATGTTTCAAAAGGATCTCTTTGGTTGAAGGATCTCTTCTTAAACAAAGTTTAAGAAGGCAAGGTAGAAGCAAGGAAATCTGTAATCCAGGTAAGAGAGAATGAAGGCCTAAAAAGAGTTGTGGCAAGAGCTGAAGAAGAGGTTGTTTTCTGGGTATATTTTTAAGGAAGAGTCAGTGGGATTTATTGATTTATTACTTATTAAGCATGTGTGAAAAATAGGACACAAGATGACATCAAGGTTTGGGCCTAGGCTTAGATTTCATAGTACCCAGATTTAGTCAAACTGCAAGGTCTAAGAACCCAGTCCTCAAGACCATCCTTGACTTCTGATATCAACTGCAAGTCTATACAGTTCCAAAAACCAACTTCAGATTTGGTAATCTGCTAGGAGTCACAGAACTCACTGGAAAGCTATGTTACTCACAACATTAGTATATTATAGGGAAAAGAGGCAGATTAAATTCAGCCAAATGAAGAGCATTAGGTAGAGTCTGGCAGGGTTCCATATGCAAAGCTTTCACTGTCCTTTCTTATGGAGTCAGAATGCATTACACTAGTGGCTTCAATGCATGACAATACACACAGGGTCCTGCCAATGGGGAAGCTTACCTGAACTTTGGTGTTGCCTGGGAGATTTTTGTGCCAGCTAGAGGTATGTAGACTACTACCCACACTCCATCACTCTTCAAACAGTGACTAAGAAAATATGCATCCATTTTACCTCACTTCTGAAGGTTGGGAGAGCTGGTAATCCTGTGATGTGTTGCTTATACTACTTCCTAAAGTGACCCCAGTGAGCGAAGTTCCAGTCTTCCTTCTTTTCTCTGGATTTTCAGTACACTTTCTTGGCTCCTTTCCTTTCTGGTACTGTGTCCCCACTCATCTACAAGCATTTCTAGTACTTCAAAAAAAAAAATTACAAAGCAAACAACTCTTACGTGCACTTGAATTCTTGTCCCTGAGTTTGCTACAGAGGGAATCCAAAGTAACACAAAGACAGAAAAAAAGGAAAACAATGGAAGGATTTTAAACAATGGAATAACAATATCTAATAAATATTTCAAAAAATTGCTCTGACCTCTGTGTGGAAAAGGCATTAATGGAGACGAGACAAAAGTAGAAGCAGAGACACTTGAGAGTTGTTGCAATACCTGGATAAAAGATGATAGTGATTTGGAAGTGTTTAAGGACAGAGGATATAAATGGAATCAGGAAACTCAAAATATATTTTGGAGATAGAATTGACAGTACTGCTTGTTGGGTTGGATATGCTGGGTTTAGACAATGGAAGAATCAGTATTGATTCCCACATTGTTTGGTGATATTACTTTATGAGATGACAAACTCATGGTGGAGGAAATTAATAAATTACTTAATTTGGTGGGAGTCATCAAGAGTTTCATTTTGGGCATATTTAGTTTGCCTAATAAGACATTTAATTGGAGATGTCAAGAAGGCATCTGAACATACGTTTAGTACTAGGAGGAAAGAGCTAGGCTAGAGATTTAAATTAGGGATCCATCATCTTATAGATGCTGTTCAAAGTCATTGGACTGGATGAGATCATCTACAAAATAATCCAGATAGAGAAGAGGAAAAGAAGTAAATTAATGCATTATTCTATAAATAGTTTTAGATAAGTAGCTTTCTTGGCATTCTGTAAATTAAGTTTAAATATGAATAAATTAAATCAAAGACAATTAGAAGAAAATATGCATAATCTCATATACACTGGAAGTGAAGGTCTTTATAGACAATACCATAATCAGAAAGCATAAAGAGTTTGGACCATAAAAGTAAAAAACATAAAAAAGTGTACATCAGAAAAAGATCTCAAAGTAATATCATTGAAAGGAAGATATCACAATAAGAAAATGGTTTTATTACATTTCTCTCTGTATATAGTTATTTATTTATACAAGTGATTCTTATGAATATACAAGAAGTCAAACATTTAGATAGAAAAAAAGACATACAATATGAACAAAAACTAATGAAAAGAAGAAATTTAAATCTCTGACAACCATATTCAAAATATAAATAAATAAAAAGCTGCATTATACTGGTGAAAGAAAACATAGAAATTAATCAATTAGTCAATACTTTCCTTTACCTATCAAAATGTAAAAGTTTTAAAATGATAATGTCATATGTTGGCAAGTTTACAGAATAATATACTCTGATTCTTCAATCGTGAAGATGTAACTGGTCCAATTTTCTGGATGACAATTTTAGAATGGCCTTAATCAAGTCTCATTGCTCTGATACTGCTGTTGCTCTTGTAGTAATTTACCCCCCCAAATAATTAAAAATACTTACATTTTAAAAATTTACCTAGTGACGATAAAGCAAGAGAGGTACTGTGGTAAACTTGGGATTTATATATTTTCTTTGAGGGATATGAAGAAAAGATTCCTAGTTATCATTTTGATACCAATAATGGTGGTCAAATCCCTCACACTTCCAGGGTTAAACCTCACAGAGATTGTGACAAAGTGGTACTCAGAAATATTTAACTTAAAAGTACCTGGAAGAAGAAACAACTTGAAGAAACAAGGATGTTGTGAGAGAGTCTGAAAAGGGAAGCTTCTCGGATTGATGCTGATGGTTTCCCTTTGGGATACAATTTTAGGCATTTTGATCTCTAGTTACAATCAAAGGTTAATGAGGTCAGGAGAATTTAAACAATGAATGGCTAATGCCAATATATTTAACTTTCTAGAGCTTTGCAAGGTTTGATTAGTTCTTAATGCAATAAATACTTCTAGGAATTAATATTCTATTGAATGTGTGAGGAAGAATAAGCAAATTTGAGTTTTTCTAATTCATACTCAATCTCATAAAATCTCCACATAACTAACATTTAAGAACCCACAAACTCAGAATTGAGTTTGTGTTAGGTTTTAATTATTTTATCTCAAATGAATCCCATGCCTAAGCAAATAATAAAAGCTTTTAATGCACAAGTGTTTGCCAAACTGTTAAACTCTTCGATAGTCTTTGTCTCATTCAACACATAATAAATATTTATTGTGTGTTGTGTACACTTCTGTGAACAACTTGCAATTAAATTATTGCTAGACTAAACAAATTATTTTGATTCACAGTTAATCCTTAAATTATTAAATACTTTGTCTCTAAACTGTATATCTAGTTTATACTTGTAATTAAATGTATTTGAACAAATCAAAAGCATGGCAAACAGAATACTGGTAATATTTCTAATAGGTGTTTTTCTTTCCCACACATATTCTTTGAAGATAAATGTCTCCAGAATAATTTGCTTTCTCTGCTTTAACAACTGAGAATCTCATTTAAATAAACCAAAGTCTTATAGGTAAATGCTACTCAAATATTAATTAATGATTGAGGGAAAAGTTTAAAGTGATTTTTTAAAAAATTACTGGAGATCTCTGAATCTGCATAAAATACTCCACATAAAATACTCTTTTTATGCAGAGTTGACATGTATGGCATATGGTTTATGAACTGCACAAAGGGACAAGACAAATAAGGCTCATAGAGGCTGAAATCCACCAAAACCTCTGCTAGGCTAGGCCATATGGGAGACAGTACATCTACCCTGGGGTGAAAGTTCATGAAATGAGCCATGTATGCTAGAGTTGGTCTTGATTTGATGCATTTTTGTGCTTTGCAGAATAATTACAAGTTGAGTACATAGAATTGTTTCCCAAAACCATTTTGAGAATAAGTTGCCAGCTGGATATGCTACCATGTCCTAATATTTTAGTGTCTCTTTCCTACAAATAGGGACATTCTCCTACATAACCACTGTACTAGCAGGAAATTAACACTGATACTTCATTACCAACTAATTAATCCTCAGATGACACAAGTTGCACTAAATGTCCCCAGAATGTTCAGAATTGCACATTGTCTTTAGTTGTCAAGTCTTTTTTGTCTCCTTGACTCTGAGACATTTCCTCAGTCTTTCCTGGACTGCAGTGACCTTAACAGTTTTAAATATCCAGCAATTAAATTGTGTAGGGTGTCTCCTAATTTTGGATTGTCTGATGTTCATCATGTTTAGAGTCAGGTTATATATTCAGGAATACATATATTCCCATATATATTAGGTGCATTACAGAATTGAGGAGATGCTTGTTCCTCTTGCTGCATCCTCTTAGGTGACATACAGTTTAAATTTTCTCATTGCTGATGATTTCATTTTGTTTTTTGATTAAGGTGGTGTCTTGTGAGGCTTCTCAATTGTAAAGCTACTTTTGTCTTCCATTTGTATTTAATACGTACGTTCTTTTTCTCCACATCCTCTCCAGCATTTATTATTTGAACACTCTTACACTGTGAGAATGTAAATTGGTGCAGCCACTATGGAGAACAGTATGGAGGTACCTTAAAAAAACTAAAAAGAGAACTACCATATGATCCAGTGATCCCACTCCAGGGCAAATATCTAGAGAAAACTATAATTTGAAAAGATACATGCACCCCACTGTTCATAGTAACACTAATTACAATAGCCAAGAAATGGAAGCAACCTAAGTGTCCATCGACAGATGAATGGATAAAGAAGATGTGATATATATATTTATATATATATCACATCTTCTTTGTATAGTTTGTATGTATGTGTATATATACATACAAACCATACAAACAAACAGTGGAATATTACTCAGCCATAAAAGAAGAAAAAAGTAATGCCATTTTCAGCTACATGGATGGACCTACAGATTATCATACTAAGTGAAGTAAGTCAGACAGAGAAAGAACAACATCGTATGATATCGCTTATATGTGGAATCTAAAAAATACTATACCAATGAACTTATTTACAAAACAGAAATCGATTCACAGACATAGAAAATAAACTTATGGTTAACAAAGAGGGAATGGGGGGAGGGATAAATTGGGAGTTTGGGATTAAAATATACACACTACTATATATAAAATAGATAACCAACAAGGACCTACTGTATAGCACAGAGAACTATACTTAATAACTTGTAATAACCTATAATGAAAAAGAATATAAAAAAGAATATATATGTATATAAAACAAGCACTTTGCTGTATATCTGAAACTAACACAACATTGTATATCAACGATATTTCAATAAAATTTATTAAAAATTTTTAAAAAATCATATGTATGTTCTGAGGAAGTTGAAGCTATGTAAATATCCATTCCTCATCAAACTTTTGTTTTATTAATTTGCATTAATATAGACTCAAGGTCCCTATCTTATTTTATTTAAGGGGTTATAAACCACTACTATATTTTGGTATTCATATTGACCCAGTTTTGACCAGTTGGAACCTCCGCATACTGGCTCCTGTGTACTTTATTATATCCCATTATTCTTTCATGCTTTGGGACACAATAGAATAGTCCAGATCAATCTCATGATTTTCTTGCCTTCGGTGCTTGATGTACTTACAGCTGTGGGAGTGTCACTACCAGGCTCTCTCAATGGAGAAAGTTAGGGTATAGTTTTATATCTATTTATAAATGTTGAAATATTTGTACCACTACCTTCATGCCCAATCCAAAGTTACAAAGCTAATTCAAGTTTATTTTCTGTCAATTATCTTTAATACATGTATATTAATTAACAAGCAGTATTTAACCAATCTCCCATTGCTACCACTATCCACCCCCCCGCTAGGAATAGCCCCCTTCATCACATTGGTGTTTTGACAATTTATGCTAGGCCACCACTCTCATGGGACATACCTGCTCGTTTTGTTCTAGCGCTGACAACCCACGCCAGGACAACCATCTACATGAACACCACGCAGTCACAGCTCAGACTCTGAAAGCCTTGGCCAGGCCAGCTCTCCCATGTACATCTGCCTCACACCTCTTAGCCCTAAGAGGCCATGCTAGGGTGTCCCCTGTAGAGATACACTCCCCAGCGTAATTGAGCTCTGATACCCCAGACTGGTTTGGTCCTTTCCATGAAGGTCCTGCTTGCACCTCTCAAATGTTAAGACCCTACTGTCCTCCTGCACCACCTCCAACCTCACGCACCCACCCACCCACATACACCCAAACACACTGCACAGCTAGCCTCCCTTCTCTGCTCAAGCACTGACAGCCTGTGCTAGGTAAGCACCTACATGGACACGCTTCTTGCCCCACCACATCTCCTTGCCACTGTTTCAGCCACGGATGCTCACCTTGTGCAAACAGTTTTAAGGCTGAATTATTCAGAAGGAGAAAGGAAGAATAAAGAGAGACAGATGGAAAGCTTCTGTTTGTTTAAGTTAGGTACAGAATGCTACATTAATTATACTCTTCACTTTATGATATATCATCATCCATGGTAGAAGCTAAGCCCACATCTTGTTTTACTTATTCTTAATACATTTCATGATTCACTTTGTGTGTTAATCTGTTTATATTTTATTTTATTGAATGTTATATTTAAATTTTATTCCAAATTATGCATTTTCTCCATCTCTTTCTGTTTTTTATTTGTCCCACTATTTCTTGTAACTTTTTAAAATGTTGCATTCTATATTTTAATTAACTGATAATTAAAATTTAAAATCTGTTTGTTTTTTTGTGTGTGTTTTTTTTTTTTTGTGGTATGCGGGCCTCCGTCTGTTGTGGCCTCTCCCGTTGCGGAGCACAGGCTCCGGACCCGCAGGCTCAGCGGCCATGGCTCACGGGCCCAGCCGCTCCACGGCATGTGGGATCCTCCCAGACCGGGGCGCGAACCCGGTTCCCCTGCATCGGCAGGCGGACGCGCAACCACTGCGCCACCAGGGAAGCCCTAAAATCTGTTTTTAATACTCAAATTTTTCCTCTGTTGGCTTGGAAGTTTACTCATTTATTCTTTTCTCATAGTGATTATAAAGTTGTACAATATTTCTGTATCAAAGTATAAGGTTACATTTTAACCTTCCTTCCACACAATACCTTAAAATACTTGGTTCCTCCTTCCAAACTCATTTGTTATTATTTTTCTTTATGTTAATTCTATTTATGTGGCCTCTTTAAATACCAGTTATTATTATAATATTATTATAATTATATAATTATTATATAATAATATTATAATTATATAATAATTATAATAATATTATTATTATATTGCCCTTATATTTATTAAAAATTTTATTTAGAATGATCTTTATTTTTTAAAAAATTTTTGTGCTACGTTTATTCTTGCCTCTCAAATTTGTCTTTGGGATCATTTTCCTTTGTCTGAAGTCTAAATGTGTGCCAATATGCCTAGATGTAGGTTTAATTTTATTTTAGTTTTTCAGCTTGGTATAAAATGTTGAGAGAATGATTTGGATATTTAACAGTCATTTGTGTTTAAAAAATTTTTGAAGGAGGAGTAAAATGCAATTTCTTTACTTGATAAGAAAATCTACTTATCCCTTACACAAATTTTTTTAAAACCACAGGAAGCATCATATTAATGATGAATGTTAGAAGCATTCTTTATTTAGGTCAGCCAAAAGACAGGGACATCTGCTGTCACCACATCTAATTCACATTATTTTGCAATTCCTGCACCCTGCAATAAATCAAGAGAAGAAAAAAAAGTGTTAAAATCAGAAAGGTAGGAAAATTGCCATATTTTCTAGCAACACAATTGTTCATGCTGAAAATCAAGTCTATTGGAATTAATAAATGGTCAGTAATTTCATGGATCCATGGCTAATATACAAAATAATAGGTTTCTTACACATGAGTAAAAGCCATCAGACAAAATATAATAACAATATTTATACAATTCACAACTGCAACAAGAACAAAAGTAGGACACTTAGAAATAAGTAAATAATAAAATCATGTGAAGCACTTGGGGAAATGTGAAATTTTATTTTTAAAATTCTTATGTGAGATTAAGAGGCTAAAAATTTTTTTCTTAGACAATTCTTATAAAAAAAAAGAGAAAATTTGCCTTTTCAAATATCAGGAAAAATTCTAACCAGGATTAATTAAAGTGGTTTGATCTCCTTACAGAGATACACAAAGTTAGCACTGGACTAGATTACAGAACCCAGAAATAGTCTACCAGTCACTATTAAATTTTCTGTTCATATGGAAAAGTAATTAGATCCTTGTTTCTGGCCATTTAAAAATAAATTATCGTTAAATTAAAGATATAAAAACATGAAAAGCAAGACAAAAACTTTGAAGAAAACGTAAGAGAATATTTTTATGTTTGTATAGGAAAGAATAAGGAAGGGTTTTACTCATTTGTATAGGAAGTATAAGGCAATATTTCCTGGACAAGACACTAAAAAAGGCAATGTGACAATGTGACAATTTAGTGACAATAAAAGTCACTAAAATAAATTTAAAAGATTATTCTCTTTGGGGGGAAAATATATTTTAAGAATAATAAATGACAAAGTGTTAATCTCAACAAGAAGAGCCTCTTATCAGTAAATGAGAAAATGCCAAATATACCAGTATAATTAAAGAGTAAAAGATGAATTGGCAGGTCACACAAGAGCACACTTGAAGCTCAATAAGCATAAAGCTGCTTTAACTTCACTAGTAAGCAGATGAGTGAGGATTCTGGGTTCTGCAACTAGGCTTCCTAAATTCCAAAGCTGCTCAACCACTTCCTGGTTATATAACTCTGGGCAAGTTATTTGTGTTTTTCAGTGTCCTCTTCACCCAAAACGAGAATGATAATACCTCCTAACTTCACACATTTATTGTGAGAACTAAATGATGAGGACATGTAAAAGACTAGAGCAGCCCTTGGAGCAAGGTGACAGCTCAATAAATGGTGCCTGTTAGTCTCGCTATCAGGGAGGTCCTTAGGTAGAAGGAACAGGAATGTAGTCTTGTGAGTATGAAGTATGCAGTGAAGCCAAAGTATCTTGAGTAGAAAACACCACTTTGGAGAGAATGAAAAACTAGTTTAAAGGAACAATATTCCAGGAAAAAATATGATAAAAACAATACATAAAATAAAGCATTCATTTTAAAATTTAAAATATATACATCTCTATGTTGTGTTGGATTAAGAACATATACTAAATACATTAAAACATGATGGGGAGGATACATACTAAATTCAGGCTAGCAGTTAGCTCTGAGCAAGACTGCAGGGGAATGGGTTAAGGAAAGAACTTCAGTGGTGTAGGTAGCATTGTATTTCATCAATCAATCAATCAATAATAAATAAATGGACCTGTGGTAAATAAGTCAAAATGTCAACAATTGTTAAATTCAGATGACGGAAACACAAATATCTATTATTTATTGAAATTCTTTCTGTATGTTTAAATATTTCATAATTTCAAATTGTTTTAAATGGGTTGAATGCAGAGCACTATATTTGCATGCCTGGTAGAAATATTCTCCCTTTATTTTATAAATAGTTATTCATGTACATATTTTGACTCTGCTGCTAAATATAATTTCTTTACAACACAAGCAATTTTTTTTTCTAAATTTTATCCCTTAGCTCTGAACACAGTGTTTGATACAGAACAAGGATGCAATAAAAGTTTGATGAATGAATGAGTGAATGTTTTACTGGGTACTTTGGCATTTAAAATTTTCAGTACAGACATCTGTAAATAATTCACAGAAACACCTGCAAAGGAACTTATTTATTTGTTATAAATATGGGAAACAACCAAAGGAATATTTTTAAATGTTAAATTTCTACTTACAATATTGGAAGGGAAATAATTGTGTCTTCCAAACAAAATTTCTATGCTTTCTCTTCACTCTTTTTATTTTTTTAAAAAAGGGGGGGTTCTTTTTCATTCATTTTTAAACTCTGTATTATACTTTTTTACGTTCTGACTCTCACAAAATTATTCTAGTATTATAGATAAATGCTCAGAAGTTCTGCAACCTTAACTGAATATCTAGGAGTAATCAGAGGGAAATAAATTAGAGGCTGCCAGCAATGAAAGGGTTTTTAATTCTTTGGTGAGTAATTTATGTTTTCCTCTCAAAAACAGCAGAGACTGTAGTGTTTTTTCCTCAGAATGAGGGAGTTAATTATTTTTGGCTCTAAAATATTTGTTCATTTTTTTTTTACTATAAGTTTATTTGTGCATTTTATGTTATTTTCTTGGCTCTCACTGTAGAATCATGAAAAACTAATTAAAAAGAGGAAAACCCCCCAAAATGGAACACAGCAGGAGCAAGAACTACTTTTAGAAAAGAAAAGAGATGTTTCAGGTTAGTTACACACACACACACGCACGCACGCACGCCTTAGTTTAATGAGAGGCACAAAACAATACAATGGGACCTGAAGATTTGTTTCAGGAATAAGGATCTAAGATAATTTCTTACTGTTTTGCTTTGGGTTGTGTGTTCTCTTTCCTGTCAAAATATGTAAAATAATCATTTGAGCACTAAATATTTTAAATGCAATCTTATTTTGTCTTTTAATTTCTTCTAAATACTTATATGAACATCAGATTTCTCTGTTTCTTTCTTGCTGTTTTCCTTTTATCACTTGTTCTGATATAACGTATAGAAATCCTACATATTTCTATACAATTTCTGCTAATAGTCTCCTTCATTTACTTTACTACCTGTTATATTTCTTACCAAAAAAAAAAAAATCGGTGCTGTTAAAAATGCTAGATTTAATTAATTGACACTATTCCTGATAATCCTATTATATTTTTTGTGTTGGTGAAACAAACAATAATTCATGGGTACTAACCATCAAAAAAAGCAAAACTAGATCTGAGTATTTTGAACAAATCTATAGGGAAAATTTCAATGAAAGATTAAAAATTAATATTGCAAAGATTATATCTTACTTGAAACTTCTGTGTGTTCTTTAATAATAAGTTACCAGTTGCCAAAGGTAAATATGAATTCAGGAAAGATGAATGGAAAAAATATGTAATTCATTTTGTGACTAATATAGTCATTTAAACTATGTTCAGCCAGTTAAGATGAACTGTCGACTTATTTTACTTACATAATTTCATTTATACCTTTACTTATTGAATAAGTAATATATTTTTTAGCATAATACAATGCATCAGTCACTGTTAAACGCTGGGGTAGGGAGAGTTTAAGCCCTGTCTCTACTTCCAAGGAAGGACCATCAAGCAGGATCTAAGCCGATATGCTGAAAGAGAGCAAGGACAGTGTGTGTTTGCTTCAGTGCTTATCACAGTGCCTGATACATAGTTAGCATTCAATAAATACTTGCTAAATACATGAATTAAAAGAACAAAAGGTCCAGTAAGATTATGCCAAAGCGCTAGGAACAGAAAGAAAAGAGGGACTATTTCTGTCTGTGGTTGTCAAGAAGTGACAAGGATGAGTTTGATCCCATGGTTGAGTTTGATCCCATAATTCAGTTTGAGAAGACAGAGCATTCTTCTTTGGGTAGAATGTCTACCATCCATACCAAGTGATTCTTTTTGATGTACCAATCATAGGAACATGATAACCCCTTACACACACATCCAGCCATCCACAGATGGGCACTTGTCCCAAGATTAGGCAAGCAAACTCATTTTTGTAAATTGACTTTACAGAAGTCAAGTGAAACTGACATTTAAAAAATGTTATTTTCACCTACAGGAATTTTGGTTTTAATAAAGTGAGTCAGGGATTAGTAGCAGAGAAAGATGCAGCAGCATCACTAGAACTTCTAACAAGCCAGTTTTATCCCTCTATTTGGTACTTTCTAATAAGAAGGTTTAATGTTAAGACCTTGTAGTAAAACCTAATGAAGCAATTCATGGGATAAAAGTTCCTTTTACATTTATTATCTCACAGAATCTTAAAAAATCTTCATGAAGTAATTTTAACATCTCTCAAAGATATCATCTCTCTTTTTTTATTCAAGAGGGCTTAGTCTGAGCTGTGGAAATAGCCCGCCTAGTGACCTGCCTTCAGGATTCCGGCCCTCCCACTCTAAATTCCATCTCCTTAGTAACTACCAAAGTCCCAAAACACAACTTTTATCAAATTACTTAATGACTGCTCACTGACTATAGGTAAAAATCCAAATGATTTAGGGTAAGTATCATCTCCTAAACTCCTGCTATAAAATGCAAGTTTCTTACATTCTGAACTATTTGAAATTTCACAAGCATGTCATGTTTATAATCATTAATTTTTTTCTATACTCCCCTAGGGTGTATTTTCTCTGCCTAGAACATGTATAATAATATTTGTCACAGTGCAGTGAAATCTTTTGTTTACACTTTTAATAACCATACTGGATTAGATAGCATGTTCTACTTACCCCTTAACACCTGGACATAATGCAATGCCGAGCAATTAGTTAGTGTTTAACACATGTTTATTGCTTATGGTTCTTTCTCCACCATGATAAGAGTCAAGGAGATTAAGTGACTTGTTCAAGCCTTCGTAAAAGAAGAGACCAATATTTAAACACAAGCCTTATGGTTCTAGTTTAAACTTGTTTGAGTTTACCTCACTTCCCAAATACTGGCAGACCAGAAGTCCGCAGAAAATTAATGCCGAGAGAACAAGGAGCAGCTTTCTAGTAGTTTCACAGACTCAAGACATTTGTCACTGGGGTTCAGGTAGAGGGGAGGATTGAAGAAGGAAAATAACCAAAGTTATGGCTCTTTGTACCACCATTTTCTGTCTAGCACTTGTATCAGTAATTTTTTTTTTTTTGCGGTACGCGGGCCTCCCACCGTTGTGGCCTCTCCCGTTGCGGAGCACAGGCTCTGGACGCGCAGGCTCAGCGGCCATGGCTCACGGGCCCAGCCACTCCGCGGCGGGTGGGATCTTCCCGGACCGGGGCACGAACCCGTGTCCCCTGCATCAGCAGGCGGACTCTCAACCACTGCGCCACCAGGGAAGCCCGGTTATCAGTAATTTTTATATTAATTATGAACCAATGAAGGTAAACTGAATTTTTTTTCAATTAGCTTTGAGTGTCATAGATGAATACTAACCCCAAGAAGTGACATTAACCTTATCTCTGCCCCAGCAAACACCCTTCTTTCTTTCTTTATTGCACATATTTATTCTTATAAATAGGATCTTTTGGGCCTTAACAATTTAATTCATATGCCCTATGTGATATCTGAATGCTGACATTTTTGGGCTAAATTTCTTGTTTTCATTAATTGCCAGTAAAACGGCCCAGATTGAACTTATATCGAAAAACATTCCAATTATCTCCAGATTCTTTGGATGGGAAGATCTTGGTCTTTTCACCTTAGTCAGGTTTATTTTTGTACTTGGCAATTTTTTATGAACTTTTGAGTCTACACAGTTTCTCTTGGATGCTATTTATTTCATTACCATTCTGTATTCAAAAGAAAGAAAATACAACCTTGCAAAACTAACTAAAAATATCTTGGTTTTAATTTTATAACAACTCCTGAACTGTGAAAATGTAAATATACTCAATTTATTATCTGACAACAAAGTGACTGATAAAGGCAGTTATATCATTAATTATAAGTTTAAAATTTTGAGAAATTTTCCCATTGTGTAGATACTTGATGGCATGATTAGTAACAAAATTCAATACATGTGATGACACAGAAGAACATAACTCACTAGAGAAATGTACAGGAAATGGAGCTGCCTTGGGGATTATATTAACTATATTTCCTTATTTTCTGTATTTTTGATGCTCCAGCATTTGGGACTTTGATTAATCCAGAGCCTATATCCCCAACTATTTCCTTTATCAAACTCTTACATATATCAAGCCAGTAGTCCCCTGCCCTAAATCATGCTAGGGCCAGTTACATGGCTGCTAGAGACCACTCCTGTATTCCAGAGACCACTGGCATTATTCAAACTATGCAATCATAAACTAGTATATCTACCTACCTAGCCTTGTCCATTCCTTCCTGAAAAAATAAAAAAAAAATTTAGGTTCTGGGTCATATTCTCCCCTTTGCCCTCTGACTGCTGACCATCCCTGCTCTTTCCCCATGTGGCCCTGCTTGGTGAGCCATGCCTCCTGTTTCTAAGGACCTATGAGTATAAACTTCTCCCTTTGTGAAAATAATTTCTGAGTCCATGTGTCTTATTGTACCTGATTAAAACAAATCATGGGTACCTTTTTAGCACATGGATGCTTATTATAATAATCTGAGGCATTTCAGCAGTATGTAGAAGAGAAGTAAGGGAGGTCACAAAAGGAATAAATGCACAGGATAAAGGATAGATTATAGATGATTTCTAAACTTCTTTCCAGCTCTGAGATATTATTATTCTATTATGATAATACCCATAATTGGCTCTTAATTAATGTTTCAGTTTTCACTTTCATAGAGCTATGTATATATAAAATATACAATAAACATACATATACTGAAATACTCTTAATACAAGTACCAGCAATAGATTTAAAAATGAATTTACTGGGGCTTCCCTGGTGGCGCAGTGGTTGAGAGTCCGCCTGCCGAAGCAGGGGACAGGGGTTCGTGCCCCGATCTGGGAAGATCCCACGAGCCTGTGCTCCGCAACGGGAGAGGCCGCGACGGTGAGAGGCCCGCGTACCTCAAAAAAAAAAAAAATGAATTTACTGTGTAAGGTTGTAACACCTAAAGTATGTGATTAAGTGTGATCTCAGGGAAGAGAGACATGGAATGGTTGTGACTGATCTCTCAAGAAATTTGTATATAAATGAAACATAAAGGAAATGATGGAGGCTCACTGAGGTAGCCTAGAAATCCAAGATGATAAACTTAAGTATTTTCTTAGGGGAGGTTACATGGCTTCTGCAATGGAGCATATTTAAGAGGTAAGCACCTAGAACAATCATTGCAAGTGCTAATTCGTGAGCTGAGAACTAGAGTCCTCCCTGCGCTTTGATTTTATTAACTCTTTCAGGAAGGGTTTGATCTTAAGTGAGGATGTAAAAATTGTACCACTTAATGGATTATAGTTGGAGACCTTAGTATCAAACTCATGTTATCTTAATTCAGATGGTTACATATAGAAATGTTTATAGGTATGTGCGTATGAACAGGTTAGTATACATTTATGCATTTCTTCACTCTGTCAGTTGAGAGGGCCTAAAAGAAATAATACGCCAGTAGCAAAGAGCATACCTGGTCCCTGGATCTTGGTTTCTAATGCCACTCTCCAATAAAACATGCCAAGGCCACTGGAAAAATGGCTCACTCTAAGACTCAGGTAGGAAATATGCAAGATGAGCCTAGAGCATCACTTAGTTCCAGAAATGAAGGAAGTAAATGAAAAAAATCACAATGCTAAGATATGTTAAAGGGGCAAAGGAAGTAAATGAAAGAACTCATGATAGCCAAAGCTGGAACAGTTTGATCAAGAGAATAAAGTAGTATTAGAGTGTAACCCAAAGTATTAAATAAGTATTAATGAATCATACTGAAGCCAAAGATTATCGAATAAATAAATAAATTGGGAAGAAGAAACAAATTCCAAGATACACCTCCCTCAAGGAGATACTGCATATTCCCCCATTCGCTTCATACTGGCTGTGCATAATAACTGCCTTCCAAAGAGTATAGAAAAAAAAAGAATAATTTTACAGTGGAGAAATCTGACAAACACTATCTCAGCCAGGTGATCAAGGTTAACACCAACAGTTTTAAGTCATGTTGATAGTATATGCCTGTGATATTGTGATTTTTAATGAGGAATATATATTTGGTCTTTGTCTCCAATTTTGCCACAAAACTCTTAAAACCCTTGGAGTTTCCAAAGTGTTGGAAGCCATAAAGGTATTTTTTTGTTATGAGATAAACTTTGGACCACCTAAGGATGGGAGGGGAGCTGGTTGCCAGTGGAGCCAACCCAGTGATTAGAGGGTTGCAACTTTGAGTCCCACCCCCAGACCTCTGGGGAGGGATGAGGGGCTGGAGATTGAGTTCAATCACCAATGGTCAGTGATTTAATCCATCCCTCCTCCTTAATGAAGCTTCCATAAAACCCCAAAAGGGTGAGGTTCATAGAGTTTCCAGGTTAGTGAACAAGAGCACTTCCACACATCACATCATGCTGGCTGCAAACTCTCCAAGAACTCTACAAGCTCATTTTTTTCAGGGTCTTGCTCTATGTTTCTCTTCAGCTGGCTATTGATTCATATCCCTTGATACTCTTTGTAATAAACTGGTAATCTAGTGAGAAAACTGGTTTCCTGAGTTCTTTGAGCTGCTCTAGCAAATTAATGGAGCTCAAGGAGGGGGTTCTGGGAACCTCTGATTTATAGCCAGTCCCTCAGAAGCACAGCTAACAACCTGGACTTGTGATTGGCATCTGAAGTGGGGGCAGTCTTATGGGACTGAGCCCTTAACCTATGGAATCTGATGCTATCTCCAGGTAGATAGTGTCAGAATTGAATTGAATTGTAAGACAGCCAGCTAGGGTCAGAGAATTGCCTGGT
The DNA here is from genome assembly GCF_002837175.3 of Physeter macrocephalus. Taxonomy (NCBI): domain Eukaryota; kingdom Metazoa; phylum Chordata; class Mammalia; order Artiodactyla; family Physeteridae; genus Physeter; species Physeter macrocephalus. The sequence goes on along the minus strand of NC_041228.1, from coordinate 58,808,505 downwards.
AGTGTGGGGAAAAAAGCCCCACACTAGAGTGGAACTAGGGTGCAGAATCATAGTACCCTTGATATGATTGACGAAAATGTGATCTTCCTCTCCCAGACACATAACCCCAGTCTAATCACGAGAAAAACATCATGCCAATACTAATTGAGGAACATTCTACAAAATACCTGGCCTGTACTCCTCAAAACTGTCAAGGTTATAAAAAAACAAAGAAAGTCTGAGAAGATGTCCCAGCCCAGAGAAGCCTAGGAGACTTGACTACTAAATATAACATGGTATCTTTCATGGAACCCTGGAGCAATAAGAAGCTGTTAGGTAAAAACCAAGGAAATCTGCATTTCTACCAGCGAAGTACAAGGGTTCCAACTTCTCCACATCCCTTCCTTGCTTTCTGATGTTGTTTTGTTGCTGTTGTTTTGGTTTTTTTATAATACCTGTTTGGACAAGCTTGAAGTAGTATCTCATTGTGGTTTTGATTTGCATTTGCCTGATGATTAGTGAAGCTATTAGCCATCTGTATATCTTATTTGGAGAAATATCTATCCATGTCCTTAGCCTATTTTTTAACCTGATTATTAGGTTTCTTCTTATTGAATTGTATGAGTTACTTACATATTTTGGAAATTGACCCCATATCAGATATATGGTTTGCAAATATTTTCTTCCTTTCTGTAGGTTGTCTTTTCACCCTGTTGACAGTTTCCTCTGCTTTGCAGAAGATTTTTAGTTTAATACAGTCTTGGAGGGGAAGAGTGTTTGTTTGTTTGTTTTGGTGATATTGGGGAGATTATTTTTGTGATTCTGTTAACTTCTCGTATCCTGGCACTTATTCTCCACTTATCTCAGAGCTTCCCCTCAGCCTGTCTCAGTCGGAAATGCTGCAGAGGTGCTAAGATGCCAAGACCAAAATCCCCTCACATTTGTGGTCCCAAACAGAGCCATAAAATTCCCAGGCAATTTATCTTTGTTTCAGGCATCTTTTTCTTCAACTCCATTGTGACATACAAGTACCATCATTTTCTATGTATGCCTTCTGTGGAAAGGATAAAGAAGGAGGCCTTTTTGTGACAGTCTTTGGGAGAAGAAAGCTGGTCTTTAGCCTTGGTATGCTTCTGTTAATAGTTTCACAGTAACGAACAATTGTCTATGTCTACTCTTGAGACAATTAAGTTAATATTTTATCAGATAATAGATGACTCAGGTATTGATGGGGACGTACAATGTTAAAACCGAAAAGGATATTGCGATTTTATCAGATATTTGCTAAATGTATCCCAAACTCAAGACAACTCTCTAGCTGTCGAGTTTTGATTTCAGGGACATTATAAAATGTATTCTTTTAAGTTCAGGTTAACCAAAAAGGTTACCCAGTGGATCTTGGATTCCTAAATAAACATACAATACGCTAGACAGAAATTGTCAGCCTGTCCTTATAATACTGGCTGTTAACAACCACAATTAAGGCAGACTACATATCAATTATTATTTGTCTGGAACATCAACTTCCTTAAGCATAAAAGGAAGTGAGGCAGCCTGCATTACTGTCTTCCCTCTTTAGCTAATTAGTACTGTTTTTAATGGCTTCATCTGCCCAGGATCAATTGTCTAATAGGAACAGTGCTCTGTCAGTTAACAAGGTGAGGAACTGTAGAATGTGATTATGTCTGGCTCCAAAAGAGTGCTTTAAACAACACTAAAACAATCATGTGACAATAAATAGACTAATAGACCCGGTCAGTATTTTTGTCTAATTCTTGTACAAACTTAGCGTTCTAGTAACATTTATGGAAAAATAAAAAAGAAAGCATACGAGAAAGAGAAAAAAATGAAGGGCGATTTAAAGACAAACATAAGACCATATACACACAAACGTGAACCCCCACACACACACCTATACATAGAGAGTCTCTAAAAACTTCATTTAAGAGAGGAACCAAAAGTATTATAAACTCGTACTTAAGGAGTATTACCATCAGGAATGTTGATGTGACGATGAACCCTATTTTCCAAAAATGCTTTTTGCAAAAATAAACTGTACTGGGCTTGTGCTGATTGTAACATAAACTATGTTCATTTTCCAGTCACAAAACACATTTCCAGTCAACTCAGTGAAGAAATGGGCACTGATGATATTCACCTGTATGCAAGTGACTTTTAGAATCTCTTACCAGACTTACATAGCAATTTTGATTCTAGGAAGTGTGCTAAACAATAGACTGTCTAATAAAGACATATCTGAAAATATTAATTTATACGATTCTTCCTAATCTGATCTAGGACTGGGCTCACGGAAGGAACCAAAACAAACTGAGATGACTGGCAGAGAGTAGTCATTATCCTGAGAGGTAGTATAGGCAGTGGTTAAAGGCATGGGCTCAGGACCCACATTAACGGAGCTTAAATTCCAACACCACTATTTACTGGTTTGTGTAACTGGGGCAAGTTACTTTCCTTCTATCTCAGTTTCCTTATCTGTGAAAAGGGGATGATATAAATAAGATTTTTATAAAGGTTTAAGGAGTCACTCGGGAACTTAGAGAACAATCTGGCACAAAGGAAGCATTACAGAAAGTTTAGCTATTATTAGGAGTATCAAAAAATACTTTATCTTGATCAATTAGTTGAACACAGACACTGACAAAGGTATTTTCTGAGCCAATAACTCTCATCATGCTCCCTTTCTTCAGTTTATCAACAATGCAAGAAGAGTCTGATTTGCTCTAAAAATGTTACACCTTGAAATATGCCGATTCTCTAAAGCTGCGGTTTTCAAAGTGCTATCTACAGACCAGAAGTAGCAGCATTACTCAGGAACTTCTTAGATATTCACATTATCAAGCCCCATCTAGAGCCTACTCAGTCAGAAACTTTGAGGGTGGAGTCAGCAATCTGTTCTAAAAAGCCTCCCGGATGATTCTGATGTGTACTAATGTCTAGAACCGCTGGGCTAATAAACCCCAAAACTCCAGGCATGTTTCTCCTCACTACAAGATAAATGAATTCTTAACTACTAAAAATACAGGTTTCTTATCAATGGAATAATATAGAATTGTTCAAAATAACTCAAATCTATCCTTGAATCCATATTAATGTCAAGGGTTTTTAAAATCCTAAAAAAAAGTCCAAAGCTATTAACCAAAATGCCTAGCTTTAGTTTGAAAATGTTAACATCATCATGCAGAAGGAAAATTTTAGAGAAAAGGGAAGAAATAATTAGGTTATGAAGAAATAAGACATTAAAGGTGTGAATCAAACACTTTTTCTGCTTGGAGAGCTTACATGAGATACGGTATGTTACATAAATTGGTTTAAATAATTCTTATAGCCCGGCTTTTCATTTTATTAATTAATTATAAATAACTAATTGATTACTTATTAAACTCAGAGCCTGAGTTTTCTCCATTTTTATGAAACAGTTAACATGGCTCTTAAGATGGTGCAATATAGTATACAAATGCCTATGACAATGTGGCATCTGTTGAACATATCTGGCCTACAGAATTGCTCTATTTAACCTGACCAGTGTTTTGAAAATCAGGAAATTTTTCATAAACATTAGAAATTCCAGCTTCTCTTGGAAAATTGTAAGATCTGGTGATGTTGTGTTTGCATTACCTCAAGTGTTCTGTCCTCTAAGACTAAGTAGCATCTGCTTTCTTGGGTGCTGAGTTTGACTGCCTCTAGCTCAGCTGACTTCACTCATCAGACATCTGACCTTGTACTTTATCCTCATACAAGCCTGGGACAGAAACCCTAAGCAAATGGCAGATCTCTTCCCAGGCTACCTATCTTCCCAGTGTCTCCACTGGTAAAATATTAAAATCTAACAAATAGAATTATTCCAATGGCTTGTGGGGTGGGGAAATAACGTGTAGACAGCTTTTTAAATCTATCACTCTTAGCCTCATTACATGTGTAGTCCACCAATGAAGATATTATATCTCTGCAGATTTCCCTGAGCCTAACACAGAAGAGGGAATAGGTGTACAACTGAAAGTCTCTTCTGGAGTCAATATCAACTGTAGGAATTATGCTTTGACAGTGAAAACCTAGATTTGAAAACCTAGATTTCCACTTCAAAGTTAGAATTTTAAAAACGAGAACATTGGAAGAAATAAGTTAAATCCAAATGTATTAGGTATAAGGTAGTACAGATTTTATGAAAGGTTTTTTTTTTTTTTCTAAAAAGAGATTGGAAGAAATAAGTTAAATCCAAATGTATTAGGTATAAGGTAGTACAGATTTTATGAAAGGTTTTTTTTTTTTCTAAAAGGAGAATTATTTGCTAGAAAAGACAGTTTAGGTATCCCTGGAAACTTTGGTTTTAATGTTAGTCCAGCTGTGAGTGGCTTTGTGGATATGAACTAGTCATTTAACCTCTCAGGCCCTCAGAGTACTCTTCTATAAAATGAGGAGGCTGGACTGAGGTACCTTCCAGCCCTCAAAGTCTATTCTGTGATTCTAGGATGCTGAGGGCAGTCAATTCATTTCAGTTTTTTGTATAAATGACATCCAGTGTCATGAAATAATGTATCAAGAGCAGCAGCAGGGTCCTTCTATCCTGAATTTGGTTTGAAGCCAGCAGATAAGGTTGCTTGAATTCATTTTCTTTCTTTGGTGAGGGGATAAGTTTGATGACCTAATGGGCCTTTTCCATCTCTTGTATCTTTGATGAGGCTACTAGGCCCCTACGTTGGGAACTGCAAAGAGTTACTGTGGTGAATTCCTCTTTGTAGTGATTTTTCTCTTTTTCATCATGTTTGACATTTTTGCAATTGTGCTTTGATTCAGATTATATCCACTACATAGCTCAGTGTGCTAGTGAGCTGAGACTTTGCTAAGATATAGATGCTCAAGTATAGAAATTGAAACTGACAAGCTCAAGTTCTGCCGCATGCTGTTTATATACATTATTTGAAGTAGCTTGTTGCAGTTCAGTGAAGTTCCATAGTGGTCATATGAGCTTCAACAAAAAATTGTTACTTATTTTCTTGTATACTTCTTTACTGGTAAATTACTACAATACCCCTTTCCTTCCCTTTCTCTTTTTTCTTTGAACAGTTTCTAAGGTGCATATTCCCTTGCAGTCCATTTCAGAAAATAAAAATGGATAGTCCATGAAAATGGACTTTAGTTATAAGGATATTTTGCTTCAAGCAAAAGGAAAAGAAAAACATTTTAAATTCAGTTCTTCCAGCGAATAAAAGTTTGGAAAAAAGCAATCAAATTTGCTTTATACACTTCATCATTAAAAAATCATCTTTTACAGCTTTCTAAACAGTGGAGAATAGAAAAATACAACAAAGGTGGGAAATTATCCAGAAAATAAAGTAAAAACATTAAACAGAATTTTCATAGACAAAAAAAAACCCAGTTTTGATACTGTTAATTCTGAAAATTATAAGTATATATATAAGTATATATATATATATATATATACACACACACACATATATATATACGCATACACACATACATACTTATACATTTGGACCAAAGCCATACAAAATTTGAATTTTACACATTGCTTTCCAATGCTGTAAGTAATTTAGAAAAACACTAAATTCCTTTAATATTTCAGAGTCATTTCCAAAAACCGACTACAATGAATAAGAGAGGACATAAAAGGAAAAGCTTCAAGGAAGAGAAGGGAGAGTGAAGTTTGTAATTATTCTCCAAAATGAATCACAATTATGAAGTAATCTAAGAATCAAACATACCAAAGATGAAACAGTGGAAATTTTTCTTTTACCAACTTTCTTCCTTAACACTAAAAATAGTAAAAACACTAAATTTCCATTAACTGAGTTTGTGTTGTTCAGAAAGCATGATAAATTTGTTAATAGTAAATGAATTGAATACAAGTCTCAAATACAATTACAGTTGTAAATAATTGTCAAATTCCTCCTCTATAAAAGCTATTTAAAATTCAAATAGGAAAACAATAAAATATTTAAATTCTCTCTAAGTCACTTTAATGCTAACATGCTTAAATAAGATAAAAGCAATTTTAGTATTAAGTTTTTAGTTAGAAGTAATCTTAGGCAATACCAAGATTGTGAGCATGCACACACACACACACACACACACACACACACACACACACACACACACACAATTTAAATTCTCTCTAAGTCACTTTAATGCTAACATGCTTAAATAAGATAAAAGCAATTTTAGTATTAAGTTTTTAGTTAGAAGTAATCTTAGGCAATACCAAGATTGTGAGCATGCACACACACACACACACACACACACACACACACACACATTAGCATACCATGCCTGTTAACAAGCCATTGAAATTATGGTCCATTACTCTATGTTTTGAATTAAATTTTGACTTTTATTCTCCTTGCTTTAAAACAGAACTCCTTCTATTTAAAAAACTATATTTCTACTGTAGGATAAACATGCATGTTAGAATTCAGATTCACTAGAAAGTGAAACTATTCTAGATGATGCTAATATTTAAATTAGGCAAGGAATATATGCTTGACAAAGGAAGTTTCCACTGAGCCCCTCTTTCTCCACCCAGCTTTTTAAATTCAAGTAATGGTCAATTAATGGACTTTTCTATTGCAGTGAATACTAGTTTTTATTGTTAGTTTTTTATTCACTGGTCTGCTTGGCACTCATTAACTTTTGCCAAGGGATTCCTTTTCTTTACACAAAGATGTGCATCAGAACAGATCTTCACATTTATAGAAACAGTGCATGAGAATTTAGTCAGTTATCTTTATTTCACACCAAACAAATTATATTGCTCCAGCAGTGAGAAATAAGTTTCTTCAAGAGCAACAATGAACCAAATTATACTAAATCATTCTTTTGTAATTTTTAAACCCAAGCTATTTTTAAATTTTATAGCATTAAATAATCTTAAAGCATGTTAAATTAATGTAGTCAACACACACTTCTAAGTATCAGCTGTATAGGAAATGAGAATCCAAACAATTCAGCTAATAAACTCTTCCTCCCCCATCACTAAAAAAAAAAAAGAAGTAGAAGAAACACAACCATTCCAATTGGGTTATGTATCATCAAACAAACATTTAAGAATATATTAAAACATCTCAAATCAGAAGTTCAATAATAATACAAATAGATAAAGTGAAAAGGAATAATAAAGTGAGAGATAATTGAACTTGGGAGAAAAAAAGAAGAAAAGATAACAGAAATAAATATTAAACTAACAGATACCCCAAAACCAATAAGTTTTAAGGCAAACTTACTAAGAAGGATAGAATAACAATTATAAAACAATAAGAATAATAATAAAATAAAAAATAAATTAAAATGGTCAAAGAGATCTGCACAATTGGAGATCTTGGGAAAAAAAAAAAAACAATGGATGAGTAGTAATATTTTTAAACTATGATACAAGAAAAATCCCTGTAAATAAAATGAGAAATGTTGAAATAATGACAGTTTCTATGCTGCATAAAAATTAGCACAAATTTAGCAGCTTAAAACAACACACAGTTTTTGTCTCACAGTTTCTGTAGGTCAAGATTCCAGGCATGGATTAGTGAGTCCTTGGCTCAAAGTCTCACAAGGTTACAACCAAAGCTATAGCTGTGTTCTCTTCTGGGAACTGGACTAGGGGGCAATGTTTGTTGGCAGGATTCATTTCCTTGCAGCTGTATGACTTCTTTATTGCTATTAGCCAGAGGCCTCTCTTGGACCCTAGAGACCACCCACATTACATGCTGCATGATATTCCCATTTGCATTTCACAACGTGGTAATTTGCTTCTTCAAATCCATCAGGAGAATAAGAAGTCTACTAGCAAAATGGTCTTATATACTATAACAAAGTCATGGGTGTGACAAAACATCAAGTTTCCAATATTCAATTGCTTAGAAGTCAGTCGCGGGCACCATTCACACTAGAAGATGTATGAATACCAAATGGCAGGGACCATCGAAGAGGTGTCACATTAGGGTCTGTCTACCACAAAGGCCAAATTGATGTGAAAGATTCAACCAGTAATAATCTGAAACAAGCTGAAAATTCTTTTTAAATTTGTCTTCATAATTCAAGTTCCTCCATAATAGAAACACTGTTCAAATAACTATAGAGTATAAATAAATCAAGAATTTTGAAAATAAAGTTAATAAAAAAATAAAATAACACAAAATAAAACTGAAAAAAATGAAAATATATTGGCATTAAAAGCCAAATTTAATGTCACATTACTAGAACATATTGGTAATAATTTTTATTCTTTTCCTTGTTTTAACCAGAATTCCCATTTTCCTTATTAATTAAATAATAGCTAATCAGCAAATATATATTAAATATTTGCTACTAACCATTTTGTAACAGGCACTGTGCTAGGCATGTCTTCATGTTGAAGTCTTAAAAAGGCAATATTTATTTAAAGCTTGGAACTGTCAATTTTTAACTGGAAGTACTTTCTGTATTCACATTTAAGTAATAATAGAAGTTATAGGAAAACAATCTAACACTCTACCCTTTGTGTTCCTTACACTCATATCCTTTGCTTAGATTGGTAACTTTGATACCTGTTTCCAATCTGTCCTACACTCCACCTCCTTATCACTGTACTCTTTTTACACTCTAGAATCTTGACTTCTAATTCATATTTATCTTTGCTCTCTGCTCTGGATTTGCCATATATCTAGAGCCACAGGGTAGAAAGTTGTCATCCCAAGAGATATGGGACCTCACTAGATGGGCAAGCCTCCCCTGTGCCTAATGTGGGAGAAGGAACATTAAGCCAGTCTAGCTTATCAACATCTCCAATGTATTTCTTTCTGCTTCAATCAAAATCACCTTCATTATCATCTTCCCCATCATCATGATCAACACCACTGAATATTTGTCATGCAACTCCAAATATTCACATCAAATTGAATGCTAAGCACTTTAAGTACATTAAATTAAACTAGATAATTATCTCTTGAGATTTTATTGTCATCATTTTAGAACAGTTGAACAACCTCAGTTACACAGAGGTTAAATGACTTGTCCAATATGTAGTTAATGTCGGAGCTGGGATTCAAATACTAGGCCAGTCTGATTACAAGTCAGACAGTCAACCACTGCACTGAACTGCTTTCCATTATCAATGTTTATTAAGCATTTAGGATGTTTCAAGCTTAAAACACCATTCTTTCCATGATATAGTTATAACAATCTACTGCAATTTAGATATACTTAAGCGTTGCCATATACATTACTGATTTAATAATATTACCCTCATTTTAGAACAGAGCTGATTTCTCAAAACTTTATAGTTATCATTCCATTCACAAAAGTTAAAGAGTTATAAGATAGTACATAACAGCGGAAAATAAATATCACTGTAATTTTATTGAAAAAAGTTTAAATCTATATATAAAAACCTTGAAATCCATGGTGATGGAAACTGAAACTATTATTAAAAGTAGATGCTTTCCTGAAACGAAAAGAGTCTGTGAAAATGGGAAAAATAATTTTTAAATGGATACAATTTGTTGCTTTAAAACAAACCAAATCTCTTTGGTCTCTGAAATAATGAAGAAAAGAAGTGAAGAATTGCTCTAAAGATCATTAAAGATTTAACTCAGTGAATAATCAGGTTAGACTAGCCAAGTGCCATACACATTCAAAGTGAGTGACTCACACCTTAGGACAGTAGATCCCTGACCTGCTGCAATCCCTGGACAAAATAACAGGTATCCCAGAACTAGCCCTGAAACAACTCAACACCTTGTTTTTGAAGGAAATTTGCTAGTCCTTCAAAAAGAAAAATAAAGAGGAAAGGCAGATATTTAGAGTAAATCGTATATGGCCACTCAACCTAAGAATTACCAACGTGATAGTTAATACGAAGACTTCAGTAAATGCTAAAGCTACATATATTCAGCATGCACACACACATACATACATGCACGCACGCATGCATGCACACAACCACAGAACACACTGGGTCCAAAACTTAATGTTTCCTTGGTAGAGGAAGATTTAATCCATAAATTAATTTAGTATATCATGTATTATATAAATTATATAATATCATTGTTAAGTCACTAACTACTAATATAAAGCTATGAACAGAATTGTGTTCTTAGTACTAAGAGGCTGGTCTAAAAAGCAAGGACAGAGAAAGAGAAAAGGAGTTTGGATCAGAGCAGACATACACAAGCAAGCATACAAGTTATTGTGTACTCATCAGATGTTCCTAAGGCCTTGAAAAGTTATGGTTATAAAGGAATAAGCATTCTGGAGGATAATGAGTGTCAAGGAATGAGGTGGGATGGCTTTTATGTGGTTTCCAATAGTCAAATAGTATGTTAAATATCCTATGTGATAGAAGACATTGATTACGTTCTGTTAGGAAATATAAACCAAAACCAAAATGATAACTGAAATATTTAACGATTGAGATTATGACAAAATTTTGAATGTAAGTAGATGCACTAACAGTCTGTTTTGTGGCCTCTTTCAATTTTTTGGGGGGGGGGAGGGGAGGGCCATGCCACACGGCTTGTGGTTATCTTAGTTTCTTAACCAGGGATCAAACACATGCCCCCCACAGTGGAAGCAAGGAGTCCTAACCACTGGACTGCCAGGGAATTCCCCGTGACCTCTTTCCCAAGCCCTCCTTCAGAGGTAGATGGCTGGGTTGTCTACTTATATGAATGTCTTACTTGAGAATAATTACATTTAAGCTTATTATTTTTTACTTTAAATCCTCATTACATAAGAAATAATAATCATTCAATAAACATTTACTTATGAATAAGATTATAGCTTAACACATGATTACTAAACAATAATAAGGTTTTTCTATGGAACATCAGATCTTATCCATTAACACGTTATTGCAATAGACTACATCTTAACATTTACGTGGTTGCCCACATGCACAAGTGCAGGACAGAATGTGCACTTCCTGTCCATTCTGGCTTAGAGTAGTGGGGCCTAAAACTGAGCTATACACACCCATTTCTTCTCCAAGACTCACCAATAAACTAGGTCACTCTTCTTTCCTTAGGGAGGAGTGGAGATTGGTAGAAATTTAAGCCACATGTGTTACTCTAGTTGAAGTCCCTCCACCATGAGAATATAAGGAGAGGGAAATAAAGGCTTTCCTTTAATATTCACTACTAGGTGTTGAGGCAAAGCCAGAACACAAAGTGGAATCCAGGGCAGTGTTCTTTCTTCTGTCCACTTGACTTCATTATGCATTAAATGGAATGGATTGAAGAAAGCACAAGGTACATGATGTGGACTGAAAAGAGAGGTTAATGGAAGATATATAAACTCATTCCAATTTCAACTTAGTAAATTCTTGAAACTTAAAAAAAAAAAAAAAAAAAGAATCACTACTGAAGCAATTGTAAATTTTCAACAGGGTTAGTCCAACAACTGTCCACAACAAGAAGAACTTCAGTTCCTTTTTTTTTTTAATATTTGAATTATATTTTATTTTTTTTTTTATACAGCAGGTTTTTATTAGCCTTCAATTTTATACGCATCAGTGTATACATGTCAACCCCAATCGCCCAATTCATCACACCACC
>NC_041228.1:58794486-58796927 GCF_002837175.3 Physeter macrocephalus | reverse complement strand
CACCACCACCACCACCCCCGCCGCTTTCCCCCCTTGGTGTCCATACGTTACTTCTCTACATCTGTGTCTAAACTTCTGCCCTGCAAACCAGTTCAGCTGTACCATTTGTCTAGGTTCCACATACATGCGTTAATATACAATATTTGTTTTTCTCTTTCTGACTTACTCCACTCTGTGTGACAGTCTCTAGATCCATCCACCTCTCTACAAATGACCCAATTTCGTTTCTTTTTGTGGCTGAGTAATATTCCATTGTATATATGTACCACATCTTCTTTATCCATTCATCTGTCAATAAACACTTAGGTTGCTTCCATGACCTGGCTATTGTAAATAGTGCTGCAATGAACAATGGGATGCATGTGTCTGTTTGAATTATGGATTTCTCTGGGTATATGCCCAAAAGTGGGATTGCTGGATCATATGGTAATTCTATTTTTAGTTTTTTAAGGAACCTCCATACTGTTCTCCATAGTGGCTGTATCAATTTACATTCCCACCAGCAGTGCAAGAGGGTTCCCTTTTCTCCAAACCCACTCTAACATTTGTTGTTTGTAGATTTTCTGATGATGTCCATGCTATCCTTTGCTGTGCAAAAGCTTTTAAGTTTCATTAGGTCCCATTTGTTTATTTTTGTTTTTATTTCCATTTCTCTAGGAGATGGGTCAAAAAGGATCTTGCTGTGATTTATGTCATAGAGTGTTCTGCCTATGTTTTCCTCTAAGAGTTTGATAGTGTCTGGCCTTACATTTAGGTCTTTAACCCATTTTGAGTTTATTTTTGGGTATGGTGTTAGGGAGTGTTCTAATTTCATTTTTTTAATGTAGCTGTCCAGTTTTCCCAGCATCATTATTGAAGAGGCTGTCTTTTCTCCATTGAATATCCTTGCCTCCTTTCTCATAGATTAGTTGACTATAGGTGCATGGATTTATCTCTGGAATTTCTATCTTGTTCCAATGATCTACGTTTCTGTTTTTGTGCCAGTACCATATTGTCTTGATTACTATAGCTTTGTAGTATAGTCTGAAGTCAGGGAGTCTGATTCCTCCAGCTCCTTTTTTTTCCCTCAAGACTGCTTTGGCTATTTGTGGTCTTTTGTGTATCCATACAAATTTTAAGTTTTTTTGTTCTAGTTCTGTAACAAATGCCATTGGTAATTTGATAAGGATTGCATTGAATATGTAGATTGCTTTGGGTACTATAGTCATTTTCACAATATTATTTTTTCCAATCCAAGAACGTGGTATATCTCTCCATCTGTTGGTATCATCTTTAATTTCTTTCATCAGTGTCTTATAGTTTTCTGCATACAGGTCTTTTGTCTCCCTAGGTATTTTATTCTTTTTGTTGCAGTGGTAAATGGGAGTGTTTCCTTAATTTTCCTTTCAGATTTTTCATCATTAATGTATAGGAATACAAGAGATTTCTGGGCATGCATTTTGTATCCTGCTACTTTCCAATCCAAGAACGTGGTATATCTCTCCATCTGTTGGTATCATCTTTAATTTCTTTCATCAGTGTCTTCTAGTTTTCTGCATACAGGTCTTTTGTCATACAGGTCTTTTGTCTCCCTAGGTATTTTATTCTTTTTGTTGCAGTGGTAAATGGGAGTGTTTCCTTAATTTTCCTTTCAGATTTTTCATCATTAATGTATAGGAATGCAAGAGATTTCTGTGAATTATGTTTGTATCCTACAACTTTATCGAATTCATTGATTAGCTCTAGTAGTTTTCTGGTGGCATCTTCAGGATTCTCTACGTATAGTATCATGTCATCTGCAAACAGTGACAGTTTTACTTCTTCTTTTCCAATTTGTATTCCTTGAGATGATAATATGGTTTTTATTCTTCAATTTGTTAATATGGTGTATCACATTGATTGATTTGCGTATATTGAAGAATCCTTGCATCCGTGGGATAAATGCCACTTGATCACGGTGTATGATCCTTTTAATGTGTTGTTGGATTCTGTTTGCTAGTATTTTGTTGAGGATTTTTGCATCTATATTCATCAGTAATACTGGTCTGTAATTTTCTCTTTTGTAGTATCTTTGTCTGGTGTAGGTATCAGGGTGCTGGTGGCCTCATAGAATGAGTTTGGGAGTGTTCCTTCCTCTGTAATTTTTTGGAAGAGTTTGAGAAGAATAGGTGTTAGCTCTTTTCTAATTGTTTGATAGAATTCACCTGTGAAGCCATCTGGTCCTGGACTTTTGTTTGTTGGAAGATTTTTAATCACAGTTTCAATTTCATTACTTGTGATTGGTTTGTTCATATTTTCTATTTCTCCCTGGTTCAGTCTTGGAAGGTTGTATCTTTCTGAGAATTTGTCCATTTCGTCCAGGTTGTCCATTTTATTGGCATAGAGTTGCTTGTAGTAGTCTCTTAGGATGCTTTGTATTTCTGCAGTGTACATTGTAACTTCTAAGAGACTACTACAAGCAA
>NC_041228.1:58793021-58794291 GCF_002837175.3 Physeter macrocephalus | reverse complement strand
CTAACTTTGGGTTTTGTTTGTTCTTCTTTCTCTAGTTCCTTTAGGTGTAAGGTTAGATTGTTTATTTGAGATTTTTCTTGTTTCTTGAGGTAGGATTGTATAGCTATAAACTTCCCTCTTAGAACTGCTTTTTCTGCATCCCATGGGTTTTGGATCATGGTGTTTTCATTGTCATTTGTCTCTAGGTATTTTTTTTATTTCCTCTTTGATTTCTTCAGTGATGTCTTGGTTATTTTGTAACGGATTGTTTAGCCTCCATGTGTTTGTGCTTATTACATTTTTTCCCTGTAATTCATTTCTAATCTCATAGCGTTGTGGTCAGAAAAGATGCTGGATATGATTTCAATTTTCTCTAAATATACTGAGGCTTGATTTGTGACCCAAGATGTGATATATCCTGGGGAATGTTCTGCGTGCACTTGAGTAAAAAGTGTAATCTGTTGTTTTTGGATGGAATGTCCTATAAATATCAATTAAATCTATCTGGTCTATTGTGTCATTTAAAGCTTGTGTTTCCTTATTTATTTTCCTTTTGGATGATCTATCCATTGGTGTAAGTGAGGTGTTAATTTCCCCCACTATGATTATGTTACTGTTGATTTCCTCTTTTATAGCTGTTAGCAATTACCTTATGTATTGAGGTGCTCCTATGTTGGGTGCCTATATATATTTATAATTGTTACATCTTCCTCTTGGATTTATCCCTTGATGATTATGTAGTGTCCTTCCTTGTCTCTTGTAATATTCTTTATTTTAAAGTTTATTTTATCTGACATGAGTACTGCTACTCCAGCTTTCTTTTGCTTTCCATTTGTATGGAATATCTTTTTCCATCCCCTCACTTTCAGTCTGCATGTGTCCCTAGGTCTGAGGTGGGTCTCTTGTAGACAGCATATATATGGGTCTTGTTTTTGTATCCATTCAGCAAGCCTGTGTCTTTTGCTTGGAGCATTTAATCCATTCACGTTTAAGGTAATTATCAATATGTGTGTTCCTATGACCATTTTCTTAATTGTTTTGTGTTTTTCTTTTTCTCTTCTTCTTTTGTGTTTCCCACTTAGAGAAGTTCCTTTAGCATTTGTGGTAGAGCTGGTTTGGTGGTGCTGAATTCTCTTAGGTTTTGCTTGTCTGTAAAGCTTTTGATTTCTCCATCGAATCTGAATGAGATCCTTTCCGGGTAGAATAATCTTGGTTGTAGGGTCTTCCCTTTCATCACTTTAAGTATATCATGCCACTCCCTTCTGGCTTGTAGAGTGTCTGCTGAGAAATC
>NC_041228.1:58791376-58792691 GCF_002837175.3 Physeter macrocephalus | reverse complement strand
TAGGCTGTCTTCATTTCTTTTCATTCTTTTTTCTTTATTCTTTTCCACAGCAGTGAATTCCACCATTCTGTCTTCCAGGTCACTTATCCGTTCTTCTGCCTCAGTTATTCTGCTATTGATTCCTTCTAGTGTAGTTTTCATTTCAGTTATTGCATTTTCATCTCTGTTTGTTTGTTCTTTAATTCTTCTAGGTCTTTGTTAAACATTTCTTTCATCTTTGCCTCCATTCTTTATCCAAGGTCCTGGAACACCCTCACTATCATTATTCTGAATTCTTTTTCTGGAAGGTTGCCTATATCCACTTCATTTAGTTGTTTTTCTGGGGTTTTATCTTATTCCTTCATCTGGTACATAGTCCTCTGCCTTTTCATCTTGTCTATCTTTCTGTGAATGTGGTTTTTGTTCTACAGGCTGCAGGACTGTAGTTCTTCTTGATTCTGCTGTCTGCCCTCTGCTGGATGAGACTATCTAAGTGGCTTGTCTTGAGTTCCTTTTTTTTTGTTGTTGTTGTTTTTTTTGTTTGTTTGTTTGTTTTTGAGTTCCTTTTTAAACAGCAAACAACAAATAACCCAAAGTCTTACATATACTAGAGGCACAAAAAATATTTACTGGATATCTAATAAACTGATTCCATGATGACCTAAGAATTTACTGCTCTTATCTGTGCCAATATAGTAGTTGGAAGAATCAATATTGTGAAAATGACTGTACTACTCAAAGCAATCTACATATTCAATGCAATATCTATCAAATTACCAATGGCATTATTTATAGAACTAGAACAAAATATCTTAAAATTTTTATGGAGACAAAAAAGACCCTAAATAGCCAAAGTGATCTTGAGGGAAAAAAACAGAGCTGGAGGAATCAGACTCCTTGACTTCAGGCTATAGTACAAAGCTACAGTAATCAAGACAATATGGTACTGTCATAAAAACAGAAATATAGATCAATGGAATAGGAAAGAAAGCTCAGAGATAAACCCATGCACATATGGTCAACTAATTTATGACAAAGGAGGCAAGAATATACAGTGGATAAAAGACAGTCTATTCAATAAGTGGTGCTGGGAGAACTGGACAGCTACATGTAAAAGAATGAAATTAGAACACTCCCTAACACCATACACAAAAATAAACTCAAAATGGATTCGAGACCTAAATGTAAGACTGGACACTATAAAACTCTTAGAGGAAAACATCGGAAGAACACACTTTAACATAAATCACAGCAAGATCTTTTGTGATCCACCTTCTAGAGTAATGGAAATAAAACCAAAAATAAACAAATGGGACCTAATGAAACTTAAAATCTT
>NC_041228.1:58789200-58790922 GCF_002837175.3 Physeter macrocephalus | reverse complement strand
CCCTCAGAATGGGAGAAAATATTTGCAAATGAAGCAGCTGACAAAGGATTACTCTCCAAAATTTACAAACAGCTCATGCAGCTCAATATCAAAAAAACAAACAGCCCAATACAAAAATGGACAGAAGACCTAAATAGACATTTCTCCAAAGAAGACATACAGATGGCCAAGAGGCACAGGAAGAGCTGCTCAACATCACTAATCATTAGAGAAATGCAAATCAAAACTACAATGAGGTATCACCTCACACCAGATAGAATGGGCATCATCAGAAAATCTACAAACAACAAATGCTGGAGAGGGTGTGGAGAAAAGGGAACCCTGTTGCACTATTGGTGGGAAAGTAAATTGATACAACCACTATGGAGAACAGTA
The DNA here is from genome assembly GCF_002837175.3 of Physeter macrocephalus. NCBI lineage: Eukaryota > Metazoa > Chordata > Mammalia > Artiodactyla > Physeteridae > Physeter > Physeter macrocephalus. Next base: position 58,790,547 of record NC_041228.1, on the reverse strand, counting down.
CAAAGTTTCCTTAAAAAACTAAAAAAGGAATTACCATATGACCCAGCCATCCCACTACTGGCATATACCCAGAGAAAACCACAATTCAAACAGACACATGCACCCCAATGTTCATTGCAGCACTATATACAATAACCAGGTCATGGAAGCAACCTAAATACCCATCAACAGAGGAATGGATAAAGAAGATGTGGTACCCATATATAATGGAATATTACTCAGCCAAAAAGGAACAAAACTGGGTCATTTGTAGGGACGTGGATGGACCTAGAGACTGTCATACAGAATGAAGTAAGTCAGAAAGAGAAAAACAAATGTCGTATATTAACGCATATATGTGGAATCTAAAAAAATGGTACAGATGAACCGGTTTGCAAGGCAGAAATAGAGACATAGATGTAGAGAACAAATCTATGGACACCAAGGTGGGAAAGTGGGGGCGGGGGGGGGAGTTAATTGGGAGATTGGGATTGACATATATCCACTGATATGTATAAAATAGATAACTATTAAGAAACTGCTGTATAAAGAAAATTAAATTTAAGAAAGGGTAGATAAACATAAGACAAATAATGAATTCCCAAAGTTTAAAAAAAAAAAGAGCATTAATTCCTTCATAAGGGCCCCACCCTCATCACCTCATCTAAACCTAATTATCTCCCAAAGACCTAATCTCCAAATACTGTACCATCACTTTGGCAGTTAGGAGTTCAACACATGTATTTGGGGGGTGGGGATTCAGTCCATGACAGTGGGAAATTTAGGTGAATATCTTTTAGACCTGAAGTAGAGAAAGGTTTCTTAAACAAGAAACAAAATAAGCGACCATAAAGTAAAGTTTGATATGTTTTAAAATATTTTTAAGGAGTTTCCTCTCAGCTCTGGATAAAACTCTACCCATACCTTCTTAAGGAATCTCCTATGACTTAAAGGATCATTTCCTATGAGACCATCTAAGGTGGTGGTTGTTAGATGCTCTCATCTTAAAAATGTTTATTAAAACATCTTAAAAAATGTTTATTTTATTTAATATTTGGGTATTTAACATTCTTATTAGGAGGGTTTTTCAGACTATACACTCAATAATATTGCAAGAAGTGAATGTTCCAAATTTACAAAACATCAGTACAAAGCTGTAATATAAGAAGAAAAAAAAAATAGACCTTGGCTGAAGATGCTGTAAGTTACGATAAAAGGACTAGGTGTTACTTCTTTGGAGAAGGGAAGAGCGCATTCTTCTTTTTTTTTTTTTTTTTTTTTTTTGCGGTACGCGGGCCTCTCACTGTTGTGGCCTCTCCCGTTGCGGAGCACAGGCTCCGGACGCGCAGGCTCAGCGGCCATGGCTCA
>NC_041228.1:58777699-58789169 GCF_002837175.3 Physeter macrocephalus | reverse complement strand
CGCGGCATGTGGGATCCTCCCGGACCGGGGCACGAACCCGCGTCCCCTGCATCGGCAGGCGGACTCTCAACCACTGCGCCACCAGGGAAGCCCGCATTCCTCATTTTATGTGAGATATTTACATTATGTTAGGTAGGGGCATTTAAGAAAGAGTAATCAAGTGATTATTAACTAAAATTAGGTAGCATCTTTCTATTTTTAACTTGATTAGCTAAAATAGTTTTATATTCAGTACCAGGATATGTTCAGAAAAATCAGTATTTAATCACTGATGGTGGGAGCTGAAATCCAAATGAAATCTAGGAAAAGTCACTTGGAAATCTGTACTGGAGTCTAGAAAGGTGTCCTAAAAATATCATCTGATATATCCAACTAAGGTTGTTACAAAAATATTTTAAATTAAATACTATTTTTGGAAATTAATTCATAAGCCACTTGGTAAATATTAGCTGAATGCCTATGGTAAGTCAGTATTAAGTGCCTACAGAAAGGCCATGCTGTGGCGGGGGTTGGGTGTGTGGACAGGCAGACAATAAACAAATAAACACGATATAGATGATATGGCAATAAGTCCTATGAAGAAGGGATTTTGTTTCATACAGCTGTCACCTTCCATATGTCAAATAAAATGACAGAGAGTCCTGAACAAAGGTGAGGCTACTCCCTTTGGGCAGCACTGAGGACAGCTGTGCTGTTGCCTTTTGACTGACCCTGAGGCAGCCCTCAGCGGTCAACTAGAATTGCAACAAAATCAGTGTCAAGTTTCCTATAGACTTGGCACAGTGGACAGTAGCTTTAGAGTCCAGCCTCAATAAGGAATCAAAATCCATCTTACTAAAAATCAACAGAACTGATCACATTCGATTTCTTTTTTTGAGGTTTTTGCAAATACTTGCGGGTGGGAGATGGGGAAAACATCGTTTGAACTCCAAGACTGCAGAGTCTAATTCCAGTTCAAATAAGAGATGACATTTCATCCTAATTCTCACACCGTCACTATGTGAACTGCGGACTTCAATTCTAGCTAAAATGTCCTTTTATCCAACTAATCAGGAAAGTCAAAAAATTATTTAAATAATATAGAACATTGACAAAAGACAAATTGAGTTATTTTGGAATTCAATCAGTAAAACAAGCCAAAACTCAGTGAGAAAATGATTGAGTAAAACGCAGTAAATAATTTCTTAAATTAAAATCATCAAGAAAACTGCACGCATTTCTCTTCAAAAATATATACTATATATCCCATTATTTTATTTCATTTTTCTCAAACATCACTATTTTTAGTATAGACATATTGTTGCATTGTTGCATACCTTTAAATGAGGGAACTTACACATTTTGTTGATTGCTTTATTTCTCTTTTCCATCTCTACCCATTCATATAAATTACCTTTCTAAAATATATTTAATTGTTTTTAAACTCCAACCTCTTCTAAATCAATTTTTTAATCAATTTTTTTTTAATCTGCTAAAAGGCATTACTCAATTCTCTTTGTAGCCAAAAAAGATAGTGAAACACTTGCTGGGCAATGAAAACTGTACACAAATTAGCAGAAAAAATACATTAAGAAAGTTCTAAAATAAACTATTTCAAGAACAAAATGAAAATCCTAAAATGCATAATTCAGACAGATTTATTGAATCCCTGCTTCTTACATTGATATAGTACAAGCAAAAGCACTCTATAAGGAATCTTGAAAGATAATGAAGAGACGCTTTTGATATCTTATATCTCGGGAAATGGTATATTTTTAACTCAGAAAAATTCACACACATTTCTTTTGAAATCTTAGGGAAAAAACTTTCTCTCTGGATGACCCCTGCTTGCAAGTTCCCTACCAGAAATGAATTGTTTGGGAAAATAAATCTTTCAAGTTTGGAAACGGACAATTTGTCCTGGCACACTGACCCTTCTCTAATCGAAATTATTATGATAAGTTCTCAAAACATTCTCTCCTCAGCCCCACCTCTCACTGCGTTTCAAAAGCACATGGACGCTTTTAGTTTCTAATAATCAAAAGCTAGGAATGAATGAAAAGGGGGGAAAAAACAGACTTCACTATTCTGCTGGATTTTTTTTCCTAATGAGCTTAACATTTCATAATATGGTGTTGATAAAGGAAGATTGCATTGTTGTTGTTGTTTAGAATTAAAAGGACCTCTCTCCCTGCTGATTGCAGGAAGGAATCTCTCTGAAGCATCAGTCAGAAGGCTGCCATCCTAGCCACCTGAGTCAGCCACATGAGCTCCATCACCATCTGATTCTTTCTCCTCCTTCCTCAAGTTTTTCAGACAAAGCCTGGGGATCAAAGAGAATCCCCATCCACACTGAAATTACTATATATTTTGTCTAAGTGAGAAATATGCCTTTCCAAACTGCAAAGAGTCCTAAAAAGCAGGGTAAAACCAGGTTACCTTCCCTGTAAGACTTCCCCACAGTGGGGTGCTTTGCTTTTTAGTCTTCACACCACGATAAAAGAGGAAGAAACAAAGTAACTGATGACATAATTTCTAGGCAGAAGATATGAAGATACCTTGTTAGTTTCTTTCCTACTGAGCTGGGTAACAATCTGGATTGCTTTATTAGGTACTGTTACTCAAAAATAATTAAGACAATCACCCCGGTGAAACTTTCCTTACAAAATACCTAAGCCTCTCAAAGATAACAAGAAACAGACTAAGCTTCAGCTTTTGTACTTGACTGAACTGAAGAGATGCTACTCATTCAGGTTCATTAGATATTGTTATTACTGTCTTAAAGAACAATAAACTTCTATATGTAAATCCAGATTTATCTTGCCTAATGAATGTGAGTCATGAGAATGGTTCATATCTAGAAAGATTTTCTTTGAGAATTTTAACATCCACATAAGTAATTTCTATTATAATTATAATTCAATCCTCCTTAAAATTGGGAAATGTTATAAAATAAAAATAAAAAAAGTAGAATTTGCAAGTTATTTGCATTTCAGTACTGTGGGAAAGGCATGACAGTGTTATTTTGCTCATTGTGTGGAATTATGTGACAGGTATTTAGGAAATTATATATACAGGTATGCAGAATTATTTAGACAGGTAACAAAGGTCAAAGTTGGTCTCAAACCCATGTCTTCCACTTGTAAAGCTAGCTCTTTTGCCAAAAATCAGTCTTGAGACCACTTAAATGTCATAATGTCTTATCAAGAACAATAGAAAATTCTTCTTTGAAGGCCTCTAAAAATAGTGTTGTCTCATTTATTATTGGGTTAAACCTAAAGTGAGGGGTGAAGGAGGTGAGTGCATAGAGAAGAAAAAAGATTAGAGAAGCTTCCTTTTAGTCCAAAAGAAGTTTATCATTTTGACAGTTTCCAAGTGGAGCTGAAATAAAATTAAATGGAGTTGATAAAAGTCACAAGGGTCCAAAAACTAACCAACAACAATAACCACATTCTTAAATGGAGAACAAATGGAATGCAATCTTGAATAAAGTTTTGTTAAAAACTAGAGTGCCTCGTGTTTTGAAATGCACTTAATATTGAAACAGAGCAGGACCCCATGGTCCTTGCCCACTATGTCCTCTGCCTGCCTTTTGTCTGTAGAAGAGCTTTAGCTAAAGAAAATTTAATCATAGAAGTGAGAAAATGCAGAAACGAAGGAAAACCGTCAAACAAGACCAAATAATAATAGTGTAGTCATTAAGCAAAGTCAAGGACATTTAGTTCCTCCTCAAGGGCTATACATAATATTCTGAGCCCTATCCTTTGAGCCGACTTATAGAAACTGAAACCCCCAGCAGGTGGAAGAAATTAGCTACATGATGACCAGACTGTAGCCATGACATAAGCGGCCACAATTCCGAGAACTGGCCTCGAAGAAATGGGAACAAACTGACCCTGGAACTGAAGATTAATGGTACTTAAAGCAATCAAGATGACACTGATCAGACCACTGCAGGACTAATTTCAAGATGACTGTCAGAGCTAACCGCGCTGTTTCTGCATGTAGCGCCCTCCCTCCGTCTATAACAGCTCTTGCCCATTGTCAGTGGGGGGGGGGGTTGGCCTTTGGACAGGAGTCCACACTCCATGCCATCCCCCCATTGCCAGCCTCAAAAATAAAGCAAACTTTCTTTTCCACCAACCTTGCCTTTTTATTTGCTTTTGAGCAGCAAGCAGACGGACCCCCACTTTGGGTAACAATATGGCCAACCTTATTTTTTAAATCACGTGTTTATCTCAATAAAATTGAGTATGATTTCCACAAACATTTGTATATTCATTTAAAATCAATGAAACAAAGAAGGAAATTTTGTCAGTACATCTTTTATCTTCCTTCTGATCAGTTATTAACTCACTTTTTTTTCAAAAATAGATGATATGTAAACTACTTTGCCTATAAACAATCATTTTAATTTAGGGAACAGTGTGCTTTTATATGTAGCTTAAGTCAAATAACATATTTAAATAATTCTGTGAACTTCTAATGAGTTACTTAATTCCAATTGTGACAGTGCCAAAAGCTTTAGTAGAGAAACATCAATTTCTAGGACATATTTATTATTTATTGGAAAATTTTTCCAAACATTATAAACTGTATCAATATAATTCAACAAAATTTACAGAATGTGTACTGTTTGCCAAACATTACGCTAAGAACTAGTACGTTGAATGTCATCAACAGTTAATAATTACCACTGATGATTAATTAGCAATTATTTACACCTATAAGTCACCTGACAGTATATGTAATGATACCTTCTTTCCTCGATCAGCTTAGAATTACAGAGTGAAAATAAAGTGAGTCTGCAAGGAAGATTCAGTTAAATATTTTTTAGTATAGTACTTAAATGAAATTAGTTTCTGTTCTTTTATGTTTAGTACTGATTATTAATCATAAAAATGGTTTTGCCACACAATATATACAAAACAAGATTTCTTCAAATGGAAAAATATATACATGAACATTAATAGTCCCTCTTGCATTCTGTGTTCTAGTTATCAAAACCCATACAAATTACATGATCTCCGTCAGTTTCAGTTTATTCATTTGTAGCACAGGTTTTGTGTCTCTGTGATGAGACAAGCACACCAAGCTGAGTCCTTTTTTTCAAATAAACCTTTCCACCTGATTAGAAAAAATGAAAATATTTTCATATTTGAAAATAAAAAGGGACAGCATTCGCCAGGAATAGGAATTGGAGAAATTGTCATAATTAAAGAGAAAATTATGAACAAAAGTTCAGAGACAAGCTAACACGATAATGTGATAAATACCAGTGAGTGGCCAGGAGTCACTGGGCAACGACAGAAACACCCTATATCTGTGTTTCCAAGATAGTAGCCACTAGTTGTCATATTGCTGCTGAGGAATTGAAATTTGGCTATGACCATTGAATAACTAATTTTTTTAGTTTATTTTATTTGGATTAATTTCATTATCAATATGAAAACTAATGCTGTATTCAGTTATTAGAAAACTTTTAAGTTTTAAGTATTAAAAATGTTATCTTAGTCATTTCAGTATTGCCTCCTCCCATCATTTCTGTTACATCTGTTAGATGGACATTGTGCAGGGACAGACTGTCAAGGTGTTGGAGCAGAAGTATCTATACTTACGAATATATATATATACAGTTGAACCTTGAACAACCATTTGAACTGCAGGGATCTGCTTATAGTCGGATTTTTTTTGAATAGTGAATACTACAGTTGGTTGTTCCACTAATGGGTAACTGCAGATAGAGAGGAACCTCACAAGGGAGGGCCAAGTATAAACTACACACGGATTTTCAACTATGAGCAGGGTGGGTCCCTCTAACCCCTGAGCAGTTCAAGGGGTCAACTCTTTACCTTTGTAAGGTGTCTTCTAAGATGTCTGTGTTTGCCTCTGTGCCTCAGTCCACTAATCAATGCTGTGTTGTCCCAAACTCCTTCCAGATTTTATTCTGAGGCTGTTTTCTCTCAATGATTTCTGGGACATTCACAGCAACGCAGCCCACTTTCTGAAGCTTATGGGCCACACTGTGCTGGGGAAGATTCTGGGGAACTGTCTGGGGTCATTTGCTACTTAGACATATTACACAATTTTTTTTCTTTATTCCTGTAAATCTGGGTATCTCTGTCTGTCACTCAACTGGATTCAAATCCCGGCTTCACACTTACTAGCTATGTGACTTTGGCAGATTATCTAACCTTTCTGTATCTGAGTTTATTCATTTTTATAAGAGAATAGCAATAGTACATATCTCACAGGCTGCTTTTTAGGATTTATAAAGTTAAATACTTACAAAACTTTTAGAGTTGTGTCTCATACATTGAAACTCTCAACAAGTGTCAGCTCTCACATCTTGTTCCCAAGATTCTAAGTTACATGGAATAACAAGTTATTTTTGACTGTTTGAGATTCTCGGTTAAGTTTTGTTTGTTTGCTACATTCCACCATAGTAAGTATTGCTCAGATTCATCTACGGGACATAGTATAAAAATTAATTCTGCCTGTGATTACTTCATGTCAAAATGAATGTCATCAGTCACTCTCTCCCACTTAACACACACATTAGGAGCCACCCTCTTAACAGACGTAAAGTTGCAGTTATACGGACAAGATTTAATGTCCTTCAGCTTCCTGTGGAAAAAATCTCTCTTGCTCTATTAACTGCTTTATCTCAGGTGGTAGTCACTGTAGGTTACCTGACTCAATTTCTATTTCCAGCCCTTTCTCCCTTGTCTGACTTCATTATAGAGGATGTAAAAGCCAACAATCTAAATCACCATCTTTCCTTTCAGCAAGGGAATAAACCATATGACATAGTGCAGGACAAAGAGGTGTACACAGAAGTCTTCTTGTTCTGTTTCTTCCCCATCTTCATTCTTCTTTTTGGAAGGAAAACAACTGGAGGACTGCAGGGTCAGGCAACCATTCTATGACCATAAAGGAAAAGCCTTCTAATTTCTCAGGCAATTTGTTTATAATGAAAATTGAGGAAGAAATAGAAAGAAACTTCCAGGAAGAAGCATTAGCATATGAAATAGATATGGGGCAGAATAAATCATACGCTAAAAATAAGAACTTTCTATTCTCCAAATTCAAGAAAAGATTGTTCTCTGGCCATTGTCCCAAGCTGTGAATTATTAGCCACAGGAACTGACTTTAAATCTATCCCAATCCAACTGTGATCATGCCTTTTTTTCAGCAACAATGCCTCTGAACGCCAACCAATCAGCAACAGGGACACTTTTCTGAAAGCCAATCAGCAACAGCCTCTAGCGCTTACACTTCAGAAAGTCAATCAGCGGCAGCCACAATCAGAAAGCATGTTTCCACAGCTGACAGTCAGCCAATGCCTAAAGATTTATGCTTCTGAAAATTCTCCACTTCCAGAAGTCCTTGTTTTCTAAAACCCTATAAGATCAGCATTTTCCTTAAGAGACACTGTGCTTTGAAATTGCAACTCCCCTTCGCTTGGCAAAGAATAAACTATGCTTTTTAGGTATTTTGTGTGTTTCAAATATTAAGTGATATCTTGATTTGATAGTAAGTATAAAATAAGAGAGAGTTCCTGGAGGAACAAATGGAAGATAAACCTGGAAGAATCACTAGCACACAGGATAGAGTACTTCTTGGCCAAATTTTATAACTTTTAGCTTTGTACCAAGATTAACGATGAGCTGTTGAAGGATTGCCAGTTGGTATGGAGGAGACTATTATGATAAAATTTACAGTTATACAATGTTACTTTAGCTTCAGAGTAAATATGGAATTGGAAACACTAAGTGGAGTCACTTCCGCAGAGACATCAGTAACCATTTAGGAAAAGATTTATTGCAGCTTGGATTAGTGAGATATTGGAGGGGATGGAGAAATTTTATCAGATTTGAGAGATAGTTCCAAAGTAAAATCAAAAGAACTTGCAAATAGATTAAAGAAAGGATGTAGGGAGATGGAAGTGTTGTGGATGAATCCTTGTTTTTGGATTTTTTGCTACTGAATGGAGTGTGAGGCATTCACCAAGATTGGGGTCAACAGAAAAGAATCAGGTTAGGAGTAGGAAAAGAAGACCATGAGTGTATTCTGAATATAATGAGTTTGCAATGCCTTTGAGAAATCTATGAGAAGATTTCAAGGAGCCATCATAGAATACATGAGTCTGGAGCTCAGAAAAGAGATCTAGGCTGAGAAGACAAATGTAGAGTCATCTACCTATGGAACTCCATATATTTCTGGCTTAGAAGAAGATGCATCTGTAAAGGAGAGAGAGAAGAAATATAGAAGGAACAGCCAGAGAGGAGGAGGAAAATCTAGAGAGTTTGGTGTCAGGGAAGTCAAATAGCCTCTCAGGAAGACGGGAGTAGTCAACAATGTTGAATGCTGCTGAGAGGTCACATAAAATGAAACCTGAAAAAGTGGCCCAAGGAATCAGTGCTCTGAAGATCATTGGTGACCTCAGCAAGATCTATTTTGCTGGAGTAATAGGAAAAGGAACCAGACTGGGATTAAAATAAGGAGTAGGAGTTGAGGAAATGGAAATGAAAAAACACAAGAGTAGCCAATCATGTTAATACATTTCATTGGGAAGATCAAGGACTATCTAGGGAGTTACCCAGAAAGGGAAAGAGGAGAGGTATTTTTGGGGTAAGGGTTTTTTTTTAATGAGAAACTCCCAGTATATAAAATGCATCAAACTTACATTTTCAGTAAACTCTACCTTCTATTAACAGTTACATGGTAGCAAATTCTCATAGGAATGATATTATTTACAAATATATATAGACTCCAACTTAAACTAAAGCAGTTCACCTACAATTAGAATTATTATCAAACAGTAGCCAACTTCACTTTTTGCATGTTAGTATATTTTAATGTTTTGTTAGCCTAAGACTGTTGACTTCTAGTTCATAATGATGTTTCATATCTTAATAAAGTTTTGCTTTTATTTTTTGCTAACTGTTAGAGCTTCCATTAACAAATATATAGAGAAAAGATTTCTGTAGCGGGGGCAGCTGCATTTAAACATAGAGATTAGCATGGGGTAAACAGAAAGAAAATTGTAAAGTGAACTTTAAAGAGATAGAATTGTTATTTTGCTTTTTAAAAATTTCTCCTTGACAATGTTGTTCATTTGTCGTATTGCTATTCTGTGGAAATGTAAGTTAGAGTAAATAACTGCTTTTGAGACAGAATATAACTCTACCACAGTGCAAATGCTATCATATAATAATGCCAGAAATCTACAAACTGGTAGATAGTGAAAGTAGATTCAATGAATATATAAAATTAAGACCTGAAGAGAGAACAAAGATCAATGTTCACTTGCATAACTAACTGGGAAGAAAGGGCCACCAAAATTTTAGGCACAAAAAGTGTTCATCATCACATTCCAGTGACCGCAGAAATGCTTCCCCGAGGAAATGAATGGAGGAATCAACAAATGCAGCTGACTGACCAAGGAGTAGCATTAGTTCAATGAGAGGTCATTGCAATGTGTGTCTTTTGAATACTTTGCCAAAGAACACCTGAAGTTCTTCTTTGAGTAAACAAGTGTTTCAACACAAGGAAAACTGCAAAAGCCCCTTATCCTACTGGCTTTGATGCAGAGAGGTAAACAAGATCAACAGAATGCCAGAAGTACAGGGAACAAAAGATTTTATAACATTCTCCATCCTTTCAGTCCTGTCAGAATTCAAAGAGAAAATTGCATCATACCATTGAAGCTTGGTCTGCCTGCCACTATTGGTAAACCTCAGGGACTCACCAGCAGGACCCTTTCAACTGGGAAATTAGTGCAGAAAGCCAGCTGGTTATCTGCTCCTGTTTCAGACCTGGTACAAATGTGTCTAACTCCACATAGAAGCGTGAATCCCTGAATTTTGTTGCCAAAATTTACTGCTCTCTCATTTTCTAGGTTAATTAATGATAAAACCAATGTCTAACATTTACTGAACATTTACTATGTGCTACTAATTGGGCTGTTTCCTTTCTAAATATTGTCTCATTCATTCTCCTAAACAAGTTATGAGGTTGATAATGATATTTTCCCTATTAGGAAACTGAACCACAAAGTAATCAGTACTTTTTAAAGTGCACACAGACAGAAATGTGAATGAGCAGGGGTTTAAACTCGGGAGTTTAACACCAGTATAGACACTTTAAACCACAAAGGTATGTTTAGGTATGTCTAAAGATAAAATTAATTTCATAACCTTATCTTATAGCAATGTTTCCTTTCCATACTGGAATTATATTGAGCACTTTTCCTTTTCAGTTTTAATACTGAATATTTAATTCCATTAATGTTATTACATATTTATTCTAATCTTTCTACATTTTGTTTTGATGAATTATATAAATATTTTGTTTCTTTTATTTTATAAATAAAAACATTTAATCTGCATTTGATTTCACCATTTATAGCTCTAGCATTTTGGTTTTTTACTTTAATTTTTATGTTTAAAATGTGTTTATTATATTTTTGACTTCCCTTTAATATTTAAAATAACTTCTATGATCATGTTTCTTCCCATATAGCAGACTAAATGTCTTAAAAGACCTCTTAATAACAACAAGAATAAAATGGAGTAAACATCTTTTAAAAGGCATTGCTAAACTGATACAAAAATAAGGAAAATCCCTTAGGGATAAAAATTAAGAAATAGAAAACAGAGTATGAAGCTGAAATTCTAACCATGTGCTTTCTGGGGGTGCTTGTTAATTCCCAGAAGCAATGGGATTGAACATTAAAAAGTTCAAGATCCAGAAGACAAAGCCTTAGGCCTATCCAAAGTCTATAACCAGAATGTAGATCACACAAAGTCAGGACCCTCATATAAAGCAAAGACTAGAAAAACTGCTTTTGTTTTGTCCTGTTTGTGAGGACTTCAGAATAAACTTGAAGTCCGCACAATGGCCTACAAGACCCTAAATGATCTCACCACCATTACCTCTCCTACCAGTTCTCCCTCACATACATGCTCCAGCCAGACTGACCTCCTTGCTTTTGTTGACCCCATTTTAGTAACTCTGCATTGGCTAACACTTCTGCTTGGAACTTTCTTCTCCCAGGTATCCACATTTTCAATTCCTCACATCTTTAGAATCTTGCTCAAACTTCACCTTCTTAATGACACCTTCCATTGCCACCCATTTTAAAATGATAACCAACTTTCAACCACAGCACCACCAATATCCTACACCATACTCAGGCTTTACTGTGCATTTTCTCTTATGTAACACTTCTAGCCTCCAAAGGACTTCTTATATCTATTGTTTACTGCCTGCCTTGTCCCACTATGCTTCATATGGACAAAGATCTTGGGGATTTTTTCTCTTTTTATTTTTCATTAAAATATCCCAAGTGCCTAAAAAGTACCTGGCTTAGTAGGCAAATTTGTTGAATGAATACTATCAGATAAAGATTTGGGGCTTTCCTGGTGGCGCAGTGGTTGCGCGTCCGCCTGCCGATGCAGGGGAACCGGGTTCGCGCCCCGGTCCG
>NC_041228.1:58771131-58776894 GCF_002837175.3 Physeter macrocephalus | reverse complement strand
GCCTGCCAATGCAGGGGACACGGGTTCGAGCCCTGGTCTGGGAAGGTCCCACATGCCGTGGAGCAACTAGGCCCGTGAGCCACAGCTACTGAGCTGGCGCGTCTGCAGCCTGTGCTCCGCAACAAGAGAGGCCACGACAGTGAGAGGCCCGCGCACTGCGATGAAGAGTGGCCCCCACTCACCGCAACTAGAGAAAGCCCTCACACAGAAACTAAGACCCAACACAGCCAAAAATAAATAAATAAATAAATAAAAATACAATTTGCTAAAAAAAAAAGAGTAGAGGAATTTTTTTTTAAAAAAAGAAGTTTTAACAAGAAGCCTAAAACTACTAGATTACCACAAATAATAACAATGGTAGCTTCTCAATAGCAATAATAGCAGCTACAGCACAATGAAGAAAATATCTTCAAAATGTAAGGAAAGGGTAAATTCTAAGTATAATCTTAGAGTCCACTGAGGTGGACTGTCATTAAAAAAAGAATGTGAAAATAAAGACCCTTTCAGGGAAGCAAAAACAGAAAATTCACCAATAAGAGGCCTTATCAAGAGGATTTCTGAAGAATGAAATTTCAGACAGAGGAAAATAATTCCAGGAGGAAGTTGTAATATTACAGAAGTTTAATGAGTAAAGAAATTGGTAAACATCTGTGTAAATCTAAACATACATTTACTTTATAACATGGTAACAATAATTTTGAATATAGGGAATTCCTAAAATAAGGTAGAACTAAATATTTGACAATATAAGTGAGAAGAAAATTATAGGAGTTAAAGCATTCAAAGTCATTGCATTATTTAGGAAGAGATGTCAGTTAACTCTAGACATGAACTGTGTTAATTTGGGTTCTGTGGAAGCAGAGCCTGAGACATTGATTCTTATAAAGTGATTTGAGGGAGTGCTATACACTTAAAAGTTCAGCAGCACACTGTTTGTACGTCACTTCTCAAAATAAAGAGTAAAAAAGGGAAAGAAAAGGAAAAGAATAAAACAGAAAGAAAAACTGTGGAGGCAACTAATATGGTACTTAGAAGTAAACACATTGCTTAAATGCTTATATTAGAAAAAAAGAGAAACATCAATAATGTATCTAACTTAAGTTCAGAAAATACAACCACACTGATCTACAGTAGTAGAAGGAAGGAAGTGATAAAGACAGGAGTAGAAATTACAGAAACAAAACAGGGAAAATATTCAATATAAGGCAACAATAAAATGAAAATTTTTTTCTTTGCATAAATTAATAAGATACACAAAATTTTGCCAGTTTGAGTAAAATAAATAAACTAAATAAATGAGATAATGCCCCTTCCCAAGCTGGAATATTAATACAGACTAAGCAGTTATTTAAAATAGTTAAAATATTAATATTTTTATGTCAAAACATTTTAAGAGAGAGAATGTAGTGTCTCAGATAATACCTTTTAAAAATTCTCAACAGGCATGCAAAAGGTGATCAACTACCACTAGGGAAAATCACACTCCCTCCCCTTTCCCAGAACCCTCCTACTATGGGAAGGAAAAGACTTAAATCATTGGAGGAGGGGCAATATTATATCTTCTTCTCCTTAGGGCCATGCAACATCGTTGAAGCAAATATATGTATCTGCACTTTGGGGAGAGATAGGGAAATCTCCTTCCCACTCTCAAGAACCGAGCAAAGATCCACTGCTTCTGGGGAAGGGCAAAAGTAGAAACTGTATGTCACTAGAAGAGGGGCAGAAATCCTCTTGGGTTTAGGACCCTGACATTATAAATACATTACAGAGCAGATACCTGCTACCACTTGTGAAACGGCAGAAACTGTCTCACCCAAGATTCCCACAGATCACAAAGACAAGGCACAGTGTGGCTGCCTTGTGAAAGAAGGGGAATATAGGAATTCTGAAAAAGCCTAAGCACACAGGCACTGCCTAAGACAGAGATGGCAACATGAACTAAGAAGGCCTGCTCCCCCACGAGGATTCTAGGACCAAGTTAAAAGACTAATGGTCTACCTACCTGTCAGAAGGGAGAGACCCTTCTGCAGGGCAGTCAGTCTTGGGGAACTACAGAAAACAGAAGATAGAGAGGGAACACTGAGAGAATCCTCGGGCACCCAGGACCCTCACTAAATGTAAGGTAGTAGCAACCCACTGTTTAATTAAACGAGGAGGCCATTAGGCTAGGTTGACTCTAATGCCACGATAGCTTACCTAAGCAAACAAAAATCTAAGTCTGTAAATGTCTCAAGGTTGTTAAACTAGGCTTTCATCTACAGTCAATCAATAATTTTATTGCTTTCTTCTGCCTTTTCTATATCAAAGTCTCTCCGGAGCTCCTGTAGGTGGAGCACTCACTACTTCTGACTTGGCGCTACCTGATTTTAATTGATTTTTGCTCAAAATAGACTCTTAAAATTTTTAATATGCCTCAGTTTATCTTTTAACACTACCACTGAAGGAATTTGAAGTCTGTGGTAGATTCTGGGTAAAAATAGCAACAATCAAACTCAAACCAAACTCAACTACTGATTACATAGAATTAAGTCACACAGAACCTAAAAAGAAGCTTGTCCAGTCCATATCAAATCATAAATAATATTTACTTGTCTCCACAGTTATTCTACATACAATGCAAATGTAAAATTTTTAAAAAGCCAGAAAATAATGACCCATCATCTAGTGATAAAGCAATCACCAAAGGTAGACTCAGTAATGACACAGATGTTGGAATTATCAGACAAGGACATTAAAATAACTATTACCACAAAATTTTATGTATTAAATATATGTTAGCACATTGTTTTTCTTTTTTTTTTTTTTTTTTCGTGTGGTATGCGGGCCTCCCTCTGTTGTGGCCTCTCCCGTTGCGGAGCACAGGCTCCCGACGCGCAGGCTCAGCGGCCATGGCTCACGGGCCCAGCCGCTCCGCGGCATGTGGGATCCTCCCAGACAGGGGCGCGAACCCGGTTCCCCTGCATCGGCAGGCGGACGCGCAACCACTGCGCCACCAGGGAAGCCCCCAAGCACATTGTTTTTCAAAAACAGAAAAAGAGCAATTAAAATAATTAATAATAATAATTAAAACTAAAAATTTAATGTTTTAGTAGAAAAGATGGACAACATGCATGAATGTATGATGAGTTTCAACAGAGTTGGAAACTATAAAATAAAAGTTAAATGGAAATGTAAAATTCATCTAAATTTATCTAAATCAGAGATAACGAATTCCTTTGGCAGATTTATGAGAAAAGTGAACACAGTTAACTGAACACACATTGTTACACGAAGATGCAACAATGGAAATTAACCGAAATGAAAAATAAAGAGACAGAGAGAGAAATAGACCCGAAGAGCTCTGAAACAAAAACAAATTATCTGACATACAAGAAATTAGAGTTCCAGGAGAAGAGAGAGAAAATGGGTCAGAAGAAATATTTGAAGAGAGCTGTGAATTTTCCAAAACTAATGGAAGACATCAACCATCCAAGAACCTCAGAGAACCCCAAAAGTAGGATAAACACACACACACACACACGCACGCAAACACACATACACGCACACAGACACACACATCCAGAGTCAAATCAAAGATCAAGAGGAAATTCTGAAAGCAGCCAGAAAAGAAAGAAATATTACACAAAGATGAACAAAGGTAAAAACTAAGAATCCTTGTCAGAAACCACACAAGTCAGAAGATAATGGAGTGATACTTTAAAGTGTTTAAAGAAAACAAACAAACAAAAAATGTTTAGCCAAAGATTCTATACCCAATGGGAAAAAAAACCTTTAAAAATTAAGGTAGAATAAAATATTTTAGACAAGAAAAATCTGAGAGAATCCATTGCAAGTGGATTTGTAATAAAAAAAAATGTTAAAGTTCTTTAGACCAAAGAATTATGATACCAGTTGAAAAAGCTGAATTAACACAAATAAATAAAGAACACTAGAAATGATTTTTTAAGTGAATTAATTTCTGATTTTTAATCAGTTTAAAATAATTGGTTGTGTACAGGTAAACTGCTAACCATTTATTATGAGGTTTATAATATATTTAGAAGCAAGATGTATGGCAAAATTGGTACAATGGATTAAATGAAGGAAATAGAAGTATATTCATAGTATACGTGAAGTGGTATATCATTTGATAAGGTAAAGATGCATATTGGAAACTCTGGAACAACCACTAAATAAATAAATAAATAAATAAATCTAATGAACCAGTGGTGGAGATAAAATAGAATAGTAAAAAAAAATTCTTAATTCAAAATAAGGAAGGGAAAGAAGGGGGAAAGTAAGAACAGTTGGAAGATTCAGAAAGTAACTAGCAAGATGGGAGACTTAAATCGAACAATATGGATGATTTTATTAAATATAAAGGTTGACACAAACTAATTTAAAGGCAGAGATTGCCATGTCAAGACTTCACTCTTTGCTGATTACAAGAAAGGAATACAAACATAAAGGTATAACTACACTGAGTGTAAAAAGAAATATATGTATACTTTTACTATAATGTGATACCACCTCAGCCCTAAGTAATATTTTTACCTAATGTCAAAAATATTTTTCCAACTAACTAAAAGTAAAACTTAATGTACAAAAGGATTGCTTGTAAATATATATGTAAATAGTTCTGTTAATAACTCATTGTTTTACATTTGGTACATCTGTTTCTGCTAATAAAGTTAACTTTCTCACTTTTCTGCTTGTTTGTTCAGTCTGGATTAAAATTAGACTTTCAAAATAAACTGTAAATAGTTTTGTTTCCTCTTTAAAAAGTGTGTGTGTATATATATTTAAATACATATATATATATACTTCAAAACTAGGAATGTTATCAGATGTAAAGATGAACATTACAACATGATAAAGGAGATAGTTCATCAGAAGCACATAATCTGCCTCTGTCCCTAACAAAAGAACTCTAAAGTATATAAAACATATACTGATAGCTCTAAAAGTGGAAACAGGCAAATCCACAATGTTAACTGAAAAGTTCAACACTCTTTTTTTAGTAATTGTTATACATATGCAGAAAATCAGTAAGATTGTAGAAGATCTGAACACTGCCATTGTGAAATTGACCTAATTGACATTTATAAGGCAACTACCTAAGAACAATATAATACAACTTTTCACATGGAACATTGACCAAGATAGACTAAATTCTAGCCCATAAAATAAATTTCAAACAATCGAACTCAAAGAAACAAGATTTTCTGACCACAAAATACTGAAATAAGAAATCAATAACAGAAAGATAACTGAAAAAATCTTCAAATATTTGGAAATTAAAGAAAAGCAAATTAAACCCAAACTAAACAGAAGGAAATAATAAAGAGTACAAGTCAATGAACTTGAAAATATAATAACAAAAAAGAAAATCCATAAAACAAAATGTTGTCTTATAAAAAATTGATGAACCCTTATATAGACTGACCAAAGAGAGAGAGAGAGAATACACCAACTAACAACATCAGGAATGAACATGGGGCATCACTACTGGTCCCACAGACATTAAATATTGCTCTTCATTTTATTGCACTTCTCAGATGATGCATTTTTTACACGTTGAAGTTTTATGGCAACCCTGAATCAAGCAAGTCTATTGAGACTATTTTTCCAACAGCATTTGCTCACTTCATGTCTCTGTCACATTTTAGTAATTATCACAATATTTCAAACTTTTTCATTATTGTTATATTTGTTATGGTGATATGTGATCAGTGATCTTTGGTGTTACTACCATGACTTGCTAAAGGCTCAAATGATGGCTAG
>NC_041228.1:58758128-58770624 GCF_002837175.3 Physeter macrocephalus | reverse complement strand
GCCTGCCAATGCAGGGGACACGGGTTCGAGCCCTGGTCTGGGAAGGTCCCACATGCCGTGGAGCAACTAGGCCCGTGAGCCACAGCTACTGAGCTGGCGCGTCTGCAGCCTGTGCTCCGCAACAAGAGAGGCCACGACAGTGAGAGGCCCGCGCACTGCGATGAAGAGTGGCCCCCACTCACCGCAACTAGAGAAAGCCCTCACACAGAAACTAAGACCCAACACAGCCAAAAATAAATAAATAAATAAATAAAAATACAATTTGCTAAAAAAAAAAGAGTAGAGGAATTTTTTTTTAAAAAAAGAAGTTTTAACAAGAAGCCTAAAACTACTAGATTACCACAAATAATAACAATGGTAGCTTCTCAATAGCAATAATAGCAGCTACAGCACAATGAAGAAAATATCTTCAAAATGTAAGGAAAGGGTAAATTCTAAGTATAATCTTAGAGTCCACTGAGGTGGACTGTCATTAAAAAAAGAATGTGAAAATAAAGACCCTTTCAGGGAAGCAAAAACAGAAAATTCACCAATAAGAGGCCTTATCAAGAGGATTTCTGAAGAATGAAATTTCAGACAGAGGAAAATAATTCCAGGAGGAAGTTGTAATATTACAGAAGTTTAATGAGTAAAGAAATTGGTAAACATCTGTGTAAATCTAAACATACATTTACTTTATAACATGGTAACAATAATTTTGAATATAGGGAATTCCTAAAATAAGGTAGAACTAAATATTTGACAATATAAGTGAGAAGAAAATTATAGGAGTTAAAGCATTCAAAGTCATTGCATTATTTAGGAAGAGATGTCAGTTAACTCTAGACATGAACTGTGTTAATTTGGGTTCTGTGGAAGCAGAGCCTGAGACATTGATTCTTATAAAGTGATTTGAGGGAGTGCTATACACTTAAAAGTTCAGCAGCACACTGTACGTCACTTCTCAAAATAAAGAGTAAAAAAGGGAAAGAAAAGGAAAAGAATAAAACAGAAAGAAAAACTGTGGAGGCAACTAATATGGTACTTAGAAGTAAACACATTGCTTAAATGCTTATATTAGAAAAAAAGAGAAACATCAATAATGTATCTAACTTAAGTTCAGAAAATACAACCACACTGATCTACAGTAGTAGAAGGAAGGAAGTGATAAAGACAGGAGTAGAAATTACAGAAACAAAACAGGGAAAATATTCAATATAAGGCAACAATAAAATGAAAATTTTTTTCTTTGCATAAATTAATAAGATACACAAAATTTTGCCAGTTTGAGTAAAATAAATAAACTAAATAAATGAGATAATGCCCCTTCCCAAGCTGGAATATTAATACAGACTAAGCAGTTATTTAAAATAGTTAAAATATTAAT
This sequence comes from Physeter macrocephalus, assembly GCF_002837175.3. Classification (NCBI taxonomy): domain Eukaryota; kingdom Metazoa; phylum Chordata; class Mammalia; order Artiodactyla; family Physeteridae; genus Physeter; species Physeter macrocephalus. The sequence continues at coordinate 58,769,258 of NC_041228.1, read as the reverse complement.
ATTTTTATGTCAAAACATTTTAAGAGAGAGAATGTAGTGTCTCAGATAATACCTTTTAAAAATTCTCAACAGGCATGCAAAAGGTGATCAACTACCACTAGGGAAAATCACACTCCCTCCCCTTTCCCAGAACCCTCCTACTATGGGAAGGAAAAGACTTAAATCATTGGAGGAGGGGCAATATTATATCTTCTTCTCCTTAGGGCCATGCAACATCGTTGAAGCAAATATATGTATCTGCACTTTGGGGAGAGATAGGGAAATCTCCTTCCCACTCTCAAGAACCAAGCAAAGATCCACTGCTTCTGGGGAAGGGCAAAAGTAGAAACTGTATGTCACTAGAAGAGGGGCAGAAATCCTCTTGGGTTTAGGACCCTGACATTATAAATACATTACAGAGCAGATACCTGCTACCACTTGTGAAACGGCAGAAACTGTCTCACCCAAGATTCCCACAGATCACAAAGACAAGGCACAGTGTGGCTGCCTTGTGAAAGAAGGGGAATATAGGAATTCTGAAAAAGCCTAAGCACACAGGCACTGCCTAAGACAGAGATGGCAACATGAACTAAGAAGGCCTGCTCCCCCACGAGGATTCTAGGACCAAGTTAAAAGACTAATGGTCTACCTACCTGTCAGAAGGGAGAGACCCTTCTGCAGGGCAGTCAGTCTTGGGGAACTACAGAAAACAGAAGATAGAGAGGGAACACTGAGAGAATCCTCGGGCACCCAGGACCCTCACTAAATGTAAGGTAGTAGCAACCCACTGTTTAATTAAACGAGGAGGCCATTAGGCTAGGTTGACTCTAATGCCACGATAGCTTACCTAAGCAAACAAAAATCTAAGTCTGTAAATGTCTCAAGGTTGTTAAACTAGGCTTTCATCTACAGTCAATCAATAATTTTATTGCTTTCTTCTGCCTTTTCTATATCAAAGTCTCTCCGGAGCTCCTGTAGGTGGAGCACTCACTACTTCTGACTTGGCGCTACCTGATTTTAATTGATTTTTGCTCAAAATAGACTCTTAAAATTTTTAATATGCCTCAGTTTATCTTTTAACACTACCACTGAAGGAATTTGAAGTCTGTGGTAGATTCTGGGTAAAAATAGCAACAATCAAACTCAAACCAAACTCAACTACTGATTACATAGAATTAAGTCACACAGAACCTAAAAAGAAGCTTGTCCAGTCCATATCAAATCATAAATAATATTTACTTGTCTCCACAGTTATTCTACATACAATGCAAATGTAAAATTTTTAAAAAGCCAGAAAATAATGACCCATCATCTAGTGATAAAGCAATCACCAAAGGTAGACTCAGTAATGACACAGATGTTGGAATTATCAGACAAGGACATTAAAATAACTATTACCACAAAATTTTATGTATTAAATATATGTTAGCACATTGTTTTTCTTTTTTTTTTTTTTTTTTCGTGTGGTATGCGGGCCTCCCTCTGTTGTGGCCTCTCCCGTTGCGGAGCACAGGCTCCCGACGCGCAGGCTCAGCGGCCATGGCTCACGGGCCCAGCCGCTCCGCGGCATGTGGGATCCTCCCAGACAGGGGCGCGAACCCGGTTCCCCTGCATCGGCAGGCGGACGCGCAACCACTGCGCCACCAGGGAAGCCCCCAAGCACATTGTTTTTCAAAAACAGAAAAAGAGCAATTAAAATAATTAATAATAATAATTAAAACTAAAAATTTAATGTTTTAGTAGAAAAGATGGACAACATGCATGAATGTATGATGAGTTTCAACAGAGTTGGAAACTATAAAATAAAAGTTAAATGGAAATGTAAAATTCATCTAAATTTATCTAAATCAGAGATAACGAATTCCTTTGGCAGATTTATGAGAAAAGTGAACACAGTTAACTGAACACACATTGTTACACGAAGATGCAACAATGGAAATTAACCGAAATGAAAAATAAAGAGACAGAGAGAGAAATAGACCCGAAGAGCTCTGAAACAAAAACAAATTATCTGACATACAAGAAATTAGAGTTCCAGGAGAAGAGAGAGAAAATGGGTCAGAAGAAATATTTGAAGAGAGCTGTGAATTTTCCAAAACTAATGGAAGACATCAACCATCCAAGAACCTCAGAGAACCCCAAAAGTAGGATAAACACACACACACACACACGCACGCAAACACACATACACGCACACAGACACACACATCCAGAGTCAAATCAAAGATCAAGAGGAAATTCTGAAAGCAGCCAGAAAAGAAAGAAATATTACACAAAGATGAACAAAGGTAAAAACTAAGAATCCTTGTCAGAAACCACACAAGTCAGAAGATAATGGAGTGATACTTTAAAGTGTTTAAAGAAAACAAACAAACAAAAAATGTTTAGCCAAAGATTCTATACCCAATGGGAAAAAAAACCTTTAAAAATTAAGGTAGAATAAAATATTTTAGACAAGAAAAATCTGAGAGAATCCATTGCAAGTGGATTTGTAATAAAAAAAAATGTTAAAGTTCTTTAGACCAAAGAATTATGATACCAGTTGAAAAAGCTGAATTAACACAAATAAATAAAGAACACTAGAAATGATTTTTTAAGTGAATTAATTTCTGATTTTTAATCAGTTTAAAATAATTGGTTGTGTACAGGTAAACTGCTAACCATTTATTATGAGGTTTATAATATATTTAGAAGCAAGATGTATGGCAAAATTGGTACAATGGATTAAATGAAGGAAATAGAAGTATATTCATAGTATACGTGAAGTGGTATATCATTTGATAAGGTAAAGATGCATATTGGAAACTCTGGAACAACCACTAAATAAATAAATAAATAAATAAATCTAATGAACCAGTGGTGGAGATAAAATAGAATAGTAAAAAAAAATTCTTAATTCAAAATAAGGAAGGGAAAGAAGGGGGAAAGTAAGAACAGTTGGAAGATTCAGAAAGTAACTAGCAAGATGGGAGACTTAAATCGAACAATATGGATGATTTTATTAAATATAAAGGTTGACACAAACTAATTTAAAGGCAGAGATTGCCATGTCAAGACTTCACTCTTTGCTGATTACAAGAAAGGAATACAAACATAAAGGTATAACTACACTGAGTGTAAAAAGAAATATATGTATACTTTTACTATAATGTGATACCACCTCAGCCCTAAGTAATATTTTTACCTAATGTCAAAAATATTTTTCCAACTAACTAAAAGTAAAACTTAATGTACAAAAGGATTGCTTGTAAATATATATGTAAATAGTTCTGTTAATAACTCATTGTTTTACATTTGGTACATCTGTTTCTGCTAATAAAGTTAACTTTCTCACTTTTCTGCTTGTTTGTTCAGTCTGGATTAAAATTAGACTTTCAAAATAAACTGTAAATAGTTTTGTTTCCTCTTTAAAAAGTGTGTGTGTATATATATTTAAATACATATATATATATACTTCAAAACTAGGAATGTTATCAGATGTAAAGATGAACATTACAACATGATAAAGGAGATAGTTCATCAGAAGCACATAATCTGCCTCTGTCCCTAACAAAAGAACTCTAAAGTATATAAAACATATACTGATAGCTCTAAAAGTGGAAACAGGCAAATCCACAATGTTAACTGAAAAGTTCAACACTCTTTTTTTAGTAATTGTTATACATATGCAGAAAATCAGTAAGATTGTAGAAGATCTGAACACTGCCATTGTGAAATTGACCTAATTGACATTTATAAGGCAACTACCTAAGAACAATATAATACAACTTTTCACATGGAACATTGACCAAGATAGACTAAATTCTAGCCCATAAAATAAATTTCAAACAATCGAACTCAAAGAAACAAGATTTTCTGACCACAAAATACTGAAATAAGAAATCAATAACAGAAAGATAACTGAAAAAATCTTCAAATATTTGGAAATTAAAGAAAAGCAAATTAAACCCAAACTAAACAGAAGGAAATAATAAAGAGTACAAGTCAATGAACTTGAAAATATAATAACAAAAAAGAAAATCCATAAAACAAAATGTTGTCTTATAAAAAATTGATGAACCCTTATATAGACTGACCAAAGAGAGAGAGAGAGAATACACCAACTAACAACATCAGGAATGAACATGGGGCATCACTACTGGTCCCACAGACATTAAATATTGCTCTTCATTTTATTGCACTTCTCAGATGATGCATTTTTTACACGTTGAAGTTTTATGGCAACCCTGAATCAAGCAAGTCTATTGAGACTATTTTTCCAACAGCATTTGCTCACTTCATGTCTCTGTCACATTTTAGTAATTATCACAATATTTCAAACTTTTTCATTATTGTTATATTTGTTATGGTGATATGTGATCAGTGATCTTTGGTGTTACTACCATGACTTGCTAAAGGCTCAAATGATGGCTAGCATTTTTTAGCAATAATGTATTTTTTAATTAAGATGTGTACTTTTTTTAGACATAATGCTATTACATATGTAATAAACTACAATATAGTATAAACATAATTTTTACATGCACTGGGAAACCAACAATTTTGTGACTTACTTTACTGCAATGTTCACTGTATTGTGGTGGTCTGGAACAAAACACACAATATTTCCAAGGTATGCCTGTACTGTGAACAACACTGTGGCCGTAAGATCAACAACTTGTATCAGCACACTTTTCCTATAATGCATCAGGTAGTAAATATCTTAGACTTCGGGGGTCCCTATTGGAACTACTCAATTCTGCAGTCATAGCATTAAGCTGCTCTAGTTATTACTATTTACTTACTAGTAAACAAGTGAATCCCTTTTCCCTAAGATAAGAAAAGGGACAAAGATATCCACTTTTGCCACTCCTATTCAACATCTTACTATAGGTCCTAGACAGTTCAATAAAAAAGAAAAATGAGAAAGTAATAAGCATAGGAATTGGAAAGGAAGAAATAGAACTGTCTTTATTTAAAGATGATATTATTATCTATAGAAAAAAATTCCAAAGAATCTACAAAAACAGCTACTAGAATTACTAAGTGGTTTAGAAAGGTGAGAGGAAACAAGGTGAATACACAAAAAACAAATGCATATCTATATACTAGCTACGAACAATTTGTAATTTAAATTTAAAAATGCCATTTACAGCAATGTCAAATATCTGAAATAGTTAAGGATAACAAAATATATGCAAAACTTTTTACACCAAAATCTGCAAAATCTTGATGAGAGAAATTAAAGACTTACAGAGATGAAGAGAGATACTATATTCATGGGTTGGAAGACATTGTTTACATGTGAACTCTTCCTAAGTGTATCTATGGATTCAAAGAAATATCAATCAAAATCCCATATAACTCTTTTCTGAAGAAGTACTTAAAATAGGTAAAATATTTCTAAAAGAGAACAAAGTTTGAGGGCACACACTAGTTGATCTCAAAACTTGCCATGAAGTTACAATAATCAAGAAAATGCAATAGGTTATATACATCGATCAATGGAATAGAGTAGTTTCCAAGTAGACCAACATGTGTATAGTCAATTGATTTTGACAAAGATATCAAAATAATTCAATGGAGCAAGGGTAGTCTTTCCAAAAACTGTGCTGGAACACTTGGACATCCATATGCAAAAAATAAGATAAATAAAATAACTGTCAACTCTTACTTTTTTACCGTATAAAAAACTAACTTGAAATGGATCATATACTTTAATAATAAATAATTTTAAAAATTTGTTGGTAAGTTGAACTTAATAAAATTTGAAACTTCTAATCTTTGAAAGACCACTGTTAAGAAAATGGAAAGATAAGACACTGGGAGAAAATATTTACAAAGCATATATCTATCTATTAAATAACTTTGATTTAAAATATATAAACATTTACCACAATAATAATTAAACAAACAACACAATTTTTTAAATGGGTAAAATATTTCAACAGATATTTCACCAAAGAAGAAATGTGAGTGGCAGATAATCGCCTGAAAATATGATTAAAATAATTTTACTCATTAAGAAAAATTCCATTGAAACCGCAATGAGATACCACTACACAGCTTCTAAAAAAGCTTAAAAACACAAACAAACAAAGGAAAAACAAGTGATACAAAGAGTTTACAAAGATGAAGTGCCACTGGAACACATACATTTCTGGTGGGAATGCAAAATGTAACACTTTGGGAAAGAGTTTTGGCTGTTTCTTCTAAAGAGAGACATAGGGAATTCCCTGGAGGTCCAGTGGTTAGGACTTTGCGCTTTCACTGTCAAGGGCATGGGTTCAAACCCTGGTCGGGGAACTAAGAACCCGCAAGCCGAGCAGTGCAGCCATAAATAAATAAATAAATAAATAAATAAATAAATAAATAATAAAAAGTTAAACATATGATCCAGCAATCCAAGCCCTGGGTATTTACCAAAGAAAAATAAAAACACAGGTCCCCACAAATGTTTAGAGCAGATTTATTCATAGTAGCCAAAAATCTAGATTGAAGCCAAACATCCATCAACAGGTAAATATATCGATAAATAACTCATGGCACATCCATACGATAAGATTCTCAGCAATGAGACAGAGTTAAATGAGCAATAAATAGAACCAAACTACTGATATATGCAGCAATATGGATCAACCTCAAAAACACTATTGTAGGTGAGAGAAGCCAGATACAAAAATCTAAGTACTATGTGATTCTATTTGTACGACATTTTATAGAAGGCAAAACTACTGTATAGGGGTTGATATCAGATAAGCGGTTTCCAGGAGCTGGGGCTGAAGGAGTCAATCAGCTTTGCCTGGTTTTGAACTTTATATAAATGGAATAATATAGTATATCTTTTTTCAGGTCTGGCTCCTTTTGGTCAGCAGTACATTTGTGATCTTCATCCATATTCCTGTACAGAGATATCATTTGTTCATTCTCACTTTTATAGTATTCTATGCATAACTATGCCATGATTTACTTATCAAATTGACTGCTGGTGTCACACTCACATTTTAAAATTACAACATAATAGCCTAATTGGTTAAAATTCTTTTTTAGTTAGATTCTTAAAATTCTTACTTTTAAATTCTTATTTAAGTCTTAGTTAAGCCCTACAAAATCTAAATGGGATTTTCCTTACCAAGTCACCTCTTAAGCAGACATTAAAACTCAGTATGTATCCATACCATGCATTGACTTTTTTATTGAAAAATCCCCTTTATCATTTGGTCAGTTTGGGTTTACTCCCAAATATTATCACATCTGATTTGCCACTACCTACCCACTCCTAGATTTTCCCCCCTCAATGGAATTTCTTTCTTCTTCATGGATTTTCTAATTTAGAGCTGGAGATACTATCTCCCTTCCCATTTATGACAGTCAATAATTTCAGAGTATTTGTCTCTTAGATTATGGTAGTCTTGGCATTCTCCCCAAACATCATCAAGATACTCCCTGAAAGAAAAGGAAGAGGAGTGTTGGCTCTCAGTTCACACACAGTTTAGATGATAAGGGATTCTGCCCCAAACAATGACCATAATTAACTAGGGTAGCTGAGCTATAAGGCAAAACCTGTGAGTACATTACCTTCAATTACTGTAATAGATGGAGCCACAGGTATATGAGTTAATTTTAAATGAAGAGGTTCTGGCAGGAGTGTGTTTCTGAGTCTCAGAAACCTGCACACATCAAGGTAACAAGGTTAGGTTTAAACTTGGTTGAGTATTGAGTTTTTGCATTTTATTGTTGCAGTGAAAATCATGTCATGAATACTCCATTTATTTCTCTGCATAAGGATGTTCCTAATTAATCTGTTATTCAAAAGCCACCAGTATTATATTAGTAACTGCAATATTTCGTGACACTGACTAAAGCCCAGAAGCAGGTTCCTGTGTCCCAATTAATTTTTTTAAAACCTTTTACTCAGCGGGATGCTGCCTACCTGGATCTTTGAATGAAAGGATATTAATGAAGCTGCAATGCAGATGATTACATTGAAAGTGATGAAGAATTTATTAGGAAGACAGCCATCACAGGCTGTACAGTATATGAGGCATAAAACTGCTCAAAGTAATGACAGAGTGTAGTTTAGGCAAGTAATGGGCAGCAGTGCTACAAAAGGAGAGCTTGGAGATATATTATTTAGTAATAAAGCTCCCATAAAAATTGAAATATGAGGTGGAAAGATTAACATGGTCATACAAGTCATCTTTAATGTTCATAGCCAAGTTCTGGCTTTTAGAAAGAGTAAACTGAATTTATGCTTGTGACAACATGTAAGTCAAAACGCTTATTTATACATTTCATGCAAATGACTGCAGACCTTTGGTTTGCAGTTACCAAAGTAATGTTTAGTAGCATTTAAATTTATTACGTTAACATTGGATCAGGAGCTGTATTTCTACCTGTCAAATGACTAACATTTGTAGGTCATGTCATCAATAAATAGACCTCAGTTCACAGACCCCTGCACTGCTAGTTCCAAATCTATGAACAAAAGATTTTACATTTTGTTTTTCCACCTTAAGCTGAATATAGATGTGTTCTCATTTACTCCATCATAATATTCTAATATTATTGACACAAACCTTTTGGTCTTCTGGTATGTTTGCTTCCACGAAGGGGATACATAGTGCCCTAATTAAGAGCAAGGGCTTTTGATGGAAGTAGACCTAAATGAAAACCCTAATAGCCAATTACCAGCTGGGTGACCTTAGTTAAATGACTTTATAACTCTGGTCTCATTTTTCTCATCTATAATAGGGACATAATAATACCAGTCTTATGGAATTATTATAATAATTCAATAAAGTATATAAAAATGTATCTAGCCTATGGTAACTAACTCAATTATTATCCTCATAATTATCATTATCAATACATTCTGGGAGTTTCCATAATAGAAAGTGGCATCAAAATTCTTGAAGGAGAGGCAAAACATACCTTATTCTTCACGTATTCTCATCTCAGCTTCATTTCTAAAGTTAAAGGTCTGAAGGTTAACTTGTGTCCAATGAGGTATGTAAGTAAATTGCCAGTCATTTGGATTTAACACAAATGTTTCATAAAAATGCTTGTCTTTTATGATTTCTTAGAAGGGGGTATAAAATTGGGGCGGTAGAATAAAACTAAACTGAATTTTGAGAAAACATAAATATTTACAAAACATTTTATTCTGAATCTGAAACCTTTCCTATTTAATGTCAATCACGTAAAGAATGGGAATAAGATTTCCATTTTAAACACAGTAGTAACAGAGGCCTTAATAAGAAAATGGCATCTGAGTAAAGGCCTGATAAAAGTGAATATATAAGCCATATGAAACTCAGAGGAGAGATTTCAGGTAAAGGGAATTACCAGTGCAAACACCCTAAGATGGAAACAGAGGCATAGCAAAGGAGGGTGTGGTCAGTGGAAGTAGTTGACCATGGTTGTAGTCAATAAGGTGTGCACTGTCTACAGAAAATCTTAAATCAATAATAACTGATTAAATGTTTATTATCTTCATGAACTGACAAGAGTAAACAATATCAGTGATAAAATACTCCTCCCTAAAAAAAGAAATAGTCTATTGATCTAAGATCTAAACAACTGCTGTGGTTTCTATTGAGCTCAATGGCCTGCTGCCACTGGCCCATCTTTGGAAACATACCAAGAAGGAACAGCATGGGACAAGTTTGTCTGGATCAGATTGAATGGGAACAGGAGCTGTAGAGGAGTGGGTCAATGATCAATAGCATGGCTAGAATATGTAGGGCTTTGTAAGCTCTGAGTTTGGACTTGAGCTTTTACTCTACAAGATGGAAAGCCATTGGATGGGTTAGAGTAGAGGATTTTCAAGATATTACTCACGTTTTCAACACACTGATTGCAGTACTGAAAATAGACTTCGGGAGGGGAATGTGATAGTTATGAAAGAGAAAACTAAACTAGAAGGTGATTGTTCTCACTACATCCTATTCACGCCACTGGTGAAGGATGAGTCCCATACCCTAAATAGTACAAAATGGCTGAAGATATGATATTCAACTCTGAACAGATGAGATTGACAGCAGTGTATTAGTCAAACATACTCATAACCTGGGAGAGGAGGATTCCACACACTATGTAGGGCAACAGAAGAGTTATACTTGGGAAGAGAGGGAATCAGCAGGGGCTGTTGAAGGCAGGCTTTGTAGTAACCAGAGATAAGTGGACCACCCCCCATCCCAGTTCACAACTTGAGGATGTGATTGGTTTGTCTGAATACTTTTGCAGACTGGCAGAGGAGTAAATTATATTAGGTTCAGATCCAATGGGGTACAGCTGCTCTGGTTAACAGGGGAACTAGCCGGGTGTGAAGTCTTTCCCACTGAGCATGGGGCATATTAGCAAAAGCAGAGGAACTCACAGATAAGCCTCTGGGGCTCTGTGATACTCTAAGATGTCAAGGAATACAGTGATAGCTTGGGATAGAAGTAGAATTGGTGAAATTAGTAAGAAAAGAATTGATGCAGAATATATTTTGCAGGTAGAGCCAACAAGAATTGTGGAAGAATTGGATGTGGAATTTGAAAGGGAGGAGTCAAATATGACACTAAAGTGTCTGACTCCAGCTAATGAAAAGATAGTGTCGATTACTGAGAAGGAAAACTATAGGAGTAGTAGTTTATGGTTTATCCATACAATTAATACTATGTAGATGTACAAAACATAAACTTTTAATGTACTTATATGGAAATATCTCAAAATATAGTAAGTGAAAAAGCAAGGTACATGGTATCCAATATAGCATTTTGGATTCGTGTTTAAAAGGGGAGAGAAAAAAATAGATATTTGCACTGGCCAGTACACACATTTTAAAAAGTTATATGAAGTGTGTAGGAAGCAAAAAACAAGTAATAATAAAAGATACCTGTTGAAAGGAGAGGATAGAAATTAATTGGGCAGAGATTGGGAGCAGAAAAGGAATATATTCACTATAGTTTATAATTTCTAATGATTGTACAATGTGAATGCATTTTTTAAATAAAAATAAATGCTTAGGGCTTCCCTGGTGGCGCAGTGGTTGGGAGTCCGCCTGCCGATGCAGGGGACGCGGGTTCGTGCCCCGGTCCGGGAGGATCCCACATGCCGCGGAGCGGCTGGGCCCGTGAGCCATGGCCGCTGAGCCTGCGCGTCCGGAGCCTGTGCTCCGCAACG
>NC_041228.1:58727216-58757967 GCF_002837175.3 Physeter macrocephalus | reverse complement strand
AGAGGCCCGCGTACCGCAAAAAAAAAAAAAAAAAAAAAAAAAAAACTAATTCCAAGACCTCCTCATTGCTGGCAACCTCTTCAATATCCCCTAGCAGGGTTATTTACTCCAAGTTCTGTTTTACAAAGTTACATTTTTATGATCTATTTATTTAATAGCCTATCCCTATTCGATTGTAATGAGTTGTTTATGCATCTCTCACACTCTCTTTTGAGTTCCTCTGGCCTTTATTTTTTCTTTTATCTCTTACCCATAAGCACAGTGCTTGCCCCATAGGACGTGCTCAACGTGTTGGCTGAGTGAATAAAGACACCTTTTAGCTCTAATAATTTGTGAAATTTCATTTAAAATGGCATCAGATTACCCTTTCTTTCCTAACTTAATTTCTAGTACTATAGAATGTACACTCAGAACACCGTCAGTGGCCTACAGAAATAGTGTTCTCACTGGACTTCATGCATATAGTCAACCCCCTTATAACTTTCTCTGGCATAAAACTGCCAGACATGTTCTTAAAAAAAAAGATGTACCAACCCCTCACCTATTGGAAAACTTCCAGAAGCTCTCCATTCCTTATTGTATCTTTTCTACTTGATTTTTCAAATACCTTCTGTCTTACTTAATCTATTCAGAACTGCCTTTTCTACCTTTGGCCTTCAGTTTCAATTACATTCATATCATTATCTGCACTTACCCATAGAACCTAAGTATATTTCAGTTTCTTATGCAAGTTTCCTCACTAGAGGTGAAAGGGGCAAGGACTATTGTGATAAAATATTAAATAAATAGATGATAGGATATTGTTCTATTGGTCTGGGAAAATTACTACCTGAAACAAAATAATTCTGGGAACTGAAGGGATCGGACCAGTCAGCTTTGTTTACTTCAGACTCAAATCAATGTCTTGTCTTTACCTGAGCTCTGGTTACATTTAGAAAAAAGTACTGTGAATACAGTGAACGAGCAAGGCCACTATCTGAGACGTGTCTGGGTCCTTAGTATAGTACCTGGGGGAATGGTAAGCGTTGGTCAATGTTTGCTGATTGATGACTCAATAGATCTGGTTAAGCCTCACCATCAGAATTCCAGATTTTTTAACAAGCTTCTCAGTCTTTTCATCCCAAAGAAGAAACTAAAGAAAACCAGATGACAAGAATTTCAAATTGTAAAATATCCTGGTTGTCAAATTTAAATAGGGATATCCTGTGCAATGGAGAGGCTGGCTGGTGCCAGTTTCACATTTTGTCCTCTAGCGTCTGGACGAAGCCTGCTCTGCCAGTGAGCTGACAGGTCGAGAGCACTCCAGCTTCCACAGACACCCGAGAGCTTTCTGTTTTTCATGGTGTTCCTGCCTTACCTAAGGGAAGGACTATATTCACTATGAAAAGAGTTATGATTAATTACCAGTAGAGAGATTCTTCCACTTTCTGGGTGCCCACGTTAAGAGTCTGGCATAGTCCACACTCCCTCTAACACAGACCATGTATTGAAATGAGAAAACTATCACCTAATATGGCCGGAGAGATTAAGGGAGTTGGCCCAGCCGACCTCAGGAGACACCTCCAATTCAAAACCTAAACCATGAACATAGTGATTGTGATCAAGGAGCCTTACGGGACATAAGAGATTCAAAAAGCATATGAATCCACTTCCGGCAACACTGCCAATTTAAAAGAATGATTAACCTTCTCTCCCACGTGATTCAACCTGGCATATGTATTATACCACTCTAAATGCTGGCAGACTCTATGCTTATGGCTTCCATTAGGTAGCGCTTAGTATACACGAAAACTTTCTTCAAGAAGTAATTACTTTTGAAACCATAAACATTTCAGTTGGGAAAAGAGAAAAAGAAAGGAGGTGCAAGTAAAGGGAACTAGGAAAAAATAAGAAAATACCCTCAAATATAAACATGTTGGTTCAAAAAATAATTTAAAGGGGATTTAAACGATACTAGGTGAGCATTTATTCTGTTTCTGCTTTAAATAAAGCATTCTGTTCTATTTGTTAGGTGTTGTATTTGCTTATTATCTAATGTCTGTTAAAAACCTCTTGAAAGAGATGTATTCATTCTGGTATCCTAAGCACCTATCTGGATGACAGCACAAGTAATAGGAAGTCATGGGGCATAATGAACCTTGCGAAGGCTCTGGAACCATCCCTTACTTAAGGTCTTTGAGACTCAGGCTCCTCCTCTATGTAGTGTTCATAAAACTCAGTGGAGATAGAACACTAGGGACACAGAAGGTCAAAGTAGGTATTTACTACTACTTTTCAAATATCTTCCTTTAGGAAAACAAATATATTTTATTTGCAATGAGGCTTTCTTGTGAATTTTATTCTTCTAAAGAAGAATATTTTTCGTGAACAATTTATTCGTTTGCCTCCCTGTGCTACTTTATTGACAATACTCAGGTAGGGGTGGTTTTCTCTCAAGCAGTTACCTCCATGTGATTTGTATTTCAGATCTTCCTAAAAGCATGTTTTCCTGCTCTTTCTTTCCACCCCATCCCAACTCTACTTAAAATATTGTGATCCTCTATTAAAACGCAAAGAACCCTGGGAAATTAAGGAGAAGCAAAATGTTTGTCATTGCCATCTCTGGTATGCATATATCAGAGGCTAAATTATAACTGATGAAGACAGAAATAGGACCCATATCTGTCTGACTTCAGAAATCAGAAGTGTAGCTACTACAAGCTGATGCATTGGAACACAGATCAAGGGCTAGAGTAGAGAGGAGTCTTCTGATCCGAAGGGGAAAGTAAACAAAGGGCAGCGTTTAATTGTTTAATAATAAGTAAGAGAATGGCTATGGTGCTTTTACAGAACAGGATATAAGATAGTATTGAAATAAAATCCCCCAAAGTGACACAGAAACATAATGCAATCCTCTTAAGCTACAACCCTTCCTAAACCAAACCATACCATTCTCTTCACCCAGCCTGGAAAGTCAAAAGAAAGGGGATACTGATCCGCATCACACTGGCATTAGAAGCAGATCTAGTTTTAATGAAGTTTTATTCCATGGACTGAAGTTTCCTCAAAAAAAGGGTAAGCTTTTTTCTCAAGAAACATCACTGTGTAATAATCAAGGAGCCAGGGATGGTGGTATTAATTGTTCTAAGTACAGGGATTTGTTTTGCAGAAAGAAGTACCGATCAGAAAGAACTGACCAATAATTACTTAACAAAACTGCTTCAGAAGTAGATTTCTAAACCTACTTTTAGACTAATTGATAGTTAGAAAAATCTTACTAAGTGTATGCATTTAGAGGAAATCTGGGCAAGCCTCTGAAACCAAGAGGTATTGTGTCGAAAGAGATAAGGTCACTAGACACTTACGCAAGAGCTACTTCTTCCTCAAATGGCCACCATACAGTCATTTCTGACAATTACATTACCAAGAAGTAACAATGCATCTTTAGGAAACTAGTATGAAAGAAAAACATAATAAAAATTTTTGCAGGTGACTCTTTGATCTCATAGGTGTGTGTTCATTTTCCAAAGTTGGGACTGGATCCTGCCTTTAGAAAATGCTCCTTGAAACATCGCATTGAAAATCTTCTCTTTGACTCCTTATTGTAAACATTGTATATGTTTTTAAGAAGACCAATAAAAAATATGGACTATGAAATTATTTTTCTAGTAGTGAAACTGTGGAGAATACAACTTGCATTTCTACTGTATTCCCGCAAAAAGAGGAAGTTCTTTTCCACAAAGACTCTCATCGGTGTTAACTCTGGGAGAGAAGTATTTGTAGTTGTCTCATGCTTTGTGGTGAGAGACTTGCACTTTTTCCCCTGTCTCTATTGTGGGAAACAGGGCACACTTTGGGCTGAGAATTCATGCTGTGGTAGGGAAAAAAAGAAACGAAAAATACCCTCATTAACACTGTTCTTTAACAAGTTCAGCGAATGGGCTTCAGGCATTCTAAAGAGCAGCAATTTAAAAATAGCTTTAAATTTCATACATTTCTTCCAGTAGGATGAAAAGCGGAGGTATGTTAACTTCAATTTTATGGTTTGGGCGAATACAGAGTTCGATTACTCCCTGTCAAAGCAGAAATCAACACTTACAGGGACTAAGTGCTAATTAAGAAAAACAGAGCAAGCATGTTATATTAAGTATATTTGTTTCTTTCCTGTGCACTTTGGCTGCACAAGCTCTAACCACAGTTTCCAGAGCGACCATCGGTGCTCCCTAAGAATGCCAGTGTAGTGTTCCATCCAGTTAGTGGGGTGCAGAGACCAGTCAGAATGCGGATGCTTTCCACAAAGGAGATGGGGCTAGGGAGGCAAATGCAATCAGGGAATATTATATCTGCCTGCTACAAAACAGTGTCCTCTCAAGACTACTCTATCCCTTCTTTGCTTTATACGTGTATGTGTAAGTTTGTATATGTAAGCTTTACAAGTCTCTAACAAGAGAAAACTGAAAATGCCCAGGAAAAAGACAAAACTGCTTCAACAGGAAAGGTCTCTCTGTTCCAGGTGAAGAGCATACAGAGTTAATAACAGGAAATATCCATCCCCTGAAAATGTATGAAACATGGATGCTTCCAAAATTTACTCATGGTCTCACTGACCAGGCTATAAGTAATTTTAATGATTATTTCTTATGATTATGGTAGATAAAAAGTCTCAGCAGTATGCTAAAAATCTTTAACACTTGTTTACCTTTTTTTGTTGATAGCTTTCCTCCTCCCAGGCTCCAGCCAACAGTAGCAGTAACAGATATCCAGATCTTAAGAGGATAGAAGTATAATGGTGCACTGAATATGGAAAGGAAGAACCAGTAATGGTTCCTATATATTCATAACGCGAATCAGCATCAAACTAAGGAATAAGCTTCCCCAAGAATAAGCTGACAGCAAATAGTTGCTCCTCTTAACGAACTGAGGAAACAACTTTGAAGTTATCCGTAGCCACTGCTTCTGAAGCAACCAATAGGTTTGTAACTATTAGTTTACTTGTATTAGATTAATTTATATTAGAGTTTATTTAATGCAATTGCTCACAAATTTTAAACAATTTTGTAGAGTAGTGTTCTGTATCTGTTTAAATGAAATGCTTTCCTAAGCTCAAGATCAGTGTTTTTATGTTGTGTAAATTATGAAATTACTGTGGAATATCTGGTAAACTTGATAGGAAACCCCAGATGTCAGCACTTTGCTGGGCAAGATTTAAAGTGGCCCACGCCGTTAACCCTCATCAGGAACAATATCAGCGGGCTAAGTCATAAGGGCATGCCCATCCATTACATTCACCCAGGATAATGTGAGTGAGAATCAAAGGGCAGTCAGACAGGGACCTCTATGCTCAGATTCCACTGCCAAGAAATGGCCTAAGTCAGCTCTTATTGTTGAAGAAAATAACCCTTTAGGAATCAGATGGAATCTTATTTTAAATTTTAGAGGAGGAAGGATACTATTTAAACATTGATGAAATGTGCTTCTTTTTTCTTATCAGCATAGAAATTTATTTGAATTCAAAATAATATGGTTATATTTAGCATACTGTAATAATTATCTAAAGCACATATCATCGTTGGCTCTGAAACAGTTCTAAAGATGTCATTCTTTTGAAGTCAAAAAATATGCAGTAAAAATGTACAAGGAAGCAAAAATATAAAAAAAAACAAGTTTGCTGAGTATCGGAAGTTGTTACAAGAGGGGCACACCAACATAATGTAACAGAGTCCAAATTACATAACTTGCCGCAAGGAGTTCTCTTGCTTTATCAACTCCTAGAAAATAAACCAGTAATCTCAATGCAAGAATATCACCACTGGGTTAACAGGACAAATTTTCTGAGGGGACACAGGTAGTAATTCACTATACTTCCCCTTTCTCTAATACCTTTTCTCACACCAATTTCTTTTCTTTCCTCTAGGATAGATTTGATCCTGTTGGAAACAATTTTAGTTTTATTTGTAAAGTGGAGTAAATAATATCCTGATTGAAGTAGGCAGCGTTTTAGCTGAAAATGCTCAGGAATCAAACTTTTGAAAAAGGCCAATCGGCTAGCTAGCTAGCAGTTACCATCAGTGGCTTGCAGAAAAAAAAATTACAGATGATATGTTTGCTAAATAGATAAAAAGAATAAGCAGTTTAAAATGGGTGAAAAATCCCAGGATTTATTGTGACCTAGACCAGAGGTCCCTCACCTTTTGGGCACCGGGGACTGGTTTCCTGGAAGCAAATTTTTCCAGGGAGGCGGGGCGGGGTGTGTGAGGTTCAGGCGGTAATGTGAGCCATAGGGAAAGGCAGATGGAGCTTAGCTGGCTTGCTTGCGACTCACCTCCTGCTGTGCAGCCCGGTTCCTAAGAGGCTGCGAACTGGTACCCGTCCGAGGCCAAGGGGTTGGGGACCCCTGACCTAGACACTCAAAAGCAGACAGTTGACCTTTGATTAAGCCCATTTTCCTGTGGAGTGAGCTATAAGGGGCTCCAAGACACAGTTTAGTTTCAACAGTGTTCACAGCCAGAGGGAAACTCAGAAGGTCTCCTCCTCTTGTAGAAACTGGAACACGGATAAGAAGTCTTTTTTACAGTAGCCCTTCACACACATCATCCCTGTAGATCTGATGGGCTTGAATTCCCAGAAGGATTGGGCTCTCCGTGCTGGTAGCGAAGCCTCATGATAATCCCAGATCCTTAGCCATGAGTGTTGCTCCAAATCCGCCCCGATAGTAATTAGCCGAGGGAACTCCATCCATCACCCCAGGTACAGGATTATAAGTGTCACTTGACCAACATCGTCCTGAGCTCGTATTTAGGATTTTAGCCAAGAGTTTTGGGTCAAGCCCTAACCTGAGTCCCCGATTCATAGCTTCAGCAGTTCCAATCCTACTAATAGCTAACAGCAAGTTTTTGCAGATCTTCGAAGCCTGGCCAGTCCCACGGTGCACCACGTGGGAGCCCATGCACCACAGCAGCTCAACTCCTCCCATCCTAAATGTGAGGTTGCCAGACCGAGCAGTTCCCACACCACCAGAAACAGGGGCATCCGTGAAAACTCCTCCCATTTTCTCAACTTCTTTGGCCAATTCTCTCAAAACCATAGGATCAACAGTACTGGAATCTATTCATAGTGAGTCTTTCTTCACTTTTTTTGAATTCCATTTGCTCCAGAATAAGCTTCTAGCGCATTGATGCATTGTAATAATTCTGTCAGCTTTTTCGGCTACATCTGCTGCGGAAGACACTACCGGGTTCACCTGCATCTAGAAGCTCTTTGCATGCATCAGGGAACACATCATCAATAATGAGTGGCTAGCCATGTTTCATGAGATCTTTTGCCATTGGATTCCCCACGTTGCCTACGCCAATGACTCCAACTGGAGTCTTAGAAGCTATTGACCTAGAACACAAAGCTGCAAGGCTGGCCACTGCCAGCTGCTGTGGACGACCCCTGTACCAGAGGCCGGAGGTGGCTCCACGGAGACGGAAGGACGCTGCCACGCTGCCCCAGCCCCTCCTTCCCACGGTGACCTCCTCGACTCCCGGCTCACCCACTGCCTGCTAGAGGGTGCGTGGTGCGGAGGGCCTGCTCAGCTGTGACGATTCTTAATACCTCTTTGTTACTGGGTTACACATAAAATTCCACCTAGTGAGCGATTTAACAGAAGGAATTTTTTTCTACGGCATTTTTGTGGCACAGCAGATAGAAGTGAGGTCACTATTTCTTTGAAAAGCTAAATTAAAAATTTATAGAAAGTCATGATTCATTCTAAAAATATGCTGACTCAAAGAAACATGAAAATTGATGCGATGGAGGAAGGGTGCTAGACTTCCCTGATGCTCAACTGGGACCTTTCTTCTGGTGTCAGAACATGGTTGTGTAACTCCTTTAATCCCAGTGGATTTTCCAAAACTTCCAGAATCTTCAGATTTTGGTAGCCCCTGTTTACTGCCTTTGCCCCCCCACATGCCAAGCCCCCCCCACCCCCCACACACATTTATTTTTTACCAGTTGTCCTCTGGGGTGTTTTTCTTTATATAGTTATTGCAGCAGTTTGTTAGACTACTGACCCCCAGTGCAAATGCCCCTCCCCCCCGTTTTCTCACCCTGTGTAGTTTTGTTCCACCTTGACCTGGGCTTGGTCATGTGACTTGCTTTAGCCCATTGGCATATCAAGAGCTGAAGCTTGGAGAGTACTCGTGCTTTAGGGCTTGTCCTCATGGAAACCTGACATGTGAGGAAGCCTGGCTAACCTAGTGGAGACTAGGCACAGGCCACAGCCAGCACCAATGGCCAGACATGTGAAAGCAACCAGCCCCAGTCCAGTAACCAGATGATGGCAACCTCAGTAGTCGCCTAAGGTGAAAGCAAGATAGATCCACCCAGGAGATCCCAGCCCATTCTATTGATTCACAAATTGCGAGGAGATAAAGTGCCTGCTGTTTTAAACCACCAAGCTTAGGAGTAGTTCATCACACAGGAAGAGCTATAACTATCTTCACTGTTAGATTATCTTCCCATTTTATACCATGTTTCCCCTCAAACGAATGTTCTTTTATCCAAGATTCTAGAAAAGAAATAACAACTGATGAGGCTGACAGAGCCTTAATTTTTTAAAAGTTTTATAAACTTTTAAAATAACTATGTTAATAAAATCAATATTTATTTTATCACAAAATTATTTTCTTCAGTTGCCTTAAGAAGTAATGCAGAATTGTACTAAGTTTATAAATTCGGAGGCTCTAAAAATGTGTTATTCCGGGCTTGCCTGGTGGCGCAGTGGTTAGAAGTCCGCCTGCCGATGCAGGGGACGCGGGTTCGTGCCCCGGTCCGGGAGGATCCCACATGCCGCGTGGCGGCTGGGCCCGTGGGCCATGGCCGCTGAGCCTGCGCGTCCGGAGCCTGTGCTCCGCAACGGGAGAGGCCACAACAGTGAGAGGCCCGCGTACCGCAAAAAAAAAAAAAAAAAAAAAAAAATTAGTTTCTTCCAAAATCCACTTGTTACTACTGTGTATACTTTTGCAGCAAAATATCTTTTCTACATTGTCAGCATTAAAGTAAATTTACTATTTAGGTAGCCTTTAAATTATCATATACTCAAAGCCTAGAAATAATCTCCTAGGCTGAAATGACATTAAATCTTACCTTGGCCATTGTAGTGTATTCTCCAGTCCTACTTGCTTTGTCTATAACTGTCATAAAAAAGGTGTGAGGAGATCTGCCAATATTAATGCCAGGATTCAAAATGAGTTCTTTGTAGCTTGCTTCCTTCAGGATCTTCTGCCCTCAGACCCATGTATTTACTTAACGCCTCAGATTATTGTATATGTCACATCTTTCCAACTAGAAGACAAGCTCCTTTAAGGGCAGTGACTAGTCTCATCAACATCGAATTTACCCCAACACCAGTGCTTTCAAAATGTGTGTTGCTTGTTATATGTTTGACCGTAAGAAGTTATAGAAACAATTCTATTCTAACTAAAAATAATGATACTACTACTACTATTTCTACTACTACTGCTAATAAAAAGTATGAAATAGAGTATAAATGGGAAAATAAAGATAACACTGGAAATCCCAGACTATAAAATGAATTATCCCAAAGCCACTGGCCAATCCATCGACTGTAAACAGTTACTTGTGAATTGGTCAACATTTAAATGCATAATTGAGAGAAGGGTTAAAACAAATTTTATTACCAAAAAACACAATTTTTATACCTACAATTTTTGAGCTCAACTAACCTGTAGTTTTAACAGAAATAGATGAGATTCAAAGTATTCATTCAGTTTCCTAAATGATCCATTCCCTATCTTTCCTTATGAAACAATCAATTAGAACTCTAATAACTTGTCAAGGATTCACCAATCTCTACTTCCTTTATTTTCCAAGGTTTGGTATCATTACAAAATCAAGTCCTTTGGAAGAATTTAATAGTTTCAAAATCCCTCATCAGTATTATTCACTGGGATAAAATAATATGAAAATTTAAAAAACACTGGCTATGTGCTGAGAAATGATCCTTCAGTGATTCACTCAAGGTGAACTAGCATTCAGGCTACATCTGAGGTAGAATTTGAATTCCAAAGTGGACCTTTAAACCACAGCTCATCTTCTCTTTTTAAAACCATTAGAAATAAACCTGTTGCCTGACCTTTGAGATTCTGCAAAGAGACCATATTTAGATCTTTTGTCTCTTTTAACTTCCCTAGTCCCCTTCTCTACTTTCAGAATAGTGATTCCCAGATAAGTACAATGAGTTCAAACAGTGTGGTTAAAGGGGTAAGTAGTCTGCTCTGCAGCCAAGTTACTCACAGAATAAATAAGCTGGCTTTCACAGTTGTTAGTTTCTTTATGGGCTTTGTGTAGAGGGGTCTCAGCTCAAGCAAGCAGCCTGTCAGCAGCCTGAAATAACTCTGTGGAAATCTAATGGCATATATGTAAAATATGTCTATGAAACCTTTTATTCAATCTTAGATGCATAATTTTACTACTTCTCTAGGCCTAGAAAAGTGTATTCAGCTAAAAAAGGACGGAAAAGAAAATTTGTATAATACCTCATGCCCTCCTCACCCCCTAGAACTTTATTTTACCCCTGTTTCCTCAGAAAATGACATATACTGTAAGAAACATTTTTTAAATTATTTGATCAAATATTTAAGTGTACTAAGTCTCTGTATTTATTAGAGCAAATATAGTTACTTTTCTGTCCCTTTCTAAAAGAAAGCAAAAGATACAGTTCTTTTTTCTTAAGACTCAGGGTTTATGGATATTAATTATTACACTATATTGACACCAGACATGTTTATAGGAGGCTTTTGCGACATACAGAGCTATTTATTCCCATACTAAATGGCACTTCTTTTTCCTCTGCCTTCTGCTTGTATTTTTTCTGTTGCGATTATATCCTACTGAGGCTGCTACATGTCTTTGTTTGATTTGAGGTTCTAAAGGTAAGACCGTATATACTCCTTGTTACAGAATAATAATGGGTTTTATGACTGTTTGCCTTCAGAAGCCTCCTTTTCCACTCATTCTCATTTCATATCTATGGTGAGGTGTCTAAAACAGATGAGTTAGTTCTGAACTAGTGATATATAAATCAATTATTATTTGATTCAGATTCAAAGCAGCTCCTCCTAAAATAGTGGTCTATTAGAGGTAGTCTAATCTACTGCCTGGATCTGCACCCACCAACATCCACATTTTGTCTACTGTTACCTTGGACGCTTGTAGGAACTGAGTGAGTTTCTGTTTCTATAGTGTCCATTGACAGACAAATGGATAAAGAAAATATGGCCCATATGTTAAAAAATAAGGGAATCAGCCTTAAAAAATAAGGAATCTTGCCATTTGCAACAACTTGGACGAACCTTGAGGGCATTATGCTAAGTGAAATAAATCAGAGAGAGAAAGACAAACACTGCATAATCTCACTTGTACGTGTAATCTAAAAAAAGCTGCACTCACAGAAACCAAGTAGAATGGTGGCCATCAAGGGCTGGGGAGTGGAGGAAATGGGGGAGTTGTTGGTCAAAGGGTATAACCTTCCAGTTATAAGCTGAATAAATCCTGGGAGTCTTACGTACAGCATGGTGACTATAGTTAACAACACTCTCTTGCATACTCAGAAGTTTCTGAGATACTAGATCTTACGTGTTCTCATCACACACACACACAAAAAAGGTAATTAATTGTGTAAGGTCATGGATGTGTTAACTAACCTTATTGTGGTAATCATTTTGCAATATATACATGTATCAAATTATGATGTTGTACACCTTAAACTTATACAGTGTTATACGTCAATGATATCTCAATAAAGCTGGAAAGAAGAAAAAGATTCAAATGGAGAAGGGTGAGGCTAGTAGAAAAAAGCCACTGCCTTGAGCAGTACCGAGGTGGGCGGAAAGCCATGGGCCTCTATTAGCACTGCTGGGTAGGCTTTGTTCCCACGTGTGGGGAGGGGGTAGGACAGCACAGCTGTGATCCTTATTGCAGACCCTAGGTAGCCTTAGGCAACTTTTCAAAGTTAGATGCTGAAAACCAATAAATGAAATTATAAGGAAGAATTACATAAATGCCTTTATTCTCCTTCTGGTCCTCTTGGCAACTTTTTCCATCTAAAAGCTGCCCCCTGCAGTTCTCAAAGCAGGAACATTAACATGGATCAGAAGTTTCCAAACGTTTCATCATCAACCCCTACACCGAAAGAAAAGTTGAAATTTTATGACCCCTAGTATATGAAGTACCTTGTGTGTTTTTAATATTTATCAAGAGCACATTTAACAGTTACCTACTATGTGCCAAGAGAAAATAAAAATAAGACACAGACTTTAAATGCAGACTTTGTTCCAGTATTATTCTTCCTTTTGACTTCAGTATAAGAGCTATTGAGCTA
This sequence comes from Physeter macrocephalus, assembly GCF_002837175.3. Classification (NCBI taxonomy): domain Eukaryota; kingdom Metazoa; phylum Chordata; class Mammalia; order Artiodactyla; family Physeteridae; genus Physeter; species Physeter macrocephalus. Next base: position 58,745,603 of record NC_041228.1, on the reverse strand, counting down.
TTTGGTGTCCCAGCAAGGGGATAAGCAGACGATTACAGAATCCTGTGATCTCTTCCCAAAGTTTGCAACTATAGGGTTGGTCCTAGAATTGCTCAGTAACTTTGTATTTTGATTTAAGGGGAAGCTAAAATACCTTCCTGTCCCAAAGTAACTCTGCTTTGTGGAGACTGGAGGTGCCCTGCAATTGACTCAAGATACTGTTGATTTGTTTAAACAGTTAAATGAGTAGTTTCTATTTAACAAGTGAGCACAAATTTTCACAACAGCACCTACCCCACGACATAGCTCAGACGAAAAATCTGAGGGAAAGGAAAACTATATGGGCAAAAAGTCCAGTTTCCATCCACTGTACATGGGATATTGATAGGCTTGTAAAACGTACAGAGGTACCTGGGGGTACCTAGGAACCCTGGGTATTTAGTATACAGATCAGCAAAGGATGGTGGAAAACAAGACGACACCAGGTCAGGGGACAAATTAAGTAGGTGAAGCTGGTCCTTTATATTCTTTTCCCTTCTGATATGTCCAGAATATGTTCTGTATCCTCAGTAGACCTACACACACACACACACACAGAGACACGTGTAGCACACCGTGTAGCACACAAACTTGCACGCATGCATACATGGAGTCCCCAGATATGTCCAGAATATGTTCTGTATCCTCAGTAGACCTACACACACACACACACACACACACACACACAGAGACACGTGTAGCACACAAACTTGCACGCATGCATGCATGTACACATACATGGAGTCCCCAGTCTTCTCAGTTAAAATTCAGCTTGTAGTAACTAAAGAAAATTTATAATGCCATATATATATATATATATATATTTTTTTTTTTTTTTGCGGTACGCGGGCCTCTCACTGCTGTGGCCTCTCCCGTTGCGGAGCACAGGCTCCGGACGCGCAGGCGCAGCGGCCATGGCTCACGGGCCCAGCCGCTTCGCGGCATGTGGGATCCTCCCAGACCGGGGCACGAACCCGTATCCCCTGCATCGGCAGGCGGACTCTCAACCACTGCGCCACCAGGGAAGCCCCTAATGCCCTATATTTTACAGATTTTAAAAATACTTGCACTTTGAAAGAAAACTTTTAATGTCTGAAAATCCTTTCTGACAAAGGAAGTTATTTCTGATAGTGGAGGTTGACAGTTTCACAGAGAAAACTTCAGGAGCACAGAGACATGCCTGACCCTTTCCCCACGCACCGTGTGGGGAGAATTCACCAACACATAGGCTCAATCCCTCTGCTAAGTCAAAATCAAGTTTATCCACATCATTATTTCACAGAGAATACCCTACCTCATGTTAATCATTCACGTGTATTTTATTTGTTGAAGAGCGGAAGAAGATATAAAGGAGGGAATCATCCAAAATTACAGAGTACAGCATTTAAGTCAATATAGATATTTAAATTTAAGGTAAAATTAAATTATAATTTGAAATTATATGTGGAGTTTTATTTCCTAAAGAATATTTTGGAAAGTTCAACTCAAAATGTATTTTAACTTATATTTTCAGAGAAGGTATTTGGTCCAAATGAAGAATATCTTCAATTATTGTTCTTTTATTGCAAGCAAAAAAAGGATTTATATTTCTTTTCATGAAATATGGTTGTTTGACATCAGAAGAATAAATATTTTATATTTTTAGAAACAACAGTCAGGCTACTGATATTCTTAATTAGTTTTAATAAATCTGAATGCTTCTTATGTACTCTTTAGCTTGTACCTGAGGAGTTGAATACCTCTGGGAAGATATGTGCTCCAGACCCGTAAATATGCAGTTCACAGAGCCCACCACCAGAGGGCAATAAAGAAGTAAAATAATGAAACCATGCAGTGAAAATAGTGGGAGTTTAAATAAAAGCAACATGTCGCAGTATGCTCTTCTGACCAATGTTATATCTAATAACTTAATGGATTATATGTACATGGATTCTGAAAAGTCAGCAGCACACTTCACTGGTCAATTTCTATGATAAGGGGAACGTAATTTGAGTGTAGAAAAACAGTATACTTACATCTTAAAATTCCACCCCTACAGAATCTACTCACTATTGAAAAATGGTAAGAATAATAGCTTTCTGTGTCTCAGTGACCAGTTAACATTTTCAGGTGTAGAATTTATCTTCCTATGATGCTCAAATACACAGGAAAAATACATATCTAGGACAAGGGATAAACTCTATATGACATGTGAAAATAATTATTCAAATGGAAAAAGTATAAGATCTACAAGGAACAGTTTTATATGCATTAGTGTGGATATATACATTAAAAAGCTCTAAGAAACATAAAAATCACTTCCAGGAAGTAATTTTAGGTAGAAGAGAGTTAACATGGATGAGGAAGAAAAGAGAGTTGGTTTTAAAATGGTTTCATTTACTTGTTTTAATTTTTGTTTATTTATTTGTTTTATTTATTTGGTCTTTGGAATATAAGGAAACAGTGGCTTTCAGATCAGTATCCCAGTGGAACAAAGGGACTGAGGTCTATACTGGAGCCCAGCCATTGTTTGACTATCTTGTAATAATACTGGTGAAATATAGCCAAATCATTTGAACTACAAGCATCCTCTCTGACAATAATCGTAAGATAGCAACATTATACATTAAAGAAAGTAAAGAGAGAATACTGTTTTCTTTAGAGAGAAAATACAGATTCTGGATCAAATCAATAATGTCAGCCAACCTCATGGGTATAAAATATTCTGCTGCCTATCATTTAGAACATGCCTCTAGAAGAGGGAAACTGGGCGATAATTTCCCCAGATTTTATATTTAATTCAAATATTTTAGATAAGAGGCGTCTCTAGTAAAACATTGTATTACTGAATTTTTCCAATATGATAGCTCACAGGAGTTCCTCTTTCCTTCTCAAATACATATGGGGAAATGGAGGTGGTGTGGGTTAGAAGAACTATCTAAATACAGCATAATAATCAACAGTTTGTTTTTTAAAAATAGAAATTTCTATTTAAATTCTTTCCAGAGACAGAAACACACAGAGACAATTCCATGTGACAACAGTGGAAGAGACCAGAGTGATGCAGCTGCAAATCAAAAAATGCCAACACCAGTGATTGATGGCCACCACCAGAATCTGCTTAAGACAAAGAAGGATCCTCCCCTTGGGGCGTCAGAAAGAACATGGCCCTCTCAACACTTTGAGTTTGAACTTCTGGCCTCTAGAGCTGTGATAAAATAAATTTCTGTTCTTTTAAGCTAACAAGTTTGTGGTATATTCTTATGGTAGCCCTAGAGATGACAGTATTTGATTCCTGAAATGGCAACTGTATTTTGACTATGTAATGACTATTCCAAGATGATCAACAGACACAAAGATAAAGGCACAACTGAGACTAAGCCCAGTTCTTTTTATTCCCAGAATAATAAATGATTTTTTAATTAATTTAGATCTCTTTGTCTAACCCCTCTGCTTTTCAAAAGAGTATGTGGGACCAATCAAGTATTAATATGTTATACTTTCATTTTAATTCATCCCAAATTATTTCTAATTCCCTTTATGAGTTCTTACTTGACCCATGAATTATTTAGGAATATATTGTTTAATTTCCATTTGTGATTTTCAACAAATTTCTTTCTGTTAACGATTTCTTATTGCATTCTGTTGTCATCTGAGAGCACTCTTTGTATTGTTTATATCCTTTTAAATGTACTGAAATTTGTTTTATGGCCTAGCATATAGTATACCCATGTGCATTTGAAAAGAATGTATATTCTGATGCTGTTGGGTCGAATGTTTTATAGATGGCTGTTAGGTCTAGTTGATTGATAATGTTGTTCAAGTTTTTTATTTTCTTGTTGATTTTCTGTCTGTTCTGCTGTTGAAAGAAGGGTATTAAAGTATCCAGCTATTATTGTAGAACTGTCTGTTTCTCTTTTCCACTGTGTCGATTTTGCTTCATTATATTTTGAAGTTCTTTTGTTAGGTGCATATAAGTTTATAATTGTTATACATTCTAGACGGAATAATCATTTTATCATTTTAAAATGTCTTTGTCTCTAGTAAAAATTTTCATCTTAAAATATTTTTTTTTCTGATATTTTCTTAGCCACTCCAGTTTTGTTGTTGTTTTGTTTTGTTTCGTTGTTACTGTTATGGTATATCTATTCCAACCCTTTTACACTTCACCTATATATTTTCTTGACTCTAAAGTGGGTCACTTGTAGGCAGCGTATGTTTGGATCATGTTTTTCATTTTTTTATCCAGTCTGAAATTTCTGTCTTTAGATGGAATGTTTAACCTTTTTATATTAAATCTGATTAATATTTAATTTTGTAATTTTTATATTAAATGTAACTCATGTAGGATTTATGTCCAACATTTGTGATTTATTTTCCAAGAGTCACATTTTTTTTTCCTAATTCCTCTTCCTCTATTACTGACTCATTTGTTGTTGTTGTTGTTAGAGATATTTTTTAGTGTACAATTTCAATCCCCTTATCTTTTACTGTATTTTTGAATTATATTCTTAATGCTTGCTCTAAGGATTACAAATAACATCTTAAGTATGAGCATCTAGCTTTGATTAATACCAACTTAATTTCAATAGTGTAAAAACCTTTTCTCCTCCTTTACATTGCCCTCCTTTGTGCTGTTACTGATATAAAAATTACATCTTTATACATTATATGCCTATAAACAGTTATAATTATTACTTTATGTTGGTGCCTTTTAAATCAGATAGAAAAAAAGTTGGAATAAAATACATTTATATTATTTTTTATATTTACCTCTGCAGTTACCTTTCTTGATATTCTTTATTTCTTCATATGGATTTAAGTTACTGACTTATGCTTTTATTTTTGTCTGAAGGGCTCACTTGAGTAGTTCTTGTAGCACAAGTCTGATAGGAAAAAATTCACTTAAGTTTTTAATAAAAGTATTGAAATCTTCATGTCATCCTTCTGCAATGGCCATGGTAATCTCTGCATCATTCTAACTCTAGTAGATATGTTGCCAAAGTGAGCATTTAGTATCTACTCTTATGTGGTACAAAATTTAAAGTGTTAAAGATTATGAAGTTATAGACGCAGGTTCACTTGTTTAGAGACCATTTCAAGAGCATATTTGGGCAATGCTAATACTGGCATTTCAAATTCAGTGCTACCATATAGCAAGATAAAATAGATGAACCTCAAATCATGATATTTTTTCCTGATAACATAAGGTTAATTATCAGTTGTCACATTTTTTCCAGTATTTTTTAGTTAGCTTTTAACTTAGCATAAGTGAAATGAAAGGACGGTAAGTTTTGCATTAATTCCTGACCCAAACACAGAACTTTTGAAGATGAAAGTCCATTAACAGAGTTCTGTGTTTCCTGTGAAAAATAAATCTGTCCCACCCCCTTAAAAATTCATATTTTACAAATTGTATGTTCAGGAAGCTATTCTAGCCTTCTATTTAAAAAAAAACAAGACCACTATTTAGAAATATTTATTTCCTTCATGTAGTAGCAATATACATGTTATTTAGAAAATTTATAGCGAATTTTGGTTTGCTCATCTTCTGAAAAACTCCTAAGAAAACACATACTTCTGAGAATTTCAGGCTTATTTCTACATAAGTTAGCTAACCTATAAAACATTATGCATGCTTTGGATAATCATCTAAATAATTACTATTCTAGCTTTTTTATTTTATTTATTCTATTTATTTATTTATTTATTTTTGGCTGTGTTGGGTCTTCGTTTCTGTGCGTGGGCTTTCTCTAGTTGCGGCGAGCGGAGGCCACTCTTCATTGCGGTGCGGGGGCCTCTCACTGTCGCGGCCTCCCTTGTTGCGGAGCACAAGCTCCAGACGCGCAGGCTCAGTGGTTGTGGCTCACGGGCCTAGTTGCTCCGCGGCATGTGGGATCCTCCCAGACCAGGGTTCGAACCCATGTCCCCCGCATTGGCAGGCAGATTCTCAACCACTGCGCCACCAGGGAAGCCCAATATTCTAGCCTTTTAAATGGTTTCAGTGCACACATAATTTTCTCTACCCACACCCCCATTTTTCCCAGTTAAATTGATTAAGTGATATTTTTTCTTTAGTCACTTATTATATTTAGGTATGTTTAGGCCTCCTCTTCTGAACTCATTTCCTGGTAACAAAGAGGTAAGGCATAGATGCTGATTCTGGCTCCCAGGGAAGTTTAGGCTCTGGCATGCTGGACTAGGCAGGGCCTAGCATCACCCTGTTTATGTGGAATATGTGGAACTGGTAAGCTTCGAAACATCTCAAAGAGACATTTAACAAGACTGAAGGTTCTGGATAGAGAATGTATTTTATTGCCATCATTTTAATTTCACCATATGTCTAGATAATTCATGCTTTTGGTGCAAAATTCAAAAGTAACAGTGGCAAATGAAAAGTAATTCTTTTATACAGTTTTCCTGAAGCCACCCATTTCCCCCTCCTAGAGGTAATGATTTTTACCAGTTTCTTTTATTTTTTTCAGGGGAAGTTTAGACATATATTAACATGTGCTATATAGAGGATACTTCCTCTTATTAGGGTAAATTTGTGTGCTTTTTTTTTTTCTGAATTGTAGTATGCAGGAATCTGAAGTCTCTGGCAAGAGGAGAGTTAAAAAGAGAGAAGCTAGCTTCAGTACGATCTTTATTATCTCCTCATTCTCTCTTATCCAAATATCATCTTTGCATCTCATCAGTAAAAGTGAGATTCATTGGTTTTGACTGTGCTGATCTGCTCATTCAGGGAAAAGGATGGTGTGGCTCTGGGGTTCTGAACTATATGGATCTACACATTCATGAACATGCTGAAATCCTGTCTGGGTTTTTCTGTGCTTTGGGTACAGCAGTCATGCTGCTCTCTGCCTTTTAATATCATCTTGGGGATTCCCTATACCTCTCTCCTTAATTGAATCTCTTGTTTTCTGTGTCCCATAATTTCCTCATTTTTAGTTTGCTATCTCGTATTTGTTGAACATACAGTACAGTTGCTTTGTGAGAAACAGTACGTAGTAAGCATATTTTTTGAGATTGTGCACATCTCCAAGTCTTTATTCTAACCTTTTCTTAAATAATAGTTTAAGCAAGTATAGAACTCTAGGTTAGATATCATTTTCCTTCAGAATATTGAATATATGAATCCATCAGTCTACCTTTCAGCATTGCTGTTGAGTATTCTGAAGCAATTATAACGCTTAAAGATATATGTATGTGTCTTTTTTTTAGTTTCTCTCTTCTTGTGAGTAAATGGAACCATATATTTGTTCCTAAGGGTTGTTCCTATCTTCACAATGATATGCTTAATTTAATCTGTTATCTTGGGTGTTTGGTAGATCCTTTCCATTAAGAAATGTATGTTCCTTGTGTTAGGAAATCCACTTCCAAAATGCCTCCTTCTAAAACTTTTCTCTGATATGTCCTTCTGGAACTCATATTATTCAGATATTGCATCTCTTGAATGGGCTTTCCAATTTTCTCTCTCTTTTTCCACCTATCTGTCTTTTTGTTCTATTTCTTATAGATTTTCCAAATTAATTTTCCAGATCTTCTATTTTTTTCTGCTTATTCTCTACTGTGTTTATAATGCTTTCAGAAAGAAGCTTAAGGGTTGAAATAGGGATGCCTAGACGCACTAGTACATAGGGCAAAGGGCTGGGAACTGTGATACACATTCATCTATATTTCTTTAGATTTCATGAAAGGTGCTTAGCACATAACAGACTCTCAATAAATAAATGGTTGTGGAATAAATAAGTAGATAAATAAGTAATAAATCCTAGATTCTAGTCTCAACATATACTTCTTTCCCACTTCACATTGGCATGGTAGTGTCCTCTCTTGGTTTCGTTTTCTAACTAGCAATTTCAGACTACATTTTCTCTCTTCCACTGAGAGCATTATTTGATTCTAGCAATGTTATATATATCTATAAATATCTATAGATATATGCACACATACAAATTTTAGTTAACTGAAAATTTTCAATCATCTCATATATAGAACTTGCTATACAGGTAAAGAGTGATTTAAGACGGGGAAAAGAATTGAGCTCTTTAGTACTTGAAATCCACTAAAAATCTGTTCCAATTTATTATACTTTTGCTAGACCTGAACTATTTACCTGTAGTAGATAAACCAGAAAATGCAGCAGTACTGCAATTGGTAAACTAAGTTATTTGAATACATTTCAAAGTGATTTCTATATCATGTACTATATAGCGATCCAGCCATCCACATTGGTTCATTAAAATGTAAAACAGTTTCCTACAATTCTGCTTATTAAGCAGGGGTCACACAAAGTGTTCTCCTGTGACATGGAACAGTGAGAAAGTTTTATGTATCTTGATACTGATTAAAGGGAGGCTATCAGGCTTTGTCTTCCAGTAATTTCATATTTTTTTAAAAGTTTAAAAATGAGTCTTCCAAATTCTAAACCTCTATACCTTTAAATCAGTCAGGCAACAGCTAGATCTTTTAAAACGTTTGATCCATTTGCCAATCCACTTGTTTAAAAAGCATACTTTTCATTCCTCTTTTTAAATAAAAGCGTTGTCTGCCCTGATTCCCTCGTTACCTTTGAAAATGTTTATCTGCCAAATGAAAAAGAACAGTACAAATTAGAAACACTGATACATCTTCTGACATTATTCATATAGAAGCTAGTTCTCAAATTGTCATTACATTTACCACATAAAAATTACAAATGATTTGTTTGGAGACCTACAGCTATTTCTAAATTCAAGATGTTTGGACAACTATAGATGAAGTTTCATTATCAGACTGAACTAAATATGCTGTAATTATGAATAAATCAGGATGATTTCTGCTCTGTGAACTTGTTATTAATGTACTCAGGCCGAGCATCAGGATACATCATTCTTCAAAATTATACAAGTGTATTTCTCAGCCAAAAATGTAAAAAATAATGTTTGAAAATCAAGGTCAAGGATTGGTTGGATGATGCTTATGTTTCTATCATCTGATTGTTTCCATCTTTATTCCATTCTATGAAACACAGACTAGGCTTGTACTTCCACAAGGCCTGTGTTTCCCCATTTATTAGCACTTATCACACTTGAAATTATTAGTTAAATATCTATTTTCTCCAATAAACAATAGGTTCATTAGGCCAGGGACCTCTGCTGTCTTATTTTCTTCTGTAGGTCTACACTATCATATTAGGTGCCAAAGAATATTTGTTGAATGACTGAGTTAATTAATGATAAATGAATGGAGAAGCCTACTTTATCAGGCTGACACTTGAACTAGAGAATGGCAGTTGGAAAATTTGAATTGAATTTCCACAATTTTTATGTAGTGATAATTTGTTTAAAATTTGGTATGCAAAATGTTATATACAATAGAGTTAACAAATAGTAGAGGAAAGTGATGGCAAAGGAAGCTGAAGATGTAGATTTCAAGTAACCTGAGTCCTAGGAAAAGTGAGAACCAAAAGAAATCTATATGCTCTACTTAAGTATTTAAGAAACAGAACTTAAGAATTTATCAGTATACTGAATTATTATGATTTCTAGACTAATCATAATTCATTCAAATGACATATGAGATGCAGCCCTCTCAGAATATTTACCATGTTAATCCAATGAAGAATTACTCTGAAATTTGAGTTTACTTTTCCACTATAACAAAATTTTATACTTAGGTAAAGATGAGATTGACATTTTGGAGAACTGTTTTCTCAGTACAGAAAACTTTTGCTTATTTTACATTTTGTGTTCTTAAAGTGATTTTCTAATATTTTCTTTTTATATACTGATATATTATTTGTAAAGAATATGTAAAATTTCCCTGTAGGCATGACGATCATGACTAGAATGCTACATAGCAGTGCTTTAGATATAATCTAAAAATTGTCTTTATGTGCAATAGCAGAGACCAATGATTCATGAAATTGCTCAGGGTTGGGCAGAGTCCTTCTTATAGAACTAATAGTTTATATGAGACATTTCTCTTCAAACGTTGAAATCAAAATATAAACTCTACTCAGTATGTCAGCATTTACATTAAAATGAATTTTTTACTCATGGGAAAAGCTGTAATTAAGTGTATTTAAAAGTTTGGAAATCAGCAGGACGTCCATCATTGTGAACAATTTAAATGTTTCTCTCCCTCCTTGGTTTAGAATAAAATAAGAAATGGGGAAAAAAAATACTCAACCCAGGAGGGAGGTCCTTCTTTTGCCTACCAACAAAGCTATTAACTTATCTGCAGCTGTACCAGTATACTCAGCTCCCCTTCTCTGAAAGGGAAGAAATGTCCATTTCCTACCAAAGGCTATTGCTCTCTTTGTGCTTAGGGTCCCTTCCCATTTCACCACTCAAGATTCCACTTTTGAAACTAACTCTTTTTGTCCTGCATCATCAATTTCTTCCTTTATGCTTGATTATTCTCCAAAATACATAAATATATCCTAATATCTCTCATTTTATTTATTTTTAAAGCATATAGTAGTAACTTTCATTCTGCCAAAAAAGCTTCCTTTGTTTAAAATCTCTGTCCATAAAATCTATGTCTCTTCTAACAATCACTGTGAGATACAAGAAAGCCATTTCATATCTCCTTAGATGAGGTTTTCCTTGAGTACCCAAGGTAAGAACCCTCCATTGCTTTCTATCATGCCTCACTGTTAATTTCCTTTATTTTACGAGTTGCAATCTGAACATATTATAATCATTTTATAACTTGTTCATTTAATCTTTCTCCTCAAAGTAGCATGTCAACTCTTTGAGGCAGATCCTTTAACTCTCTTGTTCATCACTATATCTTAACCTCCTAACAAAGCTCAGAACATAGTGGTTACCTAATACGTGTGTATAGAATGAATGAAAGATCTATACCACTTCCTTTAGAAGAATTAAGAGTCAACCCTAAGTAACTGTGCAAAAGAGGCAAAATGTCTTGTTGCCACTTGCATTTCTCTATCCTTCCTCCCTTCTTTCTTATAAATACCTTGTACCCTCTTGCTTTTTAGTGTAATATTCTACCCAGTATTTTGCCCTTTAGACAGACTTTATTCTCCAAATGAATCACTTATTTCAATAATTACTCAACTCAAGAAGTCCATGTACTTTAGAGAATGTTATTTAATTAATTCATAATGAAGCAGATATTAAGATTTGTATTTTCCTCCCTGCCTGATTTTCCAAGTACATCTTAAGTTATTCAAAGGAGCAATCATTTTGTGGTTGGCAGGAAATCAGGCTCTGCCTGATTCTCCAAACATCTTCATTAATTCCCAGAGAAATCTGTGTAACTGTTCCCCAAACAACTTTTACTACTTCTTCCACTATCATGTAATATTGGTTTGGAGAATAGATACTAAATTTTCTAAAACTACTTTCATCATCTTTACCCTTCCAAACCTTATTCTTCTCCTGCTTTTCTCATCTTTATAAATGGGACCATCATCTACCTTGATGATATAAATGACCATCATGATATGACTTTATTGCTCAGGGCACAAAAAGGTTATCAACTTCTTTCACCACCTAGATATTTAGTCACCAAGTGCTGTCAGTCCTCCCCGAAAAATAACATGAAATCCATCCATGTTTTTCTTATTTACATTTCTACTTGTTCTTTCTTAGTTGAGGACGTTGAACTATGCCAGTGAAATAAGCCCTCCTCCACACAACCCCTTCTCCAAACAGCTACTATGATCTTGCTGAAATACCAATTTTCAGGCTATTTCTACATATAACAAGAAAATAATTCCTTAAGGATCTAGCCCTCGCCTTCCTTCTCAAAGTGAACTCTCAACTTTGCCATATAGAGAATATGGTAATTATAACTAAAACATCAACTTTATTGAGGATTTACTCTGCTCCACGTGGCATTCTAAATATTCTACCTGAATAATCTCATCTATTTCTTATAATAACACACTAAGAAAAAAGTACTATCACTGAAATAAATTTTAAAAGGAATAAAGTGAAGCCTAGAGAGGTTAAGTAATTTTCACACACAGGTGAAGGGAGCCAGAATTCAAACCCAGGCTAGTCTGCCTCCAGAACTCACATTCTTGTTAAAAAAAATTTTTAATTGAAATATATTCGACATATAACACTGTGTAATTGCAAGATGCATGACATGTTGATTTGATACATTTATATACTCCAGGATGATTGCCATTGTAGCTTTAGCTAGCACCACTTTGACATCAAATAATTACCATTTCTTAAAGACCACACTCTACAGTGTCTTGCTATTTCCACATTAAACAAACAAACAAAAAGGCTGAGTTGTCTCTTGTCTCTATCATCATTGCCATGCAAAGAATCTGAGGCTTAGAGAGGGTAGATAAATTTCTCAAGTTTGCAAGTCTAGTAAAATTATAAGTTGACCCTGAACCCAGGCTACTCTGAATCCACCTTCCTGTCTCTCTTCTGCCGTTGGACTCTCTGGCCCCTAAGATGAGATGGAGAACCCCACAAACACTCCATCTTCCAACATATTGTTGATCATGGACTGCAATTAGCGGACTTTGTTAAATGCCTTGACGGCTATACATGACAATGTTCAAGAAAGGAACGATGCTGTAGGAGGATGCTGGTTATTTCCTTCTCTCCAAATGTCATCTCTATCAGCAGTTTAAAGTCAATTTGGGAGAATATCAAATCTATGCAATTTTCTTTTGAACTATGAAGAGAAAACTTTAATTTGTATGAACTAAAGCATGTGACTAAAGCATGAAATTCTTTCCAGTCGTGACAATGAGAAATGTTTGAAATGAATTAGTCTCCATACCACACTAATGCTTTGGCACAATAGATAAATATATACTTTTATAGTATCTAAACCTCCTCTATCTTGGTAGAAAGACAAGCTTAGCTATTGTAATTGGTATGGACAGACATTCATTCTATAAATATTTAGGCTCTGACATTCGAAGTATGTAACTGAGAAGAGCAAAACCCAGTCCTGATGATGAACTGAATAAACTGAGGAAGACATAAACATAAGCAAGGCGGTTTCTTTATTGCATTATGTTTTATTTACTTTTAGACAGTATGTATGAATAAAGCCACAAGTGTCCCGTCTCCCACTATGCTCTCACTGGAGAGTATGTCTTTCTGGCTCTTCTGTTTCTACAATAACATTATTCAAAAGATAAACCTATTTCACTTTTATTAACTAGGAAGTAATTTAATATGGACAAATTGAATAATTCTTTATGAAAATATATCTTTTTATTACTCATTGCAAAATGGTCAAAGGCAAATTCTAGCTGTATCAAGCTGAAACCGTCCTTACTCCCAATAATTCTCCCATTAAGACACAAACATAATCATGCCAATTCCAGAGGCAGAATATATGAACAGAGCAATCTATTTAAAACAGTACTACTGCTGGGAAAACACAAGAACATAAGACAAAATCTCTACTGGAAGGAAAAGGCAAATAGCAAAAATAATGAACTTTAAAGTTAGAGACAGAGAAAAACTCCCTTCAGACATGATATAGAGGGCTTCCCTGGTGGTGCAGTGGTTAAGAATCTGCCTTCCAGTGCAGGGGTCACGGGTTCGAGCCCTGGTCCGGGAAGATCCCACATGCGGCGGAGCAACTAAGCCTGTGCACCACAACTACTGAGCCTGCGCTCTAGAGCCCGCGTGCCACAACCACTGAAGCCCATGTGCCTAGAGCCCATGCTCCGCAACAAGGGAAGCCACCACAATGGGAAGTCTGCGCACCACAACGAAGAGTAGCCCCCACTAGCCGCAACTAGAGAAAGCCCACGCGCAGCAACAAAGACCCAACACAGCCAAAAATAAATACATTTTTTTAAATCAGTTTTAAAAGAAAAAGACGATATAGACAACTATGTATGTACAGCATTGGTGGAAAAGAATTCAGAATAAAACACTCAAGAAAAATCATAATCACTGCATTTATTGTCAGTGATAATAAAAAAGCCTTCTTTTCCAAAATAAAATCTTGGAACATCTGTTTACTGATATGGATGGCATGTTGTGTTTCACTGGATGTTTCTTTGTTATAAGTGTTATCAATATGATTAAAAAATAATTGTAGCAAATATAAACTTAAATGCACTAGGTTAAATGTCAGGTGTGTTGGCAAGCTACTTCCATTATGACTGACAGCAGATCTGATGCTTTCTCAGGCTACCGCATTCATGGCCCAGGTTGATTCTGTCAAGCGCGGTGTTTTTCTCTCACAGCTCCGCATTTCCACAATTTAACACATTCCAAGGTAGATAAGATCATAGGACACATGAGTAACATCACCACCATCACCAACATTATTTTTCTTCTGCAGCTTTTATACTCAACTTGAGTGTAAGCCTCCTGCAGGCAGGAACAGGGACTATTTTGTAGAGGCTCCGTGTTCCATGTCCATTACCTAATACAGTGCTTGGTACAGGGCAGGTGCTGAATAAAGATATGTTGAATGGTCAGATGAATGAGTGAATACTATTACAAGTTGATAACATCTAATTCCTTTCAAATACTTACAATATTGTTTCAATAAAATAATAAAAAACAGAGAACTGAAATCCCCTTAATAAACTTTTATTCCAATTTTTCACTCAAATGAAAATCTCCATAACAACAGCAACAGCAACCTCTTGTGTGTCAGTACTATGCTAACTGCTATGCATACAGTAGAACTTTTTTTTAATTAATTTTTTTGGAGTATAGTTGCTTTACAATGTGTTACTTTCTGCTGTAAAGTGAATCAACTATACATATATATATATATATATATATCTATATATATATATCTATATCCTCTTTTTTGGATTTCCTTCCCATTTAGAACTTTTAATACCAGTATTGAGGAGGTAGATACGATTATTTTCCTCTTACAAATGGGGAAATGAGGCATATAAAGTTTAAGACACATGTGAATGGCCCACAGCTAGCAAGTGGTAAAGCCAAAATTCTAACCACTGCTGGAAAAGCTCAAATATCAAGTCAAATTAAGTTTGGCTGAGAGTAAAAGAACCCCAAGGCTGGTTTGGCAGCTGTGCTCTACAAAGTTTTTAGGAACCGAGATTCCAATCACATTACTGCTCTAACATACCTGGGCTGTGTCTTTTATCCTCAGATTCTAAAGCAATATCTCTCTTCCAGGGAGCAAGATGGAGGAAGAATCAAAAAGAGTAGTAAGGAATACCTGACAACCATGTCTTCAGGAAGACTCCGGAAACTGACACATTTTCTTATATCACATTGACCAGAAGTTAGTCACTATTATGAGTTGAATTGTGTCCTTCAAAATTCATGTCGAAGTCCTAATCCTCGGTACCTCAGAATATGACCTTCATTTAAAAATAGAGCCATTGAAGATGTAATTAGTTAAGATGAGGTCATACTGGAGTAGGGTGGGCCCCTGATCCAATATGACTGGTGTCTTTATAAAAAGAATGCCACGCACAGAGCCAGGCATGAACACAGGAAGGGCACCATGTGAAGACTGGAATTAAGCTGCATAAGCCGAGGAACTACCAGATGCTAGGAGAGAGGCCTGGAACAGATCTTTTCCTGGCAACTTCAGTAGGAGCATGGCTCAGCTGACACCTTCATCTTGGACCGCTAGCCTCTAGAACTGTGAGACAATATATTTCCGTTGTTTAAGCCACTCAGTTTGTAGTACTTTGTTAAGGTAGCCCTAGCAAACCAATACAGTAACCTTTAAGGTGGTCTGGAAAAATTTAGTTTTTTTGCGCTATGTTTAGTCAAAATTTTGAAAAAAAAGAAAGTGATTAATGTAGGACAACAGGCAGTCTCTGCCAAACTATGCAACACTCTGAGAGGTGGTCTCAGCATTTCACTGAATCTGTCACTATTAATTGTGAAAGGTATATTATTACGTTATATTTTGAACTACTTAGAAACAAAAAATGTTAGCAACTTAACTATGATAGGTCACCAACTATAAGGTGCGTCCTTATTTCAGAGATGTTAAATGTGAAAAAAAGAAATGGGTATCTTCGAATCAATGAAATACAGTAAATGTTCTATAGACAATTTACTTATAACAGTCAACACAGAAAAGAAATTGTTTACATGGGCTATAATTCAATATTTTACATTCTAGCTTATATAAAACAAAATGACTTGCCTTACTACAGGAATTTTAAAAGTTTATATAAGATAAAGCCTGTGCTCCGCAACGGGAGAGGCCACAACAGTGAGAGGCCCACGTACCGCAAAAAAATAAATAAATAAATAAATAAAAATAAAATTAAAAAATAAACCTGTTCTTTGATTAACTTTGTTCAAAATACTTCCACTAGATTAGTGGAATGTAGTATTAGTGGTATCATATATTCCCTTTAAATCAAAGTAACATTTGGTATCAGTTATGCTTATTCTACAAAGAAAGGATAATTTGGGGTGGTGGTTTCATGAAAAGAAATGGAATGCCCCTTTTTCTAGCAAATAAAAAATAATAGTACTGCTTTAATTGAGAATAATATAAAGAGGGTCTAATAAGTGAGATAAAAACTGTAAAATCAAATGCAGTAATAATTTCCTTGTTTAAAAAGTTTGCTTTTATTTTCCTTTTCTCTATGAAACTCAGTCCCATTTACTTGAATTATTCTTCTCATTAAGTATTGGCTAAACTTCTTCAGAAGTAACTGTGATTTTTCATTTTAGTCCCAAAGGAAAATGTTAATTGCATGTCGCCATGACAAGTTGAGTTATTAAGACATATATTACTAGATAATTCTACAATTCTCTAATTTTAGAGAATCTGATCAAGAAATCCACTTTCTTAGATGTAACTGAGATCTAAAAAAAATGCAAAGCATCTGTTTCACAATTAGCAAGGAACAATGTAAGGATGAGTTAACTTGCTAAACCAGGGGCAGAGAAAAGAAACCAGAGTCTCCCACTGTGCAAGCTTTGATGATTTTACATTTGTGAACCCATAACTGAGTTTAATTCAGCAACTGACCTGTGAAACAGCACCAGTTACTAATATTAATAACTATTACAGTATTTAGAATATCCCCACAGTATTACAGAACACAGTAAAACCAATTTGAGATTCAATTACATCAATAAACAGCTAAAACATTAGTAAAGATATTTGCTAACACAAAGAAGGAAATGCTTAGAGTCTAAAGAGGGCATTTGCAAGGCAAGGAGCTGGGCTGCCCGTAAGGCTTGCTGGACACTGTTGCTTTAAGCAAAGCAGCCTCTGGCCAGATATATTTGGGGGGAGGTGGAGTCAAGTGGTGATAATAATTTCAATAAAGGGAGGGGACAGGGTAACAGTCAAATGTGTTTAGCAAAATGGAGGTGATAAGTAATTCATTCTAATAATTTAAATTAGGTATTTGTAAAACTAAAAGAAGACAGGATAAAAACAAGGACACTGGAAGTATAGAACAACTTAAGAGCTCTAGACAGCAAGAGATGCACCTTCAGCAGAAATTCATTTTATATAAAAAATTTAAATCATAAAATTATTATCAAAGTTTTTGTCCTGAAGACTTTGAGTCAAAAAAAGTAAAAAAGGACTTTTCTCCCATTTTAATAAGTAAATTCAGTTCTTAAAATACCTAACAAAGAACAAATTCAGCAAAATTTCTTCTGGCACCTGGTCTGTTAGTGAACCTCTTCCTACTTTCTGAGCAGCTCAATCCTAACTCCATTTTCTTCAAAGATCATCTAAAATGTTAAATGTTTTGTGTGGTCTTTCCTGATCTCCATGAGGAAATACACACTCTCTAGATGGTATTTTTCCAATTGTACTTCGTCTCCAAGATCACTTAAATGCTTGACTTATCTACATTCTAGATCAGGAGCTGGCATAGTTTTTCTATGAAGGGTAAATATTTTAGGCTTCACGGGCCATTTGTTCTCTTTCACAGCTACTCAGCTCTGTTATTTTAAGGTGAAAGCAACCATAGACAATACACAAATGAAGGAGCACGGATGTGTTCCAATAAAACTTTATTTACGGACACTGAAATCGGAATTTCATATAATTTTCACATGCCACAAGTATTATTCTTCTTTTGATTTCATTCTCAACCATATAAAAATGTAAAAATCCTTCTTAACTCACCGACCATACAAAAACAGGTGGCAGACCAGATTTGGCCCACAAACCGTGGCTTGCCAACCTGTGTTCTAGATTATGGGTTTTGTAAGAAAAGGTATCTCCTAAACTCATCTTTACCACCCCTGCAGTACTTAATGAGTGCTTCTGTAAGTACCTGTCAAAGTGAATACTAGCATTATAGAGACAAGTAGCAGTGAATAAAAACAAAATGTAGGGGCTTCCCTGGTGGCTCAGTGGTTGAGAGTCCGCCTGCCGATGCAGGGGACACGGGTTCGTGCCCCGGTCCGGGAGGATCCCACGTGCCGCGCAGCGGCTGGGCCCGTGAGCCAT
>NC_041228.1:58725649-58726540 GCF_002837175.3 Physeter macrocephalus | reverse complement strand
CGGCATGTGGGATCTTCCCGGACCGGGGCACGAGCCCGTGTCCCCTGCATCGGCAGGCGGACTCTCAACCACTGCGCCACCAGGGAAGCCCGGCCCTATCTCTTTTATCATTGCTGTTTACCCAGTGTCTGACATGCTTGCCAGACACAGAGCAATTGCTCAATAAATATTTCTTGAATTAAAGAAAGAATGAGTGAGCAAATGAATGAATGAATGAATGAATAGGTGGGTCTAGGATTAAGTAGAATGTTCTAACCTTGAGTCAAACATTTAGGAGCCTTGAGTGTATCTATGGGACAGTGGTTAAAAAAAAACACAGACTTTCACTTTCGGAAGACATGGAATCGGGACTTCCCTGGTGGCGCAGTGGTTGGGAACCTGCCTGCCAATGCAGGGGACACAGGTTCAGGCCCTGGTCCGGGAAGATCCCACATGCCGCGGAGCAACTAACCCGTGTGCAACAACTACTGAGCCTGCGCTCTAGAACCCGCGAGCCACAACTACTGAAGCCGGCGCACCTAGAGCCCGTGCTCTGCAACGAGAGAAGCCCACACACCCCAACAAAGAGTAGCCCCCGCTTGCCGCAACTAGAGAAAGCCCACACGCAGCAAAAAAGACCCAAAACAGCCAAATATAAATAAATAAGTAAATAAATGTATAAAAAACAAACAAACAAAAATAGATTATAAAAAAAAAAGACATGGAATCAAGTTGGAAATTTTACTGTCACTTATTAACTGAGTAACCTTAGGGGATATTCACCGAGAATCTCTGTGCCACAGTTTCTTCATATGAAAACTGGGAAATCAAAATCTCTTCCTAGGGCTTCCCTTCCCTTTGTGGCGCAGTGGTTAAGAGTCCGCCTGCCGATGCAGGGGACACGGGTTCGTG
>NC_041228.1:58722406-58725639 GCF_002837175.3 Physeter macrocephalus | reverse complement strand
CCCCACATGCCGCGGAGCGGCTGGGCCCGTGAGCCATGGCCGCTGAGCCTGCGCGTCCGGAGCCTGTGCTCTGCAGCAGGAGAGGCCACAACAGTGAGAGGCCCGCGTACTGCAAAAAAAAAAAAAAAAAAAAAAAAAAACAACTTCTTCCTAAAAGTTATGCTGAGGATCAAATATGTATGACTATGTGTCTAGTTCCGGGATATTACAGTGCCTAGCACATAGTAAGCACTTATTTTATTATAGCCATTATAAATGTTGCAGGTATTTTGAAGTCTTGGTAGTTGATGGAATTAACTTAAGTGGGAAGAAATAGAATAGAGGAGCAGAGGAAGGGAGGGGGAGAAGAAGGGTAGGGTGGGGTCCAGGAGATGGAAGGGAAGAGAGAGGTCTCAGCAGAACACTGGCACCTATCAGTATTTAAGAAACAAGTAACTGAAGAGAAATAAGAATCAGTGACTAAAGACACAAGAGAAATAGAGAAGAGCACAGTCTTGGAAACAAAAGTGGAGGAGGAGTTTGAAGGACAGAGTCATTAACAGTTTCAAATGCAGGGACAATAGCATGTAATGTAAAAACTGATGAGTCCATTACATCATTGGATAAAGAGGTCAGTGGTGACTCAGTAAGGAAGGTTTGGTGAGGTATTGAGGAAGAGAGCCAAATGTAGTAGTTTGAAGGAGAAATGGAAGAGGAAAGAATGAGAAGGGAGAAAACGGAATGAGAAAGCATGGTCTATTCTTTCCAGAAGCTTAATTTTGAAGGGAAAAAGAAAGATGAGCCATAACTTGGGGAAAAGGCTTGACGTAAAGGGGAATTTGGGTTGTGCATGTGTTTATTTTACTGTCCTTCACTCGTTCCTTACCACAGCTATTTTGATCCCTTTTCTTCTTCTCATGCCCCTATCCTTTCCACCTTACCCCTGTTGATGAAAAAATTAATCCCTAGTCAATCTAAGAAAGAAATGGAAAATTTTATCTGAGCTGACCTGAGAATTATGACGTGGGAGACAGTCTTTCAGAAAGCTCTGAGGCCTGTTCTGAAGCGGTAAAGGGGAAAGGCAATATATATGTGATTTTAGAGAAGGGCTCCGTGCAATTGAGCACACATATTGGTAGAAGGTTACTGCTATTTGCAAGGAACAGATATATTAGTGAAAGATTTTAGTGTTTTTCTAAGTACAGGAAGAAGCAAGAAACTGGGTTCACAAGCATTTCTCCTGAAAATACCTATCTGAGGGCCAGTTTTCCCAGAGCACAAAGCGCTTCATCCTGACCTTTGCTCTGAATTCCTTTCAGGGTGTATTGTAGGTCAGCAACTTCAGTGGCTAATGACTTGATTCTTGTAGAACTGGATGGTGGGCAACATTCTTTATTTTGCAATCCCTTCCCTTTTGGTCTTAATTTCAACCGAGGTCTGACAAACGTTTTGTGACCAGTTTGTCCCACGGCACTAGGAATGCTTATTCCCAGGTCAGGAGAGGATTTCGTTAGTAAGCCACTCAACGCGCTATTACAGGACTAGGCTCTGTTAACAGTAGCCAAAAGCCCTTGTACCGTCTGTCTTACTAGTCTATTATGGTCCGGGAAATGGTTCCCACTTATTGCTTCTTCCCAAACCTAGAAGCAATAACTCGAAGTCTGGTTATTTCCCCTAACCAAGCTCATTGAACTGTATATTTGGTCAATGGTCTCAATTCGCCTAGTCATCATGCTTTTTATCAGAGGCTTAGTCACACATTTGGTAATGCAAGAAGCAATAATCCTGCTCAGCATTTGCAGTCTCATTATTTTCTCTACAGTTCATGCTTCTTCCTACCTTGGAATCTTCAGAGGTAGTTCGTTCTTTCGTGCTTCTGCAATCAACGGCGCATCAGCTAGTTGGCTCTGCTTCAGCTGGTTATTTGGTTGTCAGCTGGGTATCTCAGCTCTCCTCCACATGGCCTCTCAATCTCTTGCAGGCTATCCTTGTTCTATGGGCTTGTTCTGTGGCAGAGACAGGACCGAAGACAAGTCACAAGATGAACCCAAGCTCAAGGGGTGGAGAAATAGACCAACCACTGTTAGATGGGAGAAACTGCCAAATCACATTACAAACAAAGAGCACGGATATAGGTGACCATTATCTGGGGCCATCAATACGATGAATTGACACAGCAGCCAAATAACAGAAAGAAATGTTAATTTTTTTCTCACCTTTAAAGTATAGGATACTGGTGGATGCAAATATAAATACATTAATATATACTTAATTGAGTATTGGAAGATATTTATATCTCAAAACTTCTCCAAAGTAGTAGAAAAGTTTCCCTGATGATAAGGATAGAGGCTGTAGGAAAGTTTGGAATTAATATTTGGGAAGTGCAAAATGGCATTTGTTTTATCTTTAGGATTACAATAGTGAAGGAATTTACCTGGGCCTTGAAAAAAGTACTCTAAAAATCAGGGAAGTTTCAGGAGCAGTGCAGGAAGAATAAAACAACGAATAAAAGAGCTGATTTTTAGAGCGGGATAAAGTCTTCAAGCCTTCCATATGTAGGTGATTTCCTCTGTGTCTCTTTATGCCCCAAAATTCACACATCCCTATTTTAAATAGTAGCACCAGGTACCTATCTTAAGAGTATTTATTAAGGCTGAAACTTTACATTACTTTGTGTGGGTTTCTACACAGAGGGCAGAGGTTGTCTGCAATTTTTGCACTTCTTTGAGTATAAATATTTTATACATGAAAAGGATATATATTTGAATATATTATACGAAAAATAAATAAACTTATCATTCTGCTTAAGAAATACAACATTACTAGTATTATTGAAGCCGTATGCACACCTCTCACTCAGTTCATCCTCTTTCTCTCACCACTTATTGTTCATAGGTATTATTTTCTACCATTGTGATTTTAGGACATACACATGTATCAGCAAATAAATAGTATTTAGTTTTATGTTATTGGACTTTACATAAATCACTCATTTTTGTAACATCTTTATTGGAGTATAATTGCTTTACACTGGTGTGTTAGTTTCTGCTTTATAACAAAGTGAATCAGCTATACATATACATATATCCCCATACCTCCTCCCTCTTTGGTCTCCCTTCCACCCTCCCTATCCCACCCCTCTAGATGGACATAAAGCACCCAACTGATCTCCCTGTGCTATGCGGCTGCTTCCCACTAGCTATCTATTTTACATTTGGTAGTGTATATATGCCCATGCTACTCTCTCACTTCGT
>NC_041228.1:58713949-58714260 GCF_002837175.3 Physeter macrocephalus | reverse complement strand
GCTATGCGGCTACTTCCCACTAGCTATCTATTTTACATTTGGTAGTGTATATATGTCCATGCTACTCTCTCACTTCGTCCCAGCTTACCCTTCCCCCTCCCCGTGTCCTTAAGTTCATTCTCTACTTCTGAGTCTTTATTCCTGTCCTGTCCCTAGGTTCGTCAAAACGCTTTTTTTTTTTTTTTTTAGATTCCATATATATGTGTTAGCATACGGTATTTTTCTCTTTCTGACTTATTTCACTCTGTATGACAGACTCTAGGTCCATCCACCTCACTACAAATAACTCAATTTTGTTTCTTTCTATGGCT
>NC_041228.1:58698197-58713658 GCF_002837175.3 Physeter macrocephalus | reverse complement strand
TTTAGGTCTTCTGCCCATTTTTGGACTGGGTTGTTTGTTTTTTTGGTATTGAGCTGCATGAGCTGCTTGTATATTTTGGAAATTAATCCTTTGTCAGTTGCTTCCTTTGTAAATATTTTCTCCCACCCTGAGGGCTGTCTTTTCAGCTTGTTTATGGTTTCCTTTGCTGTGCAAAAGCTTTTAAGTTTCATTAGGTCCCATCTGTTTATTTTTATTTCCATTTCTCTAGGAGCAAAAAGGATCTTGCTGTGATTTATGTCATAGAGAAATCACTCATTTTTAACGCTGCATAGCATACCAGTATTTGTGTAGATGTACATGAAGTCTCATACATATAATTTTATGTGTTCCTCTGTCAATGGATATTTGGATATTTAGATTGTTTCCAGGTTTTTTGCTATTATAAATAATACAGATGTATTCATTCATATCTTCTGGCATACATGTGCTACATGTGCAAGAATTTCTCTTAGGATTATACCTAGCAAATGAATTTCACATTTTTAACATTACTAAACAATGCCAAATTGTTTCCCAGAAGTAGTCTTAAAGAAACAAATTCTCATCAGAAGTGTATAAGACTTGACATTGTTCCACCAATACTTAGTTTTATTAGACTTCTTAATTTTTGTTACAAGGTTAGGGATAAAATAGTATCTCATTGTAGTTTTAATATGTGTTTCCATGGTTATTAATGAGGTTGAGGGTCTTTTCTTATGTTTACTGGTTCACATGTTTCATATGTTCAACATTTCATATGAGTGCTTATGTGCTATTTTTTCCCACTGTTTTATCTCTACCCTGTATCATTTTGTTTTGTTTTCCTATCGCATAAATTAGATTATTTTGGGTAAGGTGAGCTCTCCTAGCAATTTACTTATTTGCAAATATCTTTCTTTGATCTTCTTTTAGAAAGTTTGTTGCCTGAGGTACACAATTCTTTGTTGACAATTACCTCTGGTGATGGTCAATTTTATGTGTCAACTTGACTGGACCTAGATGCCTAGATAACTGGTAAAACATTATTTCTGGCTGTGTTTGTGAGAATAGCATTTGAATCAGTAGACTGAGTAAAAATCACTCTCATGAATGTGAGCAAGCATAATCCAATCCTTTGAGGGCCTAAATAGAACAAAAAGGTGGAGGAAGGGTGACTTTGCTCTCTGCTTGATCTGGGACATCCAGCTTCTTCTGCCCTCAGACATATGTGTTTTCGGTTTTCGTGTTTCCAGACTCAGATGGGGGCTTATACCATAGAAGTCCCAATTCTCAGGTCTTCTGACTCAGACTGAATTACACCACTGGTTTCTCTGGTTCCAGCTTGCAGACAGCAAGCAAATCATGGGACTTCTAAAATTCTGTCACTGTGTTAGTCAATTCCTATAATATATCCTTTTATATACATCTCTATATATCCTATTGATTCTGTTTCTCTAGAGAATCCTGACGAAAACACTTCTCCATAACATACAGTTTTTACTGGCTTTTTTTTAAAAAACAGATTTTTTTGATGTGGACCATTTTTAATGTCTTTATTGAATTTGTTACAATACTGCTTTTGTTTTATGTTTTGGTTTTTTGGCTACAGGTCATGTGGGATCTTAGCTCCCGGACCGGGGATTGAACCTGCACCCCATGCATTAGAAGGTGAAGTCCAACCACTGGACCACCAGGGAAGTCCCTCTACTGGCTTTTAATGTTCAATTGCAGCCTGATTGTCACTCCTTTATAAATGACATTTCTTTTATTTTTGGCGACTCTTATAATGAGTCCTTGTCTTTGCTGTTCTGTGCTTTCACTATGTTGTGACTACGATTTCTACATATTTAACCTGTGTAGCTCATGAGGTGGTTTTTTAATTTGAATTTGTACCTTTCACGAACTCACAAAGAAATGTTATCATTGTTTCTTTCCCTTTTTCTCTAGTCTCCTTTTACAACTCCAATTATGCATGTGTTCAGTCTTCTTGTTCTCTTATTGTATGTCACTTAAGCTGTTTTTCAAGGGTTTCTATATCCTAGCATCTCTGTGCTGCATTTACTTATTTTATTATTAATTTATGCATAATAATTTATTATAATCAGTTATGATCTATCTTTTAGCTTATGATTTATCTTTTCTGCTATATCTTATATTTAACCCATCAACTGAGGTATTGATTTAAATTATTAAATTTTTCAGTTCTAGAAAATTATGCTCTATGTTCCCACTCATTTCCCAACCCCCATGGTGTAAGTCACTTCCTAGAAGAATATCAGATAAGTTTGTTTGCTGCCCTTCAGCTGTCCCTCAGCCTTAGCCAAAAAGAGGACCATATATTGTGATGGCAGAACCATGACCTTTAATCCTGCTGGATATCTAAGTTGCTGCATAGAAGACAGTTACCACAGAGAGTCACCTGGTCCTTGGTCAACCTTGAGGGACTAAAAGTAACAGTTGTTACCTGTGACTTATTTATTTTGCAACAGAAAGTTTGTACCTCTTAATCTCCCTCACTTGTTTGTATCCTCCCCCCAACTCCCTCTCCTCGGAAAATTACAGTGTGGGAAATATAGTTAATAATTATGTAATATCTTTGTATGGTGACAGATGGTAACTAGACTAGTCCTGGTGATCATTTTGTAATGTACACAAATATTGAATTACTGTGTTATGTAACAGGAACTAACATACCATTGTAGGTAAATTATACTTCAAAACAAACAAACCAAAAAAAACAAAAAACTCATAGAAAAATAGATCAGATCTGTGGTTACCAGAGTCAGGGGATGGGGGGAGGGGGAATTGGAAGAAGGCAGTCAAAAAGTGCAAACTTCATTTATACGATAAATAAGTACTGGGGTGTAATGTACAACATGATAAATATAATTAATACTGCTGTATGTTATATGTGAAAGTTGTTAAGATAGTAAATCCTAAGAGTTCTCATCACAAGGAAAAAAAAATTTTTCTATTTCTTTAATTTTGTATCTATATAAGATGATGGATGTTCACTAAACTTATTGTGGTAATTATTTCATGGTGTATGTTAAGTCAAACCATTTTTCTATACACCTAAACTTATACAGTGCTATATGTCAATTATATCTCAATGAACTAGAAGAAAAAATTAATAAAAATAAAATAAATTTTGAAAGTAATCTTAGTTGTCACTGTTGCATTTTGCTGTGGCACAGCCTGGCTTATCCTAATACAAATTTTGAATTAATTCTTTTTCAATTTTATTTGGTTATTTTTTATATCCTCTTATCCTTTGGAAACTTTAAAAAATATACATATTTTATCCTTTCTTATTTTATATTCTGTAAGCAATAATTTCAATGCCTGATGTTCTTGGGATTTAAATTTGCTGGTTGTTTTTTTTCTCCTGCATATGTTTGAAAATTTGTGGGGGTTTTTTGGTTGTGTGTTCATATTTGACTGAATTAGTCTGTGGAAGAATATTAGGGACCTGATTTAAGGATGATTCCCTCCAGAGAGGATTTTTAAAGACTTCGGCTGCAAGTCACCTCAACAAACTAGGATTACTGCGATTTAATCTCTCAGCCTCTTCCGGTTTCCCTGACCAGTAGTATAAAACAGGTAGTACAAAGTAGAACTCTACACTGGTGTGAGGTGAGCCAAAGACACACATTCTAAAGAGCCACTTTATCCCCCTGTCAGCAGCTGTGGCCAAAACAGACATATTTTCACATCCCTTTCCATTTCTGGTCAGTAGTTTTTTTTCATCATGCTCTTTCATTAAGGGTATATCTCTTTGGAGAAACAACTTTTATGAAAATTCTTCCGCCTGACTTTCTCTACTTCCATAGTCCCAAACCTAATATCCTCATCCCAATTGAGCTATTCCCTAAAATTCCAGCTTGCTGTTCATCATGTTTCCCCTCTCTATGTCCCAAGAAATGCCCCAGATTTCATACTGGCTTGCAATTTTGATGTCAGCTTTTAAATCCTTCTGTGTTATAGGGGAAAAAGGAAGTATTATACTTAAAGATTTCCTTTAGTTTCTTGAGAACTCAGCTATGAATTTTAAAATATATTTATTTTAGCCTAGTTCATGCCTATATGTTTTTCAAAGGAGGAACTTAAAAGACATAAAACTATGTACTATGTTTTTACATACAGCCATATTCCCACCACTTTGTACTGCATGAACACAAAACTATTTATTTAATAAATGTTATAGAATTGCTCAGATAGAAGCAAAAAACCAACCAAAGTAGGACAAACTAAGTACTTTTTTTAAAATTTATAAATGCTTTAAACATATGGAAAAATAAAGAGAATGATATAAAACAAACAGCCAAGTTCTGACAACCCGGATATTATAAATGTTGATATTCTTCTATATATGCTTCAGTTTCTTTTAGAGTAATACAATGTTGCCAAAACAAATAACTTCCAGTTAGAGCTAACTGAAGAGTAGAGGATTTATTTATGCATTCTTTCAATTAACATACATTGACTCAAAATTAAATATCACATACAATGCTTAGCACGGAGATTTAAATCACTTATGTTTAGGTCAATAATGGAACTATGCCTTTCAAAATAAAATTTTACTGTGACTGTGTTATTGATGATTCAATCTTGTTCCATGAACATTTATTGAACACCTAGGAAAAATCTAACAGTGAAATTAAAGAAGGGGAAGAAAATGCTCTAATTATGAGAAAACTTCTTTATTCCTTACTGACACTGTCTAAAAAAAATTGATTCATCTATGTATGCTATTCCCTGCTTTTTACCTCTATCTGGATTATTTATTAATCCTTGACCAAAAAAATCAATACATTGTGAATTCATTTATATACACTCAATATTAGTGAGATAAACTACAATAATGAAAGTACTATTACACAAAGAAGTACCAGATAGAACTATTATAGATACTTAGAGATGAGCTATGCCTCTCTCATTTCCTGTACTTTACTGTACAAGTAGATATAATACTATTTCTTCCATTATGAATTGAAATATTCTTAAATTTGTTGAAGAATTTCAATAAAGCCAATGAAAAGAATTATTAATCCCCTTAGATAGTAGTGGGAAATGCAATGTAATTGGTAGGCTTCATATCAGAGTTCTTGGAATTTCTCCAACTGCATTAGCAATTGGTCATTTTAATTACATGGTCCATTAGCTGAAATCTGCATTACAAAAGTCCCATGTACAATTCTTGCCAACTCTGATCCATTCGTTGTAAGGTCAAAGTTTCCTTGCTCATTGCAAAATGAAACTAGATATTAAGTTAAAGTATTTCGAGCTCATTAAATATACAACCTCAAGTTAGACACCATATCATATACAGAAAATAACTACAGTTCTAGAGACAATGCCTCCAATACTTCCAGCTTTTTATGATGTAAGTAGTTCTGCAAAAGATCTGGGCACATTCAAAAAATTTTAAAAGAGAATATCAATCTTTGAGCTTCTACTTTCTGTGCCTTATAGGTATAATTACTTACAAAGTTGACACAAATGTCTCAGTCTAACTGATAATCATCATAAGTATATCTGTAAATAAAAAGTTGATTCGCTTATCACTGCCAGCAAGTATTCAGTCCGGAAGTATACATGGAACCTTAACCAAGGCTACCTTGCAATGTTTCTTTTAGTACTGTCCCTGCTCAAAAGTGCTTAGACAACCAACTAAAATTGAATGGATCTATTCAATATTCAACTCTGCACTCAGTAAGATATTAAGGTTTTTTTTTTTTTTATTATCTACAATGTGCTCCATGCTGGTATATCAAGATTAACAAAATATACTCATTTTCTTCAAGACACCTGTGACCTAGTCCATTCTATGTAAATTTTTCAAAAAAGTGCAGATTTACAAATGTATGTACTTTTCTATCACAGAGATCTCATTTCTCCATTTTCTTCTAAAGGATGCAATGGAAAACTCATTCGGATTCCTGACTAACAACTGAAAACTATATCTATACATTTCTTGAATACCATTTATCTAATTTATTGAAATATTGAGGCTAACCTAGAATATAGTATATGATGAATTTAGGCTAGCATTGTTCTAAACCTTAAATATTCTTGCAAATCAACTATATGATAAGCCATTCTAGAATTTTGCCCAGTGCTGAAGGCATACTTATTGATTTACATTCCAGCCTCCAGTTTTGCCTCAATAAAAATGGGGACAGTAGGTGCCTGTCCCTTGTCTTCTTGCATTTTCTTTTTTTTTTTTTTAGTTTCCCTGAATCTTTGGAGATCACAGAAAATTTCAAGTGCATATGCAAGTTCTTATAGTAGCTGAGCTCCAATTGTTCTGAGTTGGAAGTGCTGCCAAACTGTCCCTTACAGTCTTTTCACTCAACTCTGCTTTTGCATCAAAGTTTATCCTAAACTTCCTCATCTAAAACCTATTCCCGTTTGCATGAAAAAGAAATGGACGTGGTTAAGCACATCTGCTTCCCTCACCTCTTTACATTGCACCTATGGATTTACTGTACAGTCACACCTTAATCCTTATAATGCCTTGAACAAAAAAATAAAAACAAAAAAGCCTTTCTATCGTCTATACATTTTTCTCATGCAGATTTCAGCATTCATTGTACATCATGTGTCATTCCATTTCACTCTAATATACATCCTTAGGTAAGTATCATCCAGTCTATCTTTTCTACCAATTTTTTTTACAATCTTTTTTTATTAAATTGATCTCTATGCAGCCATATCTATCTCTATGTATTATCTTCCTCATTTTCTTTTTCATCTGAATCAGTTGCAATTGTGGAGTCTGATATTCCTTTTTGGAGGCTCCTAGGCTTCTTAACTCATCCTCCCTTTTAGAGGGTCAAGCATTGGGATCAAATCTGTTATGGTGGAAGCTTAGAGATGATATGACTTAAGTCCAATCATCTTATACAAACCCAGCTGTCTGGAAATGTAAATAAAACAGTTTCCTGGAAGGAACTGTGTAGATAAGATGAGCTCTATAGAGTTCAATCTAGTTTCTAATCCTATTAGTCCCAGGAGATACACATAAAAAGGACCATTAAAGTGGTATAAATGTGTTCTGTGATTGTGATTGCACCCCAATCTCTGACAATGCCTACCTCCTTATGGTCAATGAAGAAACAACTAGTGTCAGGGAATTTCAGCGGTGGTAGCAAAGATGAAGGGAACAAAACTGCACTTTGTATATTTCTTAAATTGTAGCTGAGTGTTACAGAGTGTTATTGAAATAGCTTAGAGGGAACTGGAACAACCTTCTTCCACCTTGGAAGCTAAAAGGTAAGTCAGAGGTGCCAGAAGTAGTAATTTTAAATATACTGCCAAAGAGCAATGGGATGATGATGATAATGATTATCTAGTACCAGGACCATTTACCCAGGCTTATGTTGTCTGGGAACTACTTCCCACTGAAGGATTTTAACTTGCCTTTTATAGTATTTTGGGCACATGTCTCACTATGACGAGCATTTCCATTCACTAACAATTGGAAACTTTAAGGTGACACAGCCCTTCCCACGAGGTCTCCTTTATTCTCATATTAAAAAACAATTTTCCGGGACTTCCCTGGTGGCCCAGGGGTTAAGAATCCGCCTGCCAGTGCAAGGGACACGGGTTCGAGCCTTAGTCGTGGGAGCCCGTGTGCCACAACTACTGATCCTATGCTCTAGAGACTGTGAGCCACAACTACTGAGCCCACGTGCCACAACTGCTGAAGCCCACGTTCCTAGAGCCCATGCTCCACAACAGGAGAAGCCACCACAATGAGAAGCCCGCGCACTGCAATGAAGAGTAGCTCCCGCTCGACGTAACTAGAGAAAGCCCGCGCGCAGCAACAAAGACCCAACACAGCCAAAAATAAATAAATAAATATATCAAATTATTTTTTAAAAAAAATTCTTTTCCTTTATTTTCATCTGTTTTAAAAGTTAGTTTGACAGTGGGTCCCATCATTCTACTTCTCCCTGTTTAAACATGAATAGGAATTTCAGCAGCTATCTGAAAAGTTGAAGTTTCAGGAAAAGAAGTAAACATTATTTGAGTATTTGCTATGGTCTAAGTACTTATGTTTTGTATTTTCACATGTTAACATATTTAATCTTTCAGTATCTCAAATTTTCCTTTTTGAATATACTGAGTCTCTTCCCTATGGGAAGTTTCTATTCTTGCCTCCTTGACCAGGACTCAGTTCTTCTCCTCATTCACCACCATTCTAAAAAATCTCTAATAGATTCTTCTCAGGAATAGGTATTTTATTAAAGATTATTAAAGGTATTAGTCGAAGGGCTTTCCATAACTCAGGGCATAAACCTTTACTTCCAAGTTCCTGTTTTCAAGTTAGGTCCACAGCATCCAGTTCCTCTCTCTTTGAAAGTCTCCCCTTGAAACTTCTCTTGCCCCATCTCCCAACATGCTCCACTTCTACCTTGGCCCCTTTACATCTTTCTTTTTTTCAGATGTAGCTTAATTTATCTCCTCCAATCTATCACATCCCACAGTCATCATTTATACTGTCTTCAAGTCGACAAAAGGGCAGCAAATAAAGATCCTCCAATTTATCTTGATCCATCCTCCTTACAAAGTGACTATAAAATTATTGCATCACATTTTTTTCTATTACATATTTAACACTTTTCAAATGCCTTTTATGTGCAAGACTTCATGTGAAACATTAGGAAGATAGAAAGAACTAACATACAGTCACTAAAAAGTTGCTTTCCACCCATAAATGCACTTACAGATAAATGTATAACCAGGTGAATAGGACGTAGAAGGGCATATATTCAAGTGATACAAAGAGATAATTAAGATTTAAAAGATGAGAGATGAGGGTTCAAATAAGATGCCAGTCAGCTACAGAGTTCCAAACTGAAAGTTTGGTCAATGAAGTTGCCCCAATTCTAGGTAGGAATAATTTTTGAGGTCTTAAGCTCAAAGAGCATGCCTACTGGAAGGAGACAATGCTGAGTCTTGCGCCATCAAGCTCACCGGTAAGGTGTTCCTTGTGTTCCACCCTAGTGCCCAGCACAATCTCACTTGGTCTCAGATCCACACTTTGCTCCCATACCGTGTCCAGTCTCACTATTCCAGGTCCCTTTTCTAACTATCTCATCCTCATTACTTCCTCCATTTTAATCCTCTTATCAGGTCATTCACAATGTTTTCCATAAAAATATTTTACAGATTTCCCCCATCCAGATTTTGAAGTTTCACTTTGAAAAGGTCTGGATAAATATCTCTTGATAAAGATGCAGTTCATCCTCAGGAAAAAAAAAAAAAAAAAATCCCCTCTTGCAATATTTTAAGCCACAATCAAAAAGAGGCAAAATTTATACTTCAATAAAGTATATATAACCAGTCATCTTTTCCCACATTCTCCCTTCTCTTCCAAAACCCCACGCTTTATGAGAAAGAATGGAGAAAAATGCCTCCCCAATTTCCAATTCCTTCCCTTATTTCCTGAAGTAACAGATATAACATAGACTTTCGTATCTCCTGATCCCTTACTCACCTTACACTTTTATATGTCATTGTATTCCTTCCACAAGTATTTAAACAAGTCTTTGATAGGCCAGTATTCTGGAAATACTGAATATAAAAGATAATTTCAATGAAACTGAGTCAAGTGGGAAAGGCCATGAAGTATGTTGACTAGTGTGGATAATGTTGTCCTTGGGTTGCTATAAAGTAGATGCCTAGAGAACAGGCATCTACTTCTCAGTTCTGTAGTGGAAGACGTGTGCGGAGGAAGCAGATAGAGAAAAGGTCTCCAAGAGTACTTAAGACTTGAGCTACCACTATTGCAATCGGTAGCGCTATAACCTATCAAAATGTTTCAACTGGAAGCCAAAAACTCAGCCGCTCCAACTTATTCCTCAACATTTCCCTCAACGAGTTCTCTTGACGCTGCCTCTTGCCTCCTTAATGTCATTCAAAATTTTCCAATTTTCTCCCTATCTTAGTTACACTCCAATCTTTCTCTGGAATCTCTGCCACTATCTTAGTTATACTCCTATCTTTCTCTAGAATCTTAAAATAGCATCCTGATTGCAGAATCATTTCCCTCCAATCTTGTACTCACCCTTTATTATTGGTTTTACTTTGCTAAAAGTCAAGACCTAAAACTCCTCAGTGGTTGCCAAATGCCCTGTAAAGTACAAACCTCTCAACATGTCTCAACCTATTCCTTTGAAGCCACACAGTATAGAGATGAAGAACATGGAGTCTAGAGCTTCAGTTTGAATTCTGTCATCTAATAGCTGGTGGTCTTGGGCAGATACATAATTTCTCTAAGTCTCCAAATTCTCATTTTTCAAATGGGGTTATCTCTTCTTATGATTATGGTGAAGACTAAATAAGGTAAATCCTCTAATGTTCTTAGGATACCGCCTGGCACATCGTAATAGAAAAGAATACTAGCTGTACTTATTGTCTGTCCAATTTCCTCTTCCCTACTAATTCCCTTTCTATGCTTGTATATGACAAATCTCCTTCCTGTTCCTGTGAGTCACCATATTTTCTCATCTATGTGTCTTTCATATGCTTCTTTCTCTACCTAGATCTCCTTTCCAAGCCTCCTCCAAACTGTCTAATACCAACTCATCTTTCAGGTCTCACTGTTGATGTCATTTTCTGTCTCCAATTCCCCAGGGCTGAGTTAAGTGCTTTTCGGGTCAGTTTCCACCACTCCCTCGCATACTCTATCCTAGTACTAACCACTCTGTTCTCCTTCATTGTCTTATAAATTCCTTAAGGGCTTATTCCCCTAATACCTAACACTTCCAGTGGCTTATATAAGTATAGCAGTTTTGGAGAGCAATCCATCTAATTTTCAACTGCATATGCAAATTGGTCTGATCAGGAACTACATCATTATTATAATTTCCAGAATAGTCAAGCTTTATAAACTGTGCTTTCTATAATACTTTTTTCTTTATGTCAGGGTCTGTGTCTCATTCATTTTTACTTCCATTCCTCATTGACAGTAGAGGAGTGTCTTCTATAGAATAAATATTCAGATGTGTTAATTAAGTGTAAAGGCAGCAAAATAACTTTAAATTACACAACTTAATGACGCATGGAAAAATAAGTTTGGGACCCAATATACTTTTCTACAAATGAATGCCACTGGGTCTTATGTCTTTAATCTTGGTGGTTTATATTATTTTAAAGTGAACATTAACACAACGAAAACAGAAAAACCTAATGGATACAGCATTATTCAAAGAGAAATTTTGAAAGGAAGAAAATCTGAGGATTAAGGTCCTTAATATTCATTTCTGACAGCCTACGTTCAAGTTTAGGTTGTCTGGTCAACATTTAGGTCTGGCTTGTAGTTTCCAAATCATGGTGTGTCGTGTTCTAAGTCAATTCCCTAGAAGAGATTTAGGGATAACTTTTCCACAGGTTTTCTCAATTAAAGATGCATCTAGCTCTTTGCCCACATCACCCACATCTGCTCATAAAAAATAAATAATGGAACACACATGTGCCAACTTGTGATTCATTTCAGCCTTTTGCAGGTGCAAACGCAAGTTTTAAGGTGCAAAGTGGAGCCACAAACGGTGTGGGCTTGTCCAGCTGAAATTCTAGGCTTAATCACATCTAAATAACTCCTCAGGTGATGCAATCACAAGATTTTGCTCACAAAAAGGGTGTAATAAATATTGTAGATTGAACTGGCGTATATTAACAGATGAGGCTGCATTATTTAGAGAAAATGAAATCCAGCTAATTTTCACCAATCTGGTATTTGCTAAAGCATTCTTTTCCTGTATTAACCCCAAATTCACCTTGAGTATGTTTCAAAGCAACTTCGACCAAATATAATAGGAAATAAAATACTTTTATTTGTATACATAACTGATTCAGGGATTAACATTGACAGATAACTCCAATCTACTATAACTACTACATATCCTTGCAGCTGGAGTAGTTCTAGCACACAAACTAAGTCAACACTCTGTTACAAACAGTAATAGAGGGGTTCACTGGTGCAGATAATCCTAAACAGCAGAAAATCCCCAAATCATTTATTTTCAGCTTGGATATGCATTTAAGAATCTTTTTTCAGCAGACATCCATTCTTAATTTCATTTTCCTTAGGTTAAGGTTCTGTGAATTATACACCTTACTAATGATTAAATTGTCACATACCTTTCATTAGTCAATATATACAAGAGTGTGTCCCTTGCCAGTGAAGATGATATAGGTAACAGAGCTGTTTGAAGATGGAGAGTAGAGTATTGTTTTCCGAGGAGAGAAATATCTCCGTAGCCACTCTCTTGTGGCCAGATTTCCATGAAGTTTATTTGATGTTATTTTTTTCACATCTTTATTGGAGTATAATTGCTTTACAATGGTGTGTTAGTTTCTGCTTTATAACAAAGTAGATCAGCTATACATATACATATATCCCCATATCTCCTCCCGCTTGCGTCTCCCTCCCACCCCTCTATTTACAATAGCCAGGACATGGAAGCAACCTAAGTGTCCATCAACAGATGAATGGATAAAGAAGATGTGGCACATATAGACAATGGAATATTACTCATCCATGAATTTTATTAAACGCGGTATGCTCTGCAGCTTCTGATGCCCAGCTATACTTTAACTGCTATTTTGCTTGAGTAAGGAGGATACCTTTCACTCTACTCTGACAGAAAAAAGAAGTACAGCTTCCTTGTTTCTTTATGAACTAGAGAAACCCAAGTTATAAAGAACACACACACACACACACACACACACACACACAGAGTTCCTTTCATTTCAACATTGTAAATATAAAATTGTATCATAACAATGGGAATATGTTATTTTAAAAGCAACTGATATGAACATATCATTGTCCCAGGGAGTATAATAGACAGGAGAATTTTCCAGGGATCTTTGTTTTGAAAAATATAGTGATACTGGGAGAGAGTTCAAAAGTCAGGGAAAGAAAGATTTCCCCGTTGGCTTCATGCTTAAATATATTTATCTCCTCTCATCAACCCTGAGGCAGAGAAGAATGAAAATTAAGCTCTGCCTTTACACTTTACTTCTGTTACAACACTTCTCAACCCAACCCTTCTTGCTCTGTTTATCCAAAGCCTGACCATTTTTCAAACTGCAGCTCAAATCCTGCTTCTCCTGTAAAGTATTCCCTGACAATTTCATCTGGAAGCAATTTTTCCTTCTTCTAAACTTCCACAAAACTTATTTTCCACACCACTCATTCAGTACTTATTATTTACTGACTGGTAGAGATGTAATATTTTCTGAATTGTTGCAGCTATTGTAGAGACTTTTTTTATCCTTTTGTATAGACTACATCAACATAACTAAAAGGAAGCACATCTGTAATGCTTACAGTATGCCAGATACTATTTTGAGAGCCTTAGAGATATTAAAAGCTCTAACTACTTTACGAATATTAGGTAGCTAATAATAGATATTTTACGTGAGTATATGTATTTTTGTGTGTACCCAAGGACAATATATGTATGTATATGTGTGAGGTATATGTATATATGTATGTGCATATATGCATGTACTATATGTGTATATATGTATATGTGTGTGATTATATATAATCACATATATAATAAATAAATAAATACGTATGTATGCACATACATATATATTCTTAGCGTAATAGATATAGTAGGATATATTATATTTCATTATATATTATATTCTTAGAATTTTGAACATATACATATATACACAGACACCCCCAGACTTACGATGATTCAACTTAAAATTTTTTGACTACTATGGTACAAAAGCAATACACATTCATTAGAAACCATAATTTGAATTTTGAATTTTGATCTTTTCTCAGCTATCATGCAATATGATATCCTTCTTCTAATGCTGGGCTGCCACAGGGAACCGCAGCTGTCCGTCAGCGAGGCAATCACAAGGGTAAACAACCAATACACTTAAAAACATTCTGTACCCATACAACCATTCTATTTTTCACTTGCAGTACACTAGTCAATAAATTACATGAGATACTTAACACTTTATTATAAAATAGGCTTTGTGTTAGATGATTTTGCCCAAGCGTAGGCTAATGTTAAGTGTTCTGAGCACATTTAAGGTAGGCTAGGCTAAGCTTTGATGTTCAGTAGGTTAGGTGTATTAAATGTATTTTCACCTTACAATATTTTCAACTTAACAATGGGTTTATCAGGATGTAACCCCATTCTAAGTCGAGGAAGATCTGTGTGTGTGTGTGTGTGTGTGTGTGTGTGTGTGTGTGTGTGTGTGTGTGTGGAGAGAGAGAGAGAGTTCAAACAACCAGATATATGGGTATATATATATATAGATAGATAGATAGATAGATAGATACACACACACACACATACATACACTTGGGCAAGCTGATCCTACTAAAGATTAATTTTAAAGAGAATTGCAATAAGCCTCATGTATATGGTGATTTACAGGCTAAGAGCTAACCCACACAACCCCCCAAAATGAAGGTATTCAGGCTATTGAGGGACAAAGCTCCTCTCTTAGCTACCTAGTCACTACAGTGAATAGAAAAGGAACTTTACTTAAAAGGAAAACTTAGTTAAGGTATAGTCTTGATCCAGAACAGTGACCCAAGGTAATGCTTCTCAGATTATCCTCTAACCCAAACTCAAGGATCTCAGGGATTTTAGGAAGTGAGAGAATATGTAAATTTACAAATGCAAGATTTGATAAGAAGCCTGGAGCAAAGAACTATTGTTTTTCACAAATTTCAGGAATGAATGTTTTATTTTCTGTGGGGTCTATAGGAGTAAAAAAAGGAAGAACAATACTCCTTACATAAAAGCAGAGGGAATTGTCTGAGCAAGCAGACCCAGAGGTCTTTGGGGAAGCATGGAAGTACCTCATTTTACTAAGTTTGGCTGTGGGCAGAAGACAGAGATGCTGTAGATGGAAGGTAAAAAAAACACTGCAAGGGTCCCAAATCCCACAGTTACTAGAAAGAAAAGATTGGGTGCTGTGTTATAATCTATTTTTGTGATGCTTTGCACTAACCCAAAAGATTATGAAAACTGAAGAAATAGAGTTAACATGTAAAAATCTTTATATTCCATAGATTGAAAGAGTCAATTGCAGGTTATAAATGTTGTGTAACAAAACATAATTTGCTCATCTTAAAACGTGTTTTTGTTTTACGTTTAGTAAGAAGAATTCCTTATATAACTTTAAGTTTTTGCTTAATCAACAGGTTATAAATGTTGTGTAACAAAACATAATTTGCTCATCTTAAAACGTGTTTTTGTTTTACGTTTAGTAAGAAGAATTCCTTATATAACACTTTAAGTTTTTGCTTAATCAAAAGTCATTTTGGGGGCTTCCCTGGTGGCGCAGCGGTTGCGCGTCTGCCTGCCGATGCAGGGGAGCCGGGTTCGCGCCCCGGTCTGGGAGGATCCCGCGTGCCGCGGAGCGGCTGGGCCCGTGGGCCATGGCCGCTGAGCCTGCGCGTCCGGAGCCTGTCCTCC
>NC_041228.1:58689036-58698079 GCF_002837175.3 Physeter macrocephalus | reverse complement strand
AAAAAAAAAAAAAAAAAAAAAGTCATTTTGTACTATTTTTATTTCCTAATATTCAAGGCCTTCAAGTTGTTACCTACCGTTAACATTAGTTATTTTTAGATATACTGATATCTTCCCTTGAGCTGGGTTACAAGTTTCTTTGAAAGAAAAAGAAACATATCTTACATTTATTTTATTCCCTCTCAGTGTGTACCAGAACCTAGAGTACAGGTTTGATATATGGAGGTGCACACATAGCAGGGAATTCATCTGAACGCACACATTAACTATGTCTCATCCACCAATGAGAAATGGAAGACAACAGCTGAGACTGCTGCCATTAATCTTAAGTAAGATTTATTATGGTGTCAAATTAGATTCTAAATTTCGATTATCCAAGAAATTGGAAAATGAGTGAGATATCAACTCAAAGGGTACTTTTTTTCCTATTTTATGACGTATATTTCCTTTACAGTAGTCTTCTTATTGGCCATTTGCTAATCATGTATCTTTCAAAGTTATTCAGACACAAGTCTATTGTTATGATAAGATCTAGCAAAGTTTTTTCATCAGCACTTTTTTCCTGGCTGCAACTGAGGATATGAATTGGAAGAAGGGATAACGGGAAGGGGACAAAATAATTTGAGAAAAACGAGAGAAAATGTCTTGCGTAGAGAAATGTAGGAGAGTAACTGTATACAACTATACCAAAGCGGGCATACCCAAAACTGAGACCAGCTCCCCCAACCTTCCTTATATGCAAGGTTTAGCAAACTCGCCTGTCGTTTGCTAATAATATTCATTTTTTATTGCAATTCAGTAAGTAAATGGGAATTCAGAATGTAATTTCCTACCCTTTGGTGCCATCATGAGGCCAAAATGACAAAGTACTGAGAAAAGTAGATCTGCAGGGTAACCCAAGGTTTTGATATTTTCTTTTCATTCAAAATGTAATTACCCAGAGAATGAAAGTTTATTTCAGAAAGAAATATAATTACCTTTACTATAATTGAAACCTTCCAACCAACAAATCATAGCTCATATGTCTACATAGGTAGTTCATTGAGTGGAATAAAAATGTACCTTAAATTTTTAAGCAACTGTGAAATTACAACTGTGAATTTAGAATTAATAAAATATTCATGTTCTGAAGTTACACAGCTATGACCCAAAGCTTTCGGAGTGTTTTAAACCAATCATAGCAGTATCTTAGCTTTATGTATTCATTTTTTTTTACTCTATGGTGTTATAGGGTAGCATATAGGGTAGTATGATAAAGTACCTCAGAAGTCTCCAACACAATATTATGACACTACAAGAAGAGAATATGCTATTTTAGGAATTGGACAAATGAAAGAATATGGCAAAGCAATGCTTTAGAAAGAATAGCTAATGAATATCTAAGAACTTCTTACCCAGATGAATCAAAGTACAAATCACTCTCAGGTGATTCAGTATTTGAAATCATCACCACAAAGTACACTTAAAATATTATAAAAAGATGTTTTATTAAAAGTCTCAACCAAATATATCTTGTTTTACTATTTGTGTTATATCTGTGTTATTATCCCTGGTTCATATTATGTCCATTCTTAGCCTAATTTTACAAGTACATCAATAGAGGTACAAAATATTCATTAATCATCTACTTTCTCAGTACATATAATTTTTTGTGTGTGAATTGTTAAAGTTTTCTCATATGATGAAAACATCGTCCCTAAATGGTGCCTAAATCTGATTCTTCCCATTGGTCCTCAAAATTCCATCTACTTTGCTCTCATTTTGCCCTTCATGGCATTTAGAAACTGAAAAGTCCCACAAATTTCAAGCGTAAGGTGTGGATTCTCTGTCTAAGGGACAGAAAGTTTCACTATGCGTATGTCTTGCTTAGCTTAGCTTTTCTTATTCACAAAAAAGCCACAGACAGACAAAAAATAAAACTGCCGAACTGGCTTTTACCTGCTTTTGTTCTTAGAGTGTCCTCTTCCCATCTTGTTCATACTTAACACTTTTATGCAGTATTTCCATATTTTCAGAATTACCATCATATTTTCAGAAACACTGTCATCAACTTCAGTTATAATAAAGGCAGCCTGAATTGCTTTCTTTTCTTTCTCTTGTTTCAGAGACAGATCTTATATGTGTGGAAACGTAATAATTTGTTCTCATTTAAAGTCAGTGGTGATCTCCTTTTGTGACCCAGCCTCCAGCATTCTTTCAGTAAAATCACAGTGCTAATCCCAGCTTGGCTTTGGGCATATGTTGCCCTCATTTGGCCCCTGTAACATTGCTCAGGATGGATCATTATCTTTAACATTATCCCAGGGATGAAGAGAAGTTAAATCTTCCTCCACTGTAATAGCATCAAAGGCCCCTTTCACTGGCAAGAGTTACCAAAAAAGACATGGTTTCTGCCCTGATAAAATTCTGAAAGGCCCCCAGTCTGAGGGAGGAAGCTTGGGAGCCACTGTCATTCTATATGAAAAGTACTCTGATCACCTATAACCTCCTTGGTGCAGGACGAGACTGTTCCTAGGTCAAACGCTATACAATGTTCAAATATTTAAATGCCATCTCATCATAATTCTATTCATCTCACATGCTGAGATGGTATCTTTCCATTCCTATGACATCATCTCTTGCTTTTACTTCATTATGTACTTTGGGGGAAGGGAAAGAAATTTAGGAAAGAACTGAGTATCTGATTCAGTTGGGATCTAAGAAAAGAGTCTAATTATAACAGAAAGTATTTAATGCATAAAATTAGTTACACAGGTTATAGAGGGAACAGTAAAGAAACTCAGAGATTGTCAACAGCAGGGAGCCACTACTAATACCTAAATAGAAGAGACAAATGAGTGAGACAGTGTGGGAGAAGCCTAGGGATAGTGTCACCTGGCAGAAGTTGGAACTATATCACTCCTTTCCATAAGGAGCTGGAGCCATTTATGCTCCAGACATATATGTACACCTGAGGCTTTTCCTCCTTTTCTTCTCCTTCCTGCTGCCTTCCAATTTCTGGCCAATGTGCAAACTGACCATAAACCCTTCAACAAGGGAGCTTGAGGTGCACAGCCTACATGAGTCAGCCTGCCTGACACAGGGAGCAGAACAGACGAACTGGGAAGAATGGGTCTGGGTCAAACTAACTCAGGACTGTCACAGAACCCTGGGTAAGGAGGAAAAAAACATGTTATTGGGTATTTGTTAGAAGAAAAAGAGAAAAACCTGAGAGGCTATAAATACCTAGCACATACCTCCCCTAGTTCACATACTACCCTTTTGTGTTAGCCATTATCATTTTAAAATAATCCTTGCTTGGTTTTTCCAATCAAAAGACTTTCTTTTACTACAAAAAATTACACATAAATATTTTTTATTTCTTTGACATGTTGCAATTAAGAATAATATATAATTTATTAATATTAATTTCTCTTTTTAAAAGATAAACTATTCTTTCTCTTTGCTTAAAATGGAGTCAGTGTGAAAATAATTTTCAACTAAATTAGCTTTCCATTTTATTCCCTGCTGTTAGTAATGAAAGCACATCTTCCAGCAGTGATGAAAGCACAATTTCTAGTGGTTCACAGCAAAGAGAGTTTTGATTTTTTGATAAATTAGGAGCAGTCAAAAGCAAAATCATAATTCTGAGGCTATTTTATTTCAATTGAATAATCTTTAAATGACATTATTCAAGAACTTTTGTCCCACTAATAATCATACTTGATTTTTTTTTAATTTTAATTAATAAATTTAGTAAATGTTTAGCCTAAGAAAACAGACCAATATTTCTAGCGCACTATTTCTATAGCCTATTAGCTAACTGTATAAAATATTCTGTTTTATTTCTACCATCAAAATAATCACTGATTTTGACTATTATATTTTGATGGATTGACACTTCACATAATGCAATGTAAAACACATATCTAGCCTTACAAACATACATTCTAAATAGAGCCAGTTCCAATTTCCTATTACAATTTTTTCAGGATTTTTTTTCATAATTCCTATGAAGTTTAAACTTAATATAAAGATTCAATTATTTTGCTAGTAATCTCTCTAATTTCCCCTCTAGACTATAAATTCATTACATAGAAACCGTAACAAAATTGTTTGCTTCACTTTTCACAGCATGAATGAAATATCTCTTTCCTTTTAGCATGAAAAAGCTGTAATATGGGCTCTCTGTAATATTCATTTTCCAGTATACTGCACGGCATACTTACATACTTACATACTTACATACTTACTCTGTATGGCATACTTCCCTGTTCTATACTTAAATTGTTTTTAACCCAACCTGAGGATAGTTAAGGAAGTGGGTAATGCTCTATTCTGACACTATCCATGGTAGTTAACATTTTAAGTTATAATAGGCAAATTATATTCTCTGACCTCAATACATGGCAGTTTGGGATCTGTCTTCCTTCCTTCTTTAAGTCACCATCCTTTTCTTATTCTGAATAGTACCTGTGTTTTTTCACAGAGCTTCTTCATTGTTACCTAACTACCTAAGCTCCTTGTTTTTGATTGTTAACAGGCTTGATAGTAACATAACATCAGTAAGCCACTGGCTCCCCATAGACTTAAAAAACAAAATTTAATCTTGTTAAAATAGCATAAAAGCTCTTCATGATCTGGCTCCTATCTGCCTCATCTCTACTGTTCCCCTTTCACATTTTTACTAAAACATTGTCAAATTGCATACTGCCCTCAAAATATGTCACATTAATTATATCGACCATGTTGTTCCTTTTACCTGAATGACTGTATCTCTACTAATTCTTGTGGATAACTTCTCATTCGTCAACACATGTAAATTACCATTGCCTCTGGGAAGTCTTCTCTCTACAGTTAACTCATCCCCTCATCCCTCCTTAGACTACCAGACAGTATGATGATTACTCATTCAGATGTAAAGTTTTCCAGTGAGCAGCATAAAGGCACGGACAATGTGCTTATCATTGTTCCTACGCTTCATAGGTGCTCAACAAACCTACTCATGAATTAACTGTGAAATTTGCTTGTAAGCTCCTAAAACATAGTGCATT
Organism: Physeter macrocephalus; assembly: GCF_002837175.3. Classification (NCBI taxonomy): domain Eukaryota; kingdom Metazoa; phylum Chordata; class Mammalia; order Artiodactyla; family Physeteridae; genus Physeter; species Physeter macrocephalus. The sequence goes on along the minus strand of NC_041228.1, from coordinate 58,693,046 downwards.
TTAATTTTAAAAGATTTAACACATATTAAATGTATTTTATAATGGTTTTTGATAGGTCTGATCCTGAAAGTTTACTAAATAAGAAATTACTGTATCAGTAGTCTAGAAAAAAATGGAATTACAAATTTTCAACAATTTAGTAATAATGCCTAAGCCAAACATAAACTGCCACCTTTGACGCTATGGATTTTTATGCTCTTTTCCTAGATGAAATTTGAATATGTGCCATTTTAAAAAGACCAGTAAATAAGCAAGGAAACCCTAACCAACTTGCATCTGACTTACTGGAATTATAGAGCTGATAAGAATCTGAGAGACACATGATTCTCTCCAAATCAAGGAATCTTCATTACTATGATAGATCTTCATCACCCCTCACTGAATATTTCCTATAACAGCCAGCTCACTCCTTTGTCAGTTCCAATCGTTAAAGACATTTCTTCCTTATACATAACCTAATTGTACCCCGTATGAAGTCCCACATCTGTTTGCCCCTCAGTAATTACAAAGAGGTCAATAATTTTCATCTGATTCTTCACATCTTTGAAGTTAGCCTCATGCATTCTTGTTTCCAGAAGAGGATTCTTCTAGAATTAGGGGGCACCCCAATTGGTTTCCAGGATCTTTTGGGGATCATCGGTGCCTTTCCTAGACAGATGTAGTTTACAAATCATCACTGTTTTTTGTAAATAATTAGATCATAACTTTTGAGCATTTAATAATCTGAGCCCAGGCATAACTCTCCCCACACCCCAAATCCCACTGAAATAAGCCACAGAATATATAGTGAGCAAATTATCATCATCAAAAATTACATGATGATAGAGTACCATTAACATGCTAGAAAACTGGAGGAAATTCTTCCAGATAAAATGTCCAAGAGACAAAAAATGAACATCGGTTCTTGATTCATTTTGCTTTGTAGATTTTGAGGAATTGCAACACACATCCGCCATCTCGACTTCATGTAAATCTCATAAGGTTGTCACTCACAGGATCTTACTCTCCAGTGAGGGAGCTATACACACGGCCTAATGTCAGTGAGACCAACTTTCCCAAGAATATGAACTGTAAGTAACTATGAGGTTTTAGATGGAGGTGACTGATGCTGTTTTCTAGTTGCAGCACTTTAAAAAGAAAACCATGGTAACAACCTAAATGCCTCTCAAGTGATGAATGAATAAATAAAATGTGGTATATCTATAAAATAAAATATTATTCAGCCATATAAAGGAATGAAACTGTGATACTTGCTCAAGCACGGATGAACCTTGAAAACATTATGCTAAGTGAAAGAAGCAAAACACAAAAGACTATACATATTGTATGATTCCATTTATATGAAATAAACAGAATATGCCAATCCATAAGGTAGAAAGCAGATTAGTGGTTGGCAAGAGCTGGTGGGGAGAGGAAGTAAGAGGAGTAACTGCTTAATGGATAGGGGTTTCCTTTGGGATGATGTTCTGAAACTAGGTAGCAGTGATGGTTGCAAAACACTGTGAATGCTACTGGGCTGTACGCTCTAAAACAGTGAAGTTTATATATATATATGTGTGTGTGTATATATGTTATATATATATATACACACATATAATTATATATATAATTACCACAATAAAAGAATTATCAAGAAAAGAACACAATCATTCATTCTTTGTTCTGAAATCCCAAACCCTGGTCTCTGTCTTTCCTAAGACTTGGTTATGGTTATTTGGCTTTTCCTTCTATTTCATGAGTTAGTAATTTTCTAACAAGTTTCTTTCTACCTATGTTTTCTATAATTAATTTTTGTTACTTTCAAACAAAAAACAAACTAATCCTCGCATCTGTTATGAAGAGTGTGAAGTAGCACAACTTTTGGAGATCAGTTTGGCAATATTGTAAAATATATAGTATCCAGTATAGCTGTACCTAAATATCTATCAGTGGAGTAAGAACAAATAAACTGTTATATAGTTACATAAAAGAATATTGTACTAAAGTTAAAATAAATGAATTAGAGCTACATATGTCAATCTGTATCAATCATAAAAACAACATTGGGGGAAAGAAACACCACAAATAATTTATATATATATATATATATATATATATACATATATATGGCATTCACATAAAGTTTTAAAACACACAAAAGAGTATTATAGTTTCGTTTCTTCATTCATATACAGAAAAAAATTTTAAAACACATGGAAATATTAAATATCATATTCAAAGTAGTGATACTGTGGAAGATTGTATATTCCAGTAATGACCACAATAATACCCCCTGCCCACGTGTTCTCCTCACATGTGACCTTGTCATTTTACTCATTGAGTGTTGGGTCTGTGGCCCCTTACCATGATTACAGGTGGACCTGTGTGACTATCTTAACCAACAGAGTACAGTAGAAGTGACTCTCTATGACTTGTGAGGTTAGATGATAGAAGTGTCACACATTTCTGCCTTGTGCTTTAAGTATACTTGCTCTTGCAGCCCAGTCACCAGCTTGTAAAGAAGCCCATACAATTTCTTGGCGGGACCTCTGGTAACACAGAGCCCCAGCTGAGGTCTCAGTTGACCATCAGCATCATGCACCAGACATACAAGTGAAGAAGACTTCAAATGATTTCAACCACTCATAGTCACCCTCAGACTTCGAGTCTTCCCAGCTGAGCTCCAGACATGATGGAACAGGGACAAGGCATCCCCACTGAGCCGTTTCCCAATTTCTGATACACAGAATCCATTAACAATACAAAATAGTTGTTGATCATACCATTAAATTTAGGCTGGTTTGTTACTCAACAAGAGTAGCTGGAATAGGTTCACCAGTGGAGGAGAAAATGAGGAATGAGAGCTGGAGGAGTCCTATTACATGAAGCCTTGACAAAAGTAAGTAATAGACACTCAGATATTCTTTGCACTATTCTTTACAGTTTACTTTCTGGTCTTTAAACATTTTATTAAAAATATAGAAAAAAGTATAGGTATCTTAGAAACTGTTGTTAACATATACAAATATTTAAATCATAGTAAAGGAGGTACCATGAATTCATGGGTAATAAAATAATTATAGGCAAAATGTTTGGAGAAAGAGAAGTTTATTTACAAGGGGAAAATCATGTAATCCTCTTTATTCCATCTTCTAAAACAAACGAGTTAAATCTAAAATCTTAATGAACGTTTTTATAATTAATGGGAAAGTAGATAAAAAATATCTCTCAGGATAGAAGACTTTCTAATAATAAAATCAAAAAAATCACATAGGAATACATCAATAATTATTTTTTATTCAAAGTCAAAAATGTTGAAAAATTAAGAAATGAACAATAGTTATATTTTTGCTTCAGGTTTTACTGAGAAAAGTAAGACTATGGAGTGTGATCAAATTTAAATATTCCTTTCCACCTTCTGTATGTCCCCTTCCACATATCTATATCTATCCCACATTTTTACATATTGTGGAAGAATTGAGACCTCATGTTATACATTATCAATAGTGTGGGCAATATGAATATGCCTAAGGCAAAAACAAAACAAAACAAAAAAAACAAGACAAAACATGCACAGTAAAAGTCAGGACCATTTCCAGGTTTGACCCAAAATTTAGCTTTAACAGAAGAGCCACATTTATCATATTAATGTTATATGTAATCCATCACACTAGTGTCATTAATTTGAAGTGCCCATAAAATTTTTATTTGTGTTGTTAATTTGTATTGGTTATATAATTTTACAGGAATGTATAAGTATACTAGCTTATGTTTAATCATATTTAGGAAATGCGATAATAAAAATAGTTTGTCAACACCAAAGAAATCATAGGAATTTTTTTTTGCTCTTTTTAAGAATTTCATAAATCGCCTAATGTTAGAAACATTGAACTAAATATTCCCAAAGATTCTTTTCTGCTGTAAATAACTCTGGCATTCTCCTCTCTCTCTGTGCACATATACCATATATAACCACTAGAGGACAGTAAGACACTTGGACTAAATGTGTTTTTTCTTTATCTTCCCTGTTC
>NC_041228.1:58667257-58689022 GCF_002837175.3 Physeter macrocephalus | reverse complement strand
AAACTGTTGTTAACATATACAAATATTTAAATCATAGTAAAGGAGGTACCATGAATTCATGGGTAATAAAATAATTATAGGCAAAATGTTTGGAGAAAGAGAAGTTTATTTACAAGGGGAAAATCATGTAATCCTCTTTATTCCATCTTCTAAAACAAACGAGTTAAATCTAAAAACTTAATGAACGTTTTTATAATTAATGGGAAAGTAGATAAAAAATATCTCTCAGGATAGAAGACTTTCTAATAATAAAATCAAAAAAATCACATAGGAATACATCAATAATTATTTTTTATTCAAAGTCAAAAATGTTGAAAAATTAAGAAATGAACAATAGTTATATTTTTGCTTCAGGTTTTACTGAGAAAAGTAAGACTATGGAGTGTGATCAAATTTAAATATTCCTTTCCACCTTCTGTATGTCCCCTTCCACATATCTATATCTATCCCACATTTTTACATATTGTGGAAGAATTGAGACCTCATGTTATACATTATCAATAGTGTGGGCAATATGAATATGCCTAAGGCAAAAACAAAACAAAACAAAAAAAACAAGACAAAACATGCACAGTAAAAGTCAGGACCATTTCCAGGTTTGACCCAAAATTTAGCTTTAACAGAAGAGCCACATTTATCATATTAATGTTATATGTAATCCATCACACTAGTGTCATTAATTTGAAGTGCCCATAAAATTTTTATTTGTGTTGTTAATTTGTATTGGTTATATAATTTTACAGGAATGTATAAGTATACTAGCTTATGTTTAATCATATTTAGGAAATGCGATAATAAAAATAGTTTGTCAACACCAAAGAAATCATAGGAATTTTTTTTTGCTCTTTTTAAGAATTTCATAAATCGCCTAATGTTAGAAACATTGAACTAAATATTCCCAAAGATTCTTTTCTGCTGTAAATAACTCTGGCATTCTCCTCTCTCTCTGTGCACATATACCATATATAACCACTAGAGGACAGTAAGACACTTGGACTAAATGTGTTTTTTCTTTATCTTCCCTGTTCTTGAAATTTTAGGTTTGAAAGAAGCCTATGTCTTTTTTTCTTTTTTTTTCATATTAAGTCTTCAAAATCTAGTGTGTATTTTACACTGACTTTTCAAAGGTTTCTTAGCTCTTACAAAACAAATGCATTCCAATATTTCCACCTTCTTTGCACTTTCTGTCCACTTCTACCATAACTTTCCAAGAAAGTTCTAACATCTCTATTAATTTAGGCCATTAATCCCTATATTCAAGGAGTCATCTCAGGAAACAATTAAAAACAACTCCAGATAGTCTTACCAATACATTGAATCTTCAATTAATGATGAGTACCCCATATCAATTAATTCTCCCTATCCAGTCTTATGTTGCACATTCCCATCAGTACCTTAAGACTCTCAATATCCATTCTTCTGTGTATTCTCTTGTTCTCTGCTCACAGGTCTTCCAATTTCATTTACTTTTCCTCATTTGTTAATGTTGACCCCATGGTCCATTACCTCTCCTGCACATCAGATCCCTTCATGTGACTACTGGGTAAAACAGATCCCAAGCCCTAAGTAGTGGTATTTCATCAGAATGAGGAAGTGGTAGGAGGGACAAAATGTATGTTCTGGAATTTTTCAGACTATATCCAAATATATTTCCTCATTTGTGTATTTTATTTGTTTTATTTTATTTTATTATTTTATTTTAGGAGGATTTGAGAATTTTATAAAATGAAATAGGAAGACATTATTGGGTAAATCATGAATTTGAATCTCTCCTTGCTTGAAAGAGAGAATTCCAGCTCTCTGCTCCCACTTGAATATTTTTATTTGGAGTTGGAAAGAAAATGTGTCTTAAGTTTCAACTTTTACTGTTAAAAGTGTTCTACACTTCCTTCAAAATGCCTGCAAGAACTTGTGGAAAAGGGGATCCAAGTTTTGGGTATTTTTGCTGGGGGTGTGAGAAGCTGAAGAGCCAAGATGGCAGCACAGCCCCCTCATCACCTATATCATATCTGTCACCTGTTCTTCTTCCAAAGGAGCTCTTATTCACCCCTTCCTTTGCTTTGCCACAGTCAACTGCCAATCAGAAATCCTGATCACTCCCCAAATCTCCACCCCTACTTCCTGCTCTTCTCTCCCACTTTCCTGTTGAAAACAATTTTTGAAGAATTGCTATTTCCTACATTGAAAAAAAATCTAGATTCTTTAGCTTAGTTTCAAAAACTTGCCATTGGCTGTCCTCATCTTACTTCCTACCATCCATTTTATAAATCCTCCACTCTAGTCAATAAGCCAGTTGACTCTTCACTGTGTTCTCTAAAAGAGAGGTTATTAATACAGTCTTAGCATGGACTTGCTGTAGTATTTTAGAGGTAAGAGTAAAAGGTAAAATCTAAAGAAAAGACACGACTGAGAGAACAAATCAGTGCATAAATAGCTGGAGTAGAGTCATCAGTTAACTATGAGTCCTGTTGGAACAATCTATGCAGGCACTAAAGTTCAATAATGGTTTGTAAACCTAGGGGAGAACAGTCATCATCTTGAATCTGTTCATTCCTGGTGGAAAAAAAAAAAAGTGTTTTCCCTTTGAAAGTGACAAATAAAATACCAACTTGGGCCATCTGGTATCTGGACAGAATCAATTTCAAATACTAATCAAGCTCAATTCAGCATGGACCATTAATACAGATGGGCTTATTGCCCAAGAGTTATAGTTTCAAGAATCAAAAGAAAATGGACTCTTCCAGGATTACAAGTGGACCAAGTTTTGAAAATATGCTACTAAGAGTTATTCAAATAAAAGGCTTTAATAGTAAGCGTATGGTTTTATTTACTATGACTCTTTCATCCCTAAATAATTATATTCAATATTCATTTTGAAATTGGTATGAAGCCATGACAAAGAGACCTAAGTATTTGGCAGCACAAAGCTGAACAATTTATCAATATTTGGTAAAGCAGAAACAGAATTTATAAAGACCAGATGGTCTTTGCTTATGAAATTTTAAGTAATGGATATCATTTACACATGAACTATAGGGTAAAAAATAGGGGTATAAAGGATTCTTTATGAATATAGCAGGAGAGTGCTTTTCTATTCACTTCTCTGTGCCTTATTTACCAGGTCATAAATAACCTTCCATTGCCTTTATGTAAGACTCAAACAAGACTATATCATGAAAATTACTACAGAAGTACAGGTGACAAAACTGCAATGGATATTAGAGATTCTCTGATCTCCCAGTTTTACAGACTATAAAACTGAGGTTCAGAAAATTTAAATAATTGAATTGTCCAATGGAACAGGTTGGTGGAACCAACCAGACTACATCATGTCTCCTCTTTAGATAGACTGTGACTAGTCAGCATATTATTAGTATTCACTAAGTATCAATAGTAACAGCTGTTTAGGTATGAGGCCAAAGACAAATGCACACAAAAACATATACACAATAGACTTGGTACAAAGGGGAAATAAGAAGAAAAAAAGTGCGATAGAAAAGGGATCACCGTTTTAACATTTTAGCAAGAGAGTAGTTGGAGTGATGGCAACTATGTTGCTCTCTGTTGCTTAAATTGGCTGTTCTTCTGGCCAAATGCTCTGAAAGTCAGGCAAAGCTCTCAGAAGTACACCTAATAATCTGTTTATTATATTTAGGACTGAGTTTAATATTGGCAGTGATTTAAAATGTTCACACACAAATGTGAATAGCTACGTGTGTTTTACTTGTTAGAATACTGATAATTACATAAATATTTATCTGAAATTACAATACAATTCTGCTTAGTATTTGGGACATCAGAGCCTGCTTGCAGAACTCTGAAGAATAAACTTGAGAATAATTCATCCAAAGAGTATTCACAATCTGATTCTTTATGCAATTAAAAATTCCAAGCTACTACAAATAAAATAACTTTGCTTTGAATTCCTAGAGGAAGAATTTAAACTTTACTGGGCATGTTTAAAACCATGTTTTAATAAAAAAAATTTTTTTAAACTCTCATTTTAGTCACCAACACATATATGATATACAGATGCTTATTCACTTCCAAATCTGAAATCTAATAAGAATAAACCAAATTTAATTCTGAGGCTGGAGTATTCTGTTTGATATCTAGTAGATATATCTATTACAATGAAAGGAAAATTATAGGTTAGTAATGTAGAACAAATAATAAATCTAAACACAAGGCTAATATACTCCTCCCCTACTTGAAATAAATATATAAAACTATATCATATCTCTGTTTTCATTTTTAAAAAAAGATTATTGGAATCTTGGTGATTTCCCCACAAAGGTGTCTGAGGCAAGATGTCTTTATTCTTTTAATTTGTGCCAACTAAAAACAATTAAAAAGGAGACTTCCCTGGTGGTCGAGTGGTAAAGAATCCGCCTTCCAAGGCAGGGGATGTGGGTTCAATCCCTGGTCGAGGAACTAAAATCCCACATGCCATGGGGCAACTAAGCCAGTGGGCCACAACTACTGAGCTCAGTGCGCCTCAACTAGAGAGCCCACATGCCACAAACTACAGAGCCCATGTGCTCTGGAGCCCGTGCCACAACTGGAGAAGAGAAAACCCACCCACCACAGCTAGAGAGAAACACGTGCTCTGCAATGAAGAGCCCGTGAACCACAATGAAGGCCCGATGCAGACAAATAAATAAATAAATAAATATTAAAACAATAAAGTCTACTGTTATATTTCTACATAAAAACACAATTAAAAGGGAAAATAGACAAGGTACGTCTTTTGTAATGAAACTAAAAGACAGTCCTAACCTTACAATATAATCTATGAATAATAGCTGCCAAATACAGTGCAACTAATTCCATATTTAGAGAGGATGCCAAGAACATATGCAAATCTCAGCTGAATTCACTCGAAGGACGGAGTTGTCTGAAATTGGAAGGCACAGACCCAGAAAACACTATCTTTAATTACTTTAACCACCATTTGAGCAGGAAAGCACACTTAAGACATGGGAAACACATAAGCTATTTCAACTCAATCAGTGTTTAAGCCTGCTACTCCTAGTTGAAAACGTCTGGACATTACATGGAATTATAACTTGGATTGATTTGGAATAGGGAGCTCTAGTGATGTGGGCAGGCCATGGAATAATTTCTGAAACATGTTCCCCATGACAGAGTGGCTTGAAAAGGAAGGGACTTGAGGGCTTAAAAAGGAAGAAACTTGAAGTCACATCAGCATTGCAAGAAGAAAGAAGAGTAGAAATCCAGAAGAAAGAATGTTTCGGGGACTCAGATTGGCAGTTGTTAATTAATGCCTATTGAATGAAAATAAATTCTAAATCGTCCCATAAAAATTATAAAAGATGGGCTTCCCTGGTGGCGCAGTGGTTGAGAGTCTGCCTGCCGGTGCAGGGGGCGCGGGTTCGTGCCCCGGTCCGGGAGGATCCCGCATGCCGCGGAGCAGCTGGGCCCGTGAGCCATGGCTGCTGGGCCTGCGTGTCCGGAGACTGCTCCGCAACGGGAGACGCCACAACAGTGAGAGGCCCTTGTACCACAAAAAAAAAAAAATTATAAAAGAGACCTCCTCTTCATCTCAACTCAAGAGTGAATGTGGGGAAGAGGTTCAAGATGGCAACATAGGAAGATCTTGAACTCACCTCCTCAACAATAAATCTACAACTACTAATGGAATAATTTCTTTTGAAGAGACCTAAAAACTGAATGAACAGAGCCTCCACAACAAAGGATAGAAGGGCAGCAACAAGATGGGTAGGAGAGGCAGAGACACAGTCTCACTAAACAAAAACAAAACAAAACAAAAAACAAACAATCATCCCAGCCACAGAAATTCTCAATCAAGAGACATCTCGAAATACAGAACTTTTCCCCTGAGGAGCAAGGGGTTTGTACTCCATATCAGGCACCTCAACCCTTAGATACTGCACAGGAGAGATGAGACCCCCTAAATGCCTGTCTCTGAAAACCAATGGGGATTATGTTCAGAAAAACCATGAAACTGTAGGGACCAGAGACCCCACACTTAAAGGCTCACACACTGACACACTTGCCCTGAGACCCAGGACAGAAACAGCAGTTTGAAAAACACTTAGACTGTAGGTGAAGGAGACCAGTTTATTAATCTTAAGGTATCTACCAGTGAGGCAGGAAACTGTTATGTCCCTCTCCAGGGACAGACACAGACAGATACCATTTTTGCAGTCTCAGCCTATTCAGCTAAGCTAGTGCTGACAGGCGCCATTCTGGAGCTATCTCTCTAACCTGCTAGAGCCAAGTGGGTGCACCTTGCTAGAAGCCCTGCCCACTCCTATGTTGCAGCTATGTACCATAGCCAGGCCAGACAAGGACCTGGTCACCACTGTGGCCACAGACATGCATGCTCAGCTTGGCTGGGCAAAGGCTCTGCCCACTGCTGCACTGGAGCCATGGCCCCACCATAGCAGATGAGCACATGCAGCCCATTCAGGGAATACCGTTTGAGTGCCTAGCTCTGGTGGCCAGAGGGGATTGCACTTCTGAACCCCACAGGACATCTACACAAGGCCACTCCTCCAAGACTGGGAGAGGGAGTTGATTTGCTTAATACAAAGAAACAAACACAGAGAGTCAGGCAAAATGATCAGGCGGAGGAATATGTTCCAAATGAAAGAACAAGACAAAACCCCAGAAAAAGATCTTAATGAAATGGAGATAAGCAACCTACTTGATAAAGAGTTAAAGTAATGGTCCTAAAGATGCTCACCAAACTTGGGAGAAGAATGGATGAGCACAGTAAGAGCCTCAATAAAGAAAGAGAAAATATAAGAAAGTACCAAACAGAAGTTACAGAACAGAAGAATATAATTACTGAACTGAAAAATACACTATAGGGGTTCAACAACAGAGTAGATTAAGCAGAAGAATGGATCCACAAGCTGGAAGACAAAACAATAGAACTCAACCAGATAAATCAACAAAAAGAAAAAAAAAATTTTAAAGGTGAAGATACTTAAGGGACTCTTGGGACAGTATCAAGTAGAATAACATTCACATTATAGGGGTCCCAGAAGGAAAAAAGGGAGAGAAAGGGCCAAAGAACTTATTTCACAAAATAATGGCTGAAAATTTCCCTAATCTGGAGAGGAAAATAGACATCTAGGTTCAGGGAACCCAGAGAGTTTCAAATGAGATGAACCCAAAGAGATCCACACTAAGACACATCATATTCAAAATCATAAAAGTTAAAGATAAAAAGAGAATCTTAAAAGCAGCAAGAGAAAAACAACTTGTTACATACAAGGGAAACCCCATAAGGATTTTGGCAGATTTTTCATCAGAAACTTTACAGGCCAGAAGAGAGTGGCATGACATATTCAAAGTGCTGAAAGAAAAAAACTATGAAAAGAATTCTCTACACAGCAAAGTTACCATTCAGAATTGAAGGAGCAATTGACAGTTTTCCAGATAAGCAAAAGCTGAAGGAGTTCGTCACCACTAAACAAGCCTTAGAAGAAATGTTAAAAAACATTCTATGACATAAATCATCGAAATATTTTTTGGATCTGTTTCCTAAAGCAAAGAAAATAAAAGCAAAAATAAACAAATGGGACCTAATTAAACTTAAAAGCTTTTGCACAGCAAAGGAAACCATTGACAAAATGAAAAGACAACTTACTGAATGGGAGTAAAGATTTTCAAATGAAATGATTGATAAGGGGTTTATCTCTAAAATATATAAATGGCTCATACAACTCGACATCAAAGAAACAAACAACTCAATTTAAAAATGGGCAGAAGAACTGAACAGACAGTTTTCCAAAGAGGAAGTGCAGATGGCCAACAGACACATGAAAAGATGCTCATCATCACTAATCATCAAGGAAATGCAAATCAAACCCACAATGAGATATCACCCCACACCTGTCAGAATCATCAAAAAAATAAAAAACACAAATAACAAATGTTGGTGTGGATGTGGAGAAAAGGAAACCCTGGTACACTGTTGGTGGGGATGTAGATTGGTATGGCCACTGGAATATGGAAATATTCCGTATGGAATATGGAAAATATGGAAAACAGTATGGAGGTTTCTCAAAAGACTAAAAACAGAACTACCATACGACCCAGCAATTTCACTTCAGGGTGTATATCTGAAAAAAAATGAAAACACTAAGTCAAAAATATACATGCACCCCAATGTTCATGCAGCATTATTTACAGTTGCCAAGATATGGAAGCAACCTAAATGTCCATCAACAGATGAATGAATAAAGAAGATATGGTATACATATACAATGGAATACTACTCAACCATAAAAAAAAGAATGAAAATTTGCCATTTGCAGCAACATGGATGGACTTGGAGGGCATTATGCTAAGTGAAATAAGTCAGACAGAGAAAGACAAATACTGTATGACATCACTTATGTGTGGAGTCTAAAAAATACAACAAACTACTGAATATAACAATAAAGAAACAGGCTCACAGATATAGAGAACACACTGGTGGTTACCAGTGAGGAGAAGGAAAAGGGGAGGGGCAGTACAGGAGTACGGGATTACGAGGTACAAACTACTATGTATATAATAAGCTACTAGGATATATTGTACAACATGGGGAATATAGTCAATATTTTATAAGAACTATAAATGGAGTATAACATTTAAAAATTGTAAATCACTATATTGTACACATGTAACTTACATAATATTGTACATCAATTATACTTCAATTTAAAGAAAAAGAAATGTTAAAGAGAATCTCTCTAAACTGAAAAGAAATTGCACAAATTAACAAGAAAACATACAAAAGCAAAATCTTACTGCAAAATGTAAATACATAGTAAAGGTAGTAGAACTATCACTTATAAAGCAAGTATGAAGGTTAAAAGGCAAAAGTATTAAAATTAACTAAAGTTACAATAATTAGTTAGGGAATACATAAAATAAAAAGATGTAAAATGTGACATCAAAAATATAAAACGTCGGGGGGGTGGATTAAAAACATACAGTTTTGGAAGTGTTCAAATTTAAGTTGCTATCAACTCAAAACAAATCTTTATACATATAAGGTGTTATATGTGAACCTCACAGTAACCACAAAGCAAAAGCTTATAGTAAATACAAAAACGAAAATGAGAAAGGAATCTAAACATAATGCTAAAGAAAGTCATCAAACCACAAGGAAAGAAAGAAAGAGAAGAAGAAGGAAACAGAGAGGAACTATGAAAACAGCCAGAAAATAATTAACAAAATGGCATTAAGTACATACTATCAATAATTACTTTAAATGTAAATGGAGTAAATTATGCAATCAACAGACATAGAGTGGCTGAATAGACAATAAAAAACAGGATGCATTTATATGCTGCCTACAAGAGACTCACTTCAAAATTTAGAACATACACAGACTGAAAGTGAAGGACTGAAGAAAGATATTTCATGCAAATGAAAACAAAAAGAAACTGGTATAGCTATACTCATAGTTGACAAAATAGACTTTAAAACAAAGAATGTAATAAAAAAAAGGGCATTACATAATGATAAAGGAGTCAATCCAGGAAGAAGATATAATATTTATAAATGTATACGCACCCAACAGAGGAGCACCAAAATATAAAGAGCAAATATTAACAGACTTAAGGGGAGAAATTTAAAGCAATACAATAATAGTAAGGGACTTTAACAACCCACGTGCATCAATGTATAGAAAATTCAGACAGAACATCAGTACGAAAATATCAGCCTTAAATGAAATATTATCTCTAATAGACTTAACAGAGATATATATAGAGAGAGAACGTTACATCCAAACACTGCAGAATACACATTTTTTTCAAATGTACATGGAAGGAACATTTCCAGTGTAAATTTCATGTTACACCACAAAACAAGTCTCAATAAATTCAAAAAGACTGAAATCATATCAAGCATCTTTTCCCACTACAAAGAAGTGAAACTAGAAATCGATTACAAGAAGAAAACTGGAAAAAACACAAAATTAAACAACATGCTACTGAACAACCAATGGGTCATTGATCAAAAAATACCTAGGGACAAGTGAAAACAGAAGTAAACATACCAAGGGAAGAGATATGAGAACATATGTATATGTATAACTGATTCATTTTGTTGTAAAGCAGAAACTAACACACCATTGTAAAGCAATTATACTCCAATAAACATGTTAAAAAAAATCCATGAATGAATGTATAAATGACCATTGCTTAAAAATAAAAGGGTTGGGGGCTTCCCTGGTGGCGCAGTGGTTGCGCGTCCGCCTGCCGATGCAGGGGAACCGGGTTCGCGCCCCGGTATGGGAGGATCCCACATGCCGCGGAGCGGCTGGCCCCGTGAGCCATGGCCGCTGAGCCTGCGCGTCTGGAGCCTGTGCTCCGCAACGGGAGAGGCCACAACAGAGGAAGGCCCGCATACCACAAAAAAAATAAAAAATAAAAAATAAAAGGGTTGGTACTAAAAAAAAAAAAAAAAAAAAAAGATGTAAACATACCAAAATCTATGGGATACAGCGATAGCGGTTCTAAGAGAGAAGTTCACAGCAATACAGCCTACTTGGAGAAACAAGAAAAACAACAAATAAAATTTAGATTTTCATCTTAAAAAAACTAGAAAAAGAAGAACAAGTGAAGCCCAAAGTTAGTAGAAGGGAGGAAATAATAAAGATAAGAGTGGAAATAAATGAAATAGAGACTAAAAAGATAATAGAAAAGATCAATGAAACTAAGAGCAGGTTCTTTGAAAGGATAAACAAAACTGACAAAATTTTAGCTAGACAAGTCAAGGAAAAAGAGTGATGCCTCAAATAAACAGAATCGGTAATGAAAGAGAAGTTACAAATGATAACACAGAAATACAAAAGATCATAAGAGACTATTATCAACAAATATATGACAACAAATTGGGCAACCTAAACGAAATGGATACATTCCTAGAAACTTACAACCTACCAAGGAAATTATGAAGAAATATAAAATCTAAACTGACCAGTAACAAATAAGGAGATTGAAGCAGTAATTAAAAAACTCCCAACTAGCTAAAGTCTAGGACCAGACAGTTTCACTGGTGAATTATACCAAACATTCACAAGAGATGTAATAACTGTCCTTCTCAAACTCTTCCAAAAAAATTGAAGAGAAGGGGATACTTCCAAACTCATTTTATGAGGACAATATTATCCTGATACCAAAATCAGACAAGAATACCACAAAAAAAGAAAATTATATACCAATATCCTTGATGAGTATAGATTCAAAAATCCTCAACAAAATATTAGCAAACCAAATTCAACAATATATTAAAACCATCATACACCATGATTAAGTGGAGTTTATTTCAGTGATGCAAGGATGGTTCAACATCCACAAATCAATCAATCAGAGAGATACACCACATTAACTAAATGAAGGATAAAAAGCATATGATCATCTCAATAGATGCAAAGATAAGCATGTGACAAAATTCAACATCCATTTATGATAAAAACTTTCAACAAAGTGGGTACAGAGGAAAAGTACCCCAACATAATAAAGGCAATATATGAAAATCTCACAGTTAACATCATACTCAACAGTGAAAACCTGAAAGCTTTTCCTCTAATATCAAGAACATGACAAGGATGCCCAATTTTGCCACTTTTATCCAACACAGTATTGGACATAGCCACAGCAATTAGGCATCCAAATCAAAAAAGGAAGAAGTAATACTGTCACTATTTGCAGATGACATGATACTATATAGACAGAGTCCTAAAGACTGTACCAAAAAAAAAAAAAAAGAAACTGTTAGAACCAATAAATTACTTTAGTAAAGTTGCAGGACACAAAATCAATATACATAAATCTGTAGTATTTCTATAGACTAATAACAAACTTTCAGAAATAAAAATTAAGAAAGCAATCCCATTTACAATTGCATCAAAAATCATAAAATACCTAAGAATAAATTTAACCAAGGAGGTAAAAAAACCTATACACAGAAAACTACAAGACATTGATTAAAGAAATTGAAGACAACATAAATAAATGGAAGATAGTCTGTCCTCATGGATCAGAATAAACAATCTTGTTAAAATGTCTGTACTTCCCAAAGCAATATATAGATTCAATACAATTTCTATCAAAATTCCAATGCCATTTTTCACAGAACTAGAACAAATAATTCTAAAATTTATCTGGAATCACAAAGCATCCCAAATAGCCAGAGCAATCTTGAGAAAGAACAAAGCTGGATGTATCAAACTCTCTGATTTCAAACTATACTACAAAGCTATAGTAATTAAACAACATAAAATATTTTTAAAAAGGCACACAGATAAATGGAACAGAATTGAGAGCCCAGAAATAAACCCATGCATATACAAACAATTAACTTATGACAAAGGAGCCAATGATATATAATGGTGAAAGAACAGTCTCTTCAATAAATGGTGTTGGTAAAACTGGACAGCCACATGCTAAAGAATGAAACTAAACCACTTTTTTACACCATACACCAATATTAACTCAAAATGGATTAAAGACTAGAATATAAGACCTGAAACCATAAAATGCCTGGAAGAAAATATAGACAGTAAGCTCCTTGATATCTCTCTTAGCAATATTTTTGTAGATCTGACTCCAAAGGCAAGGGAAACTAAAGCAAAAATAAATGAATGAGACTACACCAAACTAAAAATTTTCTTGCACAGCTAAGGAAAACATCATGAAAGTGAAAAGTCAACCTACTGAATGGGAGAAGATATTTGTAAATGATTTCTGACAAGGGGTTAATATCCAAAATATAGAAAGAACTCATGTACTCAACAACAAAAATACAAAAAATAAAATCCAAAAATGGACAGAGGATCTGAATAGATATTTTTCCAAACAACAAAAAAAAGATGGCCAACAGGCACACGAAAAGATGTTCAACATCACTCATTATTATGGAAATGCAAGTCCATAATGAGACAACCACAATGAGATATCACCTCACAGCTGTTAGAATGGCTATTATCAAAAATACAAGAAATCACAAGTGTTTGAGAGGATGTGGAGAAAAGGGAAGACCGTACACTGTGGGAATGTAAATTGATGCACCACTATAGAAAACAGTATGAAGATTCTTTTAACAAATAAGAATAGAACTACCACATAATCTAGCTATTCCACTTCTGAATATTTACCTGAAAAATACAAAAACAAAACCAATTGGAAAAGATACATGCACTCCTATGATTATTGCAGCATTATTTACAAAAGCCAAAGTAAAGAAACAACCTAAGTGTCAATCGATGGATGAGTGTATAAAGAAGATGTGGTAAACAAACAAACAAACAAGCAGACAAATAAATAAATGATCCATGGAACGCTACTAAGCCACTAAAGAGAGTGAAATCTCACTGCCATTTGGGTGGGCAAAATGGGTGAAGGAGGTCAATTTTATGGTGATGAATGGTTAACTAAACTTCTGGTGGTAGTCACTTTGTAGTGTTTACAGATGTCGAATTATAATGTTGTACACCTGAAACTTATTTAAAGTTATATACCAATTTTACCTCAATAAAATATTTTTAATTAAAAAGTGAATATGAAACAAAAAGCAAAGATGTGTCCCCTCAAGCAAAAGACAAAGACAATATATCTAAACTGTGTCTGCCACAGCCAAAACACATTACTTCTCCCAAATGTTCTACTTCTCCCAGTACTAACTTCTCCTTCCCCAAAATGAGTTAAACATGACAAAAAAGAAATGTTGTCATGTAACATATATATAATTGGTTATCTACATGTGCAAAGAGATGGACATTTTGAGTTCTCTAATGTGTGTGTTCCCATGTGAAGCTGAACAAGGTGAAACTCTGCCTTCTTGTTTCAACTGTTGTACTGTAAACAAGTGTCCATTTCATGATCTGCTCAGTATCATGTTTTCACATTTGGGAGCTTTTCCTTGATAATTTTGCTATTTAAAATGACCCCCAAGCACAGTGCTCAAGTGCTGTTTACTGTTCCTAAGTGTAAGAAGGCTGTGATGTGCCTTATAGTGTGTTAGATAAGCTCTGTTTTGTCATGAATTATAGTGCCATTGGCCATGAATTCAATATTAATGAATAAACAATGTATATTAAATGAGGCGTCTTTAACAGAAACACACTCAAAACAAGGTTTGTACTCATCAGATGATGGATATATTGTGACTGGAGGCTCACAGGAAAGTAACCCTATGTTTCCCCTCGGGGTGATGGCTCAGAATTGACTAATTCAGTGCTCACAGCAACATAATATTATAGACTATAACTACAGTAAATAATGAGGACATACATATGACAAAGGTACTTTTTTATAATATATTTAATTTGAAAATATTTTCTTCCAGGCTGTGATTATCTTTCCATGTTCTTATCAATGTCTTTCAAAAAACAAAATGTCTTCATTTTTTAAAGTCCAATTTACATTTTTTTCTTTTATGGATTATGTTTTTGGTGTCTTATCTAAGAAATCTTTGCCTAACCTAAATTCACTTTCTCCTCTGTTTAGTTTAGAAGTTTAACAAGTTTTGGTTTTATGCTTAGATCCATGATCAATTTGGAGTAAATTTTTGCATACAGTTCAAGATATTAATCAAAGTTCACTACATGTGGATATATATTTGCTGAAACAATACTTTTTTGGAAAACACTATCCTTTCTCCATGGAATTGCCTTTGCAACTTTGTCACACATTATTTGACCATATATATGCAGGTCTATTTTTGGACTCTATTCTGTTCCACTAATGTATTTGTCTAACTTAATTCTATCCTGTTTGTTGTAACTTACTAAGTCTTGAAGTCAGGTGATATAAGCATTCCAACATTTTTTTTTTACAAAGGTCATTTTGTTATTATAGATCCTTTGCCTTTCTATAGGCATTTTAGGATCTGCTTGTCCATTTCTAGGGGAAAACATGCCCACTGGCAGTCTGATTGGAATTGAGTTGAATCCGTAGATCAATTTGTATAGAATTGACATATTAACTATACCCATGTTATCCTATCCATTAACATGGTACATCTCTCTATTTATGTCACCTTTCATTTATCCAGCAATATTTTATAGTTTTCAGGATAAAATTCTTTCATAGCTTTTGTCACATGTACCCCTAAGAATTTCCTGGTTATCATGCCCTCTCAAATGATGCTGCATTTTTTTAATATTTTGATATCCAGTTACTCATTGTCTATGTATTAATCTTTTATCCTGGAACTGTGCTAAAATCACTTTTCAATTTTCAATATAAACTAGTGTCAAAGGAGGAATTCTAAACAATAACAATATGCAAAAATTCAGTGACTACAATGTACACATTGAAGCAGCACAAATGCAGTGTCTTGACAATACACACATTGTCAGAGGATGAGAAAAGACAGTGAGTTTACAAAGAGATTTGTTAACAAAATACAAACAGATACGTACTTTCATATGATGGCTGAATACATGATGAAGTGAGTCATGTGATGATTGAGTGCAACAATTTTGTTTCCAAATTGTGATAGTTCATTAACAGTTATTAATGAACAAATTAACCCAGATTGTATATTCAAGTCAAAATCAATAATATCCACCCTCAAACACTGATTTATTTACATGATAAGCTTTTGTTGTCAATCAAAATCTAGCTCTTGCAAACTTAGAAAGAGAGGATTGTCAGACAAGAGGTAGTAAAATCTCAGAAGGTGCTACCTAAAATAGTGCTACCAAGAGACATAAAATCAGACAGAAAAGGAGGAATTGGAGAGGGACAGCAAGACAGAGATACAGAAAGACAGAAAAAGTTCTACTCTGACTAATTGATCTTGGGGGTCAAGGGCAGGATCAAACCTTCCAATATATTAAGCCTGAAGTAATAATGGTCCCGAGTTATATACAATTTTTCCAGGTCATCTATTGTCACATAGTTTCACAGAATCATCACCTATAAGAAGGGAGGACTCTATTTTCCAATCACCTCTATGAGAGGAAAATATATAATCCCCTATTTTCAACTTTTATTTGTGGCTTTACTAGCCAAAATAGCATTTGACGTGATTTGAGCTTGAGCACTTTACAATATAGACAAGAGGAGAATACAGTTCTAGGATTTCCCTAGGCAATCTGGATACAAAACAACTAAGTCATTTTTAAAAGTTAATTAAAAATAAAGAGGGGCTTCCCTGGTGGCGCAGTGGTTGCGCGTCCGCCTGCCGATGCAGGGGAACCGGGTTCGCGCCCCGGTCTGGGAGGATCCCACGTGCCGCGGAGCGGCTGGGCCCGTGGGCCATGGCCGCTGGGCCTGCGCGTCCGGAGCCTGTGCTCCGTAAAGGGAGAGGCCACAGCAGAGGGAGGCCCGCATACCACAAAAATAAATAAATAAATAAATAAATAAAATAAATAAAGAACGCAGAAAATCCACAAGATGAAAGACATCACTTAAAATTGGTTAGGGCTACAGAACAATAAAATAAGATGGACTGAATAATTTTCTGTATTTAGGAACATCATTTTTTCTTTATAGACATATATTTTAGTTCTTCCCACTTTTAAAAAGTTCAAGGTTTTGTTTTTTATGTGAATTTTAAACTTGTTTACATGCTTACTTATTTATTCAATAGAAATCTGATCAATTCTATACATGTAAATAGTTGTCCACTCCAATTTCTTTCCTTCAAATTTAGAATCAGTCTTTATATATTCAGATATTCTTCTTCAGCATGGTAGGTAGGATACAGTTTTATAAACTAAATTAGAACTTCTTGATCCTTGTTGCATACCAAATCTCTAAGTGCCTTTCAAAATATGCTCATGTCCAGGCCTCATTCTTGATCAATTGGTACAAAATATCTGGGGGAAGAGTTTGGACATAACTATTTTGGAAAAAAATTTTGAGTTGATTTTTTTTTTTTTTTTTTTTTTTTTTTTTTTTGCGGTACGCCGGCCTCTCACTGTTGTGGCCTCTCTGGCTGCGGAGCACAGGCTCCGGACGCGCAGGCCCAGCGGCCATGGCTCACGGGCCTAGCCACTCCACGGCATGTGGGATCTTCCCGCACCGGGGCACGAGCCCGTGTCCCCTGCATCGGCAGGCGTACTCAACCACTGCGCCACCAGGGAAGCCCTTGAGTTGATTTTTATGTGCAATGATTAATGTAAATCTTCAAGGCCAACACCACCAATATGCATTGTCACCCATGACAAAGTACTTGTTGGCTTATTCACACCCTTATTATCTTGGCTTAAATAACAGATATAAAGAAAGTTGCTCAGCAGGTGTCTTATAATGAAATCCAAATACTGCTAGGAAAATAGTAGAACGCAGAGACCTGACATGATGAAAAGTGGGAGGATATGTCTGAGAATCTTGAACCCAGGATTCTCTTTTTTAACCTTGTGGAATACTTTTCCACTTGCTAGAGGAGAACAGCCTCCTTTTTCCTAGAAAATAAGTAAAGACCACACATGAGTCGAATACCTCACCAAAAGATGCTTGTTATTTTCTTAAACCACCCTAGCTCCCTTCAGAGCTTCCAGGCAATATTTAGCATTACAGTAGAGCAGGAAAATAATTTCCCTACTAGGGGAAAAAAAACAGGTTAGTCAACAAATTATTGTATGTCTTGGTTAATATATATACAGTCAGAAACTAGGAGGAAATGAGAAGATAATAAGACTGAGTAGTGGAGAGTTTATAGACATGGTAATACTCTTTTATATCTCAGAATTTAACCTGAAGTTGAGCTTAATACAATGTGAGAAAGGCTTCTTCAAGCTTAAAGATTATGGTAATGGGCAGTAAATGACACGAGATGGTAGATCTGCCTTGGCAGAGAATTGAGGAAGGTGTCAGAAGAGTCAAGATGGTGGGTAAATTAAAATAACTGTGTTACACAAGAACAGAAAATCCACCATGGGACTATGATCCCCAGAAGGGCCCAAAATGTGTTTCCTTCACTAAGGCAGTAAAGAGTGCACCAGTGAAAGGGGCATAGTCATCGCTGAGAAACCCAGTGCAGCTTGTCTTTTCATACTAAGGTTGACAGTTGATTATTGGGTCCTTAATGTGAATAAGGATGATAGATTCTTGGAATAGTTAGAGGCCCAGGGTAAGAGGCATGTAAATATCAGAGGCAACATGGCTATAATTACCATAACAGGAAACAAAGCCAGAATAGTTCTTTGGCTGAAGACTTCTTTGGTATTTACTAATAAAATACCATGTTCCTAGCTGGGAGATAGATGGGAAGCAGAATACAATATTTCATGATTTATATAACAAAGAAAATCAAGAGTTGGCAAGCAAAAGTTTGATGTTATCCAAATAAAATATGAAAACCATTCACCTAGCTTCCAGATCTGAGTCATTTCTCATACTCAGTGCTCATCAATTGAAAGGAGTCTAGAGACTCTTGAGAAAGGATTCTGTAAAGCTGTGGCAAATATAAACAATAGCATATTCAGTCTTTATTTTCAAAGGGACTGGTAGTAAATGCATGCAGGAGAAGAAGAATACCAAGATCCTTTGAGGTCTACTGAATACAATTGACTGACTGATAGTAAGAGAACTGAAACATCATTATAGTCTTCAGGTTAGAGTGTGGCTTATGGAGACAGACAATAAATGGAATTCTGACCTTACAGTATTACTAATTGGTCTGTGGACCTATACTGTGGACATTTTTCTGGTTCCTGGATTCAAAATTGGGAGAGATATACTTACTGGATGACATATACCTCGGGTTAGTCCTCAGGTATGGTACTAGAAATGGTCAAAGGGAAGTCCATAAAACTTCCCCTTGCTCAGGAAAAATATTGTCACAAACTATATGGTATCCAGACGGAATTGCAGATATATACTGAAATTCTAAAGATTTATAGGTTTCTGGGGTAGTGATCCCCTTCATATGCTCTTTCAATACAACTGTACCTCTGCTGCAAAATGAGCTGGACTGAGGAGAATGACAATAGCCCACCATAAACTTGATCATGAGGTAGTTCTAATCACAGCTGTTGAGTGGATATGTCATTTTTTTTGGAACAAAACAACACAGTCTCTGATACTTGACATGTGACCAATAATCGGGTGAATGTGCTCTGTTTAATCTCCATGAACAACCAGAACAAAAATAATCAAAGAAGTTTGCATTTAACTTCACGTGGGAAGGAGAGCAGTATACATTCACTGACCACCGCCAACCCACGTGGGCTTATCTGCTCTTGCGCTCAGTATACTCTCAAAGACATTAATTATCTTGGTATATTATACCTCTTATTAGACTTTAAAGCACTTAGTTCCTTTAATAAGATAAAAAAATATTTTAATGATTTCTTAGCCCAACTGTTGTCCTTTGAGAATTTACAACATAAAGCATACGTATTTCTACAAAGACAAATGAATAAGAGAGCATAACTCTATCTTCTAAGCATAACCCTATTCAACATTTTCTCATCGTCTTACTCATTACCACCCTATCCCAAACCACTTTCCTCTCTTCCCCAGGTGAATAAAATACCTCCAACTAACCTAAACACTTGCAGTCAAACTTTCAGACAGGTGCCAGAGTGATCTTTGCAAAAGGAAAATTAAAATACAGCATTCGGGACTCCCCTGGTGGCGCAGTGGTTAAGAATCTGCCTGCCAGTGCAGGGGACACGGGTTCGAGCCCTGGTCCGGGAAGATCCCACATGCCGCGCGGAGCAACTAAGCCTGTGCATCACAACTATTGAGCCTGCACTCTAGAGCCCGCGAGCCACAACTACTGAGCCCGCAAGCCTAGAGCCCGTGCTCCGCAACAAGAGAAGCCACTGCAATGAGAAGCCTGCTCATCGCAAGGAAGAGTAGCCCCGCTTGCCGCAACTAGAGAAAGCCCACAGGCAGCAACGAAGACACAATGCATCCAAAATAAATAAATAAAATAAAATAAATACAGCATTCATCTACTCAAAAGCTTCAATCATTCCCCATCCTCCTTAGAATAAAATTTAAATAATTCACCATGGTCCTGATGTCCACCTTCACTGACCTCTCCTACTATTTCCTACTTCTCTAACTTATCTCTTACTACTCTCTCCTGATTTAGCCTTCTTTAGCCACATTCTTAATTCTTTCAAAAATAAACCAAACTTGTTCCAATCTCAGGGGTATTGCGCTTACTGTTCTCCTTGCCTGGAAATTTTTGCCCTAGATTTTTCATGACTTATTCAATTATTTTTTTCAGGGCCCTGTTCATATGTCATCTCCACAAATAGACCCTTCCTAGCCCTATCTATATTATACACAACCTTTCCTCTTCATATATTCCATCACTTTTTATCCTCTTACCTTGCTGTTGAAGTGATATTATATTATATATTTGTTTATTTTTAAAAAATCTAATCCACCTTCTAGAATATGAGTTCCATGAAGGTATGAAGGTATTGTTGATTTTGCGGTTCATCACTGTATCTCTAGGGCCCAGGGTAATGCCTAGAGCAAAGTAGGTGCTCAATAAACATTTTTTGAATAAATAAAAGAATTAAGGTTATTCTGTAACAAAGTGAACACAGTAGACTTAAAAACTTACATAGGCTCGTATTCAACATAAACTTAGACAAAAATAAACATGTTCCATTTATGTTTCACATGATATTTTGTTCTTGTCTACAAAAAATCCTTTGGCTAGTAAGAAGATTAGGATTTCAGGATGGAAGTTACCCCTTTTCCCTTCTCAGTTCTTTGTTGAGGAGGAAAAATACAAGAATTATTGATGTAACTTGGACCAAAGCATGAGTCATTAAAGACTTGAATGAGCATTCTAAAATCTCTAACCTAGGACTCTGAGAAAAACTACATTGGAGAATATGGCTTGGTTAAGAGGCTAAGGTGGAGTTCTCATACCTACAGCTCTGACTCTATGTGTTGAGACCCACATTCCTAGGTGGTTTTTTTGTTTTGTTATTTATTTATTTATTTATTTGGCTGTGTCGGGTCTTAGTTGCAGCACCTGGGATCTTCGTTACCGTGTGCAGGATCTTTAGTTGCATCGTGTGGGATATTTAGTTGTGGCATGCAGGATCTTTAGTTGCATCATGCAGGAATCATTTAGTTGCAGCATGCAAGCTCTTAGTTGCAGCATGTGGAATCTAGTTCCCTGACCAGGGATCCAACCCAGGCCTCCTGCATTGAGAGTGTGGAGTCTTAACCCCTGGACCACCAGGGAAGTCCCCCTAACTGTTTTTAAATGATGATTGTGTTGGTAGAGCAAAGTCGATACACACACCTCTTGTACCCAATAACCAGCATATTGAAGGAGACTGTCGGTTTCTGCCAAAGTAAGCCATGTCAATTTCAAATATTTCATTCTCTCTTCAAACATGTAACATACCCCAACTCCAAACTTACTTTCAGAAGATGACTTCACTTCCTAATTTATAGAGAAATAGAATCCATATGACAGAAACTCTCTCAAAATCTTTTACCAGATCTGTAACTTTCTCCATATCTATATACATTTTCTACACCTACCTCCTTCTCAAAGTAGACAAGGTGTTCCTTCTCAAGTAAATGACTCAGGTTGTGATTTGACTGTCTCTCCATTTGGTTTCCTAAAGAGACATACTTCACCATTTAACTGGTCTGTGTTTCATATAATATTTTCTGTCATTTCTGCTAGATCTTTCCCAAATCCAATATGTTCAATTCTATTCAATATCTTAAAAAATAAATAAACTATTTTTTTTTTTTTTTTTGCGGTACGCGGGCCTCTCACTGTTGTGGCCTCTCCCGTTGCGGAGCACAGGCTCCGGACGCG
>NC_041228.1:58666495-58667086 GCF_002837175.3 Physeter macrocephalus | reverse complement strand
CGGGCCCAGCCGCTCCGCGGCATGTGGGAATCTTCCCAGACCGGGGCGCGAGCCCGGTTCCCCTGCATCGGCAGGCGGACGCGCAACCACTGCGCCACCAGGGAAGCCCCACCATCTTTTTTTTTTCCTCCTTAACAGTCAAGCTCCTAAACAATTAATTTTATTCACTGTCTCTATTTCCTTCTCCTTATTCCTCCACATACTCTAATCTGGTTTAAACCCGTTTCCCTCCATCAAAGGAGATCTTGTTAAAGGAACTGAGCCCTATAGACTTCTGTCAGGCCTAAATCTCAGAAAACTCACCGCTGGTTTTCCTCTCTCTTCTGCTTACAGCAGCCATCTTTTATTTTTCTTCTGTAATACCAGTTCTCTTGATTTTTCTCCATTCTGGATCTTTCTTCCTCATCTTCTTTTCAGGCTCATCTTTCTCTACCAAATCAATAAATATTTCAGGGCTTCCCTGGTGGCGCAGTGGTTGAGAGTCTGGCTGCCGACGCAGCAGACGCGGGTTCGTGCCCCGGTCTGGGAGGATCCCACGTGCCGCGGAGCGGCTGGGCCCGTGAGCCATGGCCGCTGAGCCTGCGCGTCCGG
>NC_041228.1:58634819-58666429 GCF_002837175.3 Physeter macrocephalus | reverse complement strand
CGCAACGGGAGAGGCCCCGGCAGTGAGAGGCCCGCGTACCGGAAAAAATAAATAAATAAATAAATATTTCAGCTTCTCAGGTCTCAGTCCTAGGCCATCATCTCATGCTCCAGTCTTTCTCCCATATGATTTCAGCCACCCTCAGGATTTCAATTGTCCTGTTTAATGATAACTCCGAAATGTATACCTCCAGCACAGATTTTTTTTTTCTCTAAGTTCCATATACCTATCTCCAGCTGCTTATTCAACACCTCCACTCTGGTAAGATGCTTAACTAAATATGTTCCAAACCAAAACCACAACATTTTTACCCCCCAAATCAAAGCCACTACTACAGTTTTCTTTCAGTAAATCACTATAACTACTTTTCAGCAAGCCAGATATCTAGCAGCGCATCTCAGTCTATCTCATTCCCCGTAGAAGTCTGGTCAATTTTATCTCCAAATTACTCTCAAATCTGTACTCATCTATTTCCACTGCTCTTACCCTAGTTGAAGTCACCCTCTCACCCAGAAAACTGCAGAAACCTCTTAACTCATCTCCCCACATCCACTTTTGCCTCCTTTCAATTTGTGCTTCATGTTGCACCCAAGCGATCTTTTCAAAATAAAAACCTAACCATGTTTCTCATTACTAAAACCTGTTTTCAAAGACTTCCTCTTACTCTTAGGGTAAAAATCAAAGTACTTAATATCCCCTCTACCTACTTCTCTAACTTCATCCTGTGCCTGTAAGCCCCTTGCCGTTTATGTTTCAAAACCTCGGGCTTTCCACTTTTCAAGTGCACCATTATCCCTGTTGTTTCACAGATATCTCCTCCCACGTCACCTAGTCAGCTTCCACTCATCCTTCTTACCTTATTTCACTTGTCCCTTCTCAGGAAAGCCTACTCTGATACTAGCACCCTATATTAGGCATAGTATATGGTAAGCACTCAATAAATATTTGTTGAATAAATATATAAATAATACATAGACATACCAGATAACGGGAAACAAGACTATCTGCCAAACCTGAGGCAGAAATGAAAGAAAAAAAAGCAAGGTGACATTTCCTCAAAACCCTTAGGTACAAGGGTTGCTCTAACTGTTGCTCTAACGCAACAGTCCAATAAAAATCAATCTCGGACCAATTACATACTGCTCTCTCAGAGAGGATTAAGTGTGTGCTTGGAGCTAAATTTTTGCAGTTTCCTTTTTTTTTAGGATGAGGTAAATTTTGTAGTGGAATGCACATTCTTCTCTTTAATAATAATTATTATGATGATAATTCTCATCTGTTAGGGTATTCTTGCCTGAAAGTTACCCCCAAAACCCAACTAAAATAGTCTAAAATGTAGAAAGAATTATTTCACAAAGCAAAAATTAGGGAATTTTCACAGTTAAGAGAGTGGTTTTGAAATATCATCAAGCCCTGGAATTGATCTATCTTTCATTTGGTCCTATGCAGGGAGTTAGCTTTTTCCCTCATGAGATGGTACCAGGAAAAACAAGACATACATACTTATACAATAATATTAAAGGTTGAAAAAAGAAAACTCTTGCTTTTTGCTCTTACTTAAGGAGCAAGAAAGAACTTTTCAAGAAGGCTCTCCACCACTCAGCAGACAACCCCCTCAGGCTTACTGATCAAAATCATGTCACAAGTCCATTGCTGAACCAATCTCTAGAGGGAGAACAGAATCATTACAATTGGCTAGGACTAATAGAGCTTCACTCCTAGGGCTGGAGAAAGGTCCTGAAGCACATGACCTGCTGTCAACTGAGCAAAATGAACACTCTCTTATCCAGGAAGGGGGAGATTGACAGCGAACTCTGCCAGCCCCCCTGTCATTTAGTGAGGAACCCCTATGAACCCGTTATTCTACTGTATTTAATGTGCATCTTTTATAATCCTAACAATAACCCAACAAGACTGGTATGATTTTTACAGATGAAGATAATTGAGACTTAAAGGTTGAGCTCTAGTACACTAGGTTATATAATTAATGATGTGGGCAAGATTTAAATGCCAGGCCTGACTGACTTAAAAATCTGTTGTAAGGAATAGCAGGATGATGATTACCCACATGTCTGCTGAAAGCATATTATCTACACATTGAGATAACAATAATAAAATTCTAATTGCTGTTCACTAAAATATTCAATTTCAAATACTCCATGTTTACTATTCAATGATCAATGTCTCCTAAAGTTTCTGACACAAAGATAGGTGCTCATAAATATATGTTAAATTTTTATATTAGACATATAACACTAGGTTGTCTACTTTAAAACTTAGGCAAATTACTTAACCTCTCTGTGTCTTAGTGTCCTCATCTATAAAAAGGTTTAATAATAGTAGTTTCCAGTTCATAGGTTTATTGTGAAACATAAAGGAGCCTGGTACAGAGTAAGTGCTCAATGTACATTAACTAATATCATTTGCAATTCAAAACTGATGCCTAATCAGTATTAACAATATTAGGCAATAGAAAAAAACAATTAAAATAAAACCAGAATTACCTCTTTTTTTTTTTTTACTTTGTTTGACGACTTTTCAAATGTGTTCTTTGAGATATGTAACCAATTTTTATTTATAACCACCTTTTATAGGTTTAATATAACAGTGACATTTAAATGACCCATAGTCTTTTTCCAGGTTGAGATATTATTGACATATAGCATAAGTAAATTTAAGATGTGAAATGTGATTTGATGCATGTATATATGGCAAAATGATTACCACAATAAGGTTAACACCTCTATCCCCTCACATAATTACCATTTTTTGTGTGTGTGTATGTGTGTGTGTGGTGGTAACATTTAAGTTCTACTCTCTTAAGTTGCAAGTATATAATACAGTACTGTTAACTATAGTCACCATGTTGTAATTAGATCCCCAGAAATAACTGGAAGTTTGTACTGTTCCGCCAATATCTTTCCATTTCCACCCCACACCAAGCCCCTAGCAACCACTATTCTACCCTCTAGTTATTTGTGATTTCTGCTTTTTAGATTCTGCATATACGTGATATCATACAGTATTTGTCTTTCTCTGTCTTATTTCAGTTCCCATAATACCCTCAAGGTCCATCCATGATTTCACAAGAGGGAGGACTTCCTACTTTTTGATGGCTGAATGACATTCACATTTTCTCTATCCTTTAGATGACATGTAGGTAGTTTCCCTATCTTGGCTATTGTGAATAATGTTGCACCGAACATGGGGTTGCAGATGTCTCTTCCAGATAGTGTTTTCATTTCCTTCAGCTATATGCTCAGAAGTGGAATTGATGGACTATATGGCAGGAGTCAGCCTGGTGCTGGGCAGCCAGCTCTGGGGCTCAGGGTAATGTCTGGCACTCACTTCACTCTTCTTCTCTGGATGGTATCTCTCTCTTCGCTGGCTGCTGGGGCTTGGGAGAGAGGTAACGTGAGTCGTGTGAATCTATCTTCCCTCCCATCTTCATTGTATCCTTTCGTATTTCTGTGCTTCACCCAGGTGCTGTAATCCCTTGCCTGGAACGCTTGGCTCTTGTGAAGGTATTTTCTTGAGCAGATAGTTACTCAAACTGATGTTTCTGGCAGGGGAGAGGGGAACTTTGGAGGGACGGGGACAGGTAAATGAGTGGTAGAAATTCCTACCCCACCAGTTTTTAGCCCACACTTTTAAATAGTCCTCGTTTTGAAAGCTGAGAACTAAGGTAGCAGCTAGAACACAAACTACTTCCCACTGCCAAACCAAACTCTAACACTTTATTCAATTCAAGATATATTCAATTTCAAAAGCTTTTTTTTTTAATATGATGAGAATTTTGAAGTGAGCTCTTGCTTTTCATCAAGCTTGTCTCTTCACCATGAAGTTTTGGCTTATTCATTCTAACTCCATATTCCTTTTAGTCTCGGTTTTCAACCTGTGAGTTTGTCTTACTTTATCCAGTTCTGAGTGGTCAATAACCTGGTTTATCAGGTTTACTGAATTGAAAAATCAATAAAATACACAGTGGTAAATCTTCCCAGACAGGATAAATTCATAAACCATCATTGACTCGCTGCCCCATGAGACAGCCCTAGCACAGGTCAGTAATAAGAACCACTTATACCTGAATGCAATAAAAACATTTTTACTGACCCTACACAGCTCAAGGCCCTTCTATTTCTTCCACTAGAAGTAAGGGTCAAAACCCGAGTCAGATAAATTCACAGGAATTGAGAATTTCAACCCATCTTCGAAATCATTCATTCCAGCCCTTTCATTTCATAGACAAGTAAACAGTATCCAAGAAATTAAGCCACTTGTTTAGTTCTGCCAAATAATTAGTGATAGAAATGGAATCAGACTGCAAGCCTCTCAGTTTCTGGGCAAGCACGTTTTACTTTTCTGGGTTTCCTCTCCACAGAAACCTCTTTTACAGTAAATAAATAAATAAATGACAAATTTGTTTTTTTTTAAATTTATATTTGCTTGTGTGTTTTTTTCTTGACTTGTTTATATATTTTTCATACATTCACAACAATTCCCTCACCAGTGATAAAAAGCTTCACTTGCCATGGAATTATCTTATTAATTGCTCTTCAAATAACTCCTCTAAAATTGCTTTAAAGCCGTTTCTGCTATTAGAAGGTGTATACCTCTGACTATAAAAGAGTTTTTTTTTATTCATTTATTTGACATTATTGAGAACCTACTCTACGCTACATACTGCAATTGGTGCTTGGTGTTCAGAGAGAAACAGAGAAGTGGTGTTCACCCTTATAGTAATATAGGTCAAGTGAGGGAAACAGATAGATACTAAAATAATTATCATAAAAATAAATACATGTGATAAAGAGTCTGACTCCATTGTTGATGTTTGATTGCTGGCAGCTTTCAAGACGACCACTTCCTCTTCCCTTTATGTCCCACATCTGGGCAAGCAGATACGAAAGCTCCAGTATTTCCTCCTTTCTTTGTTCCAGGGTGTTCCAGTGTGTGTGTGTGTGTGTGTGTATATATATACACACACACATATATATGTACATATATGTGAACCAGTGAAAAATATATACATATATACATGTGCATGACTCTATAGAGGCATCTATATTATTTATAAATATTTATATAGTATATAAATGAAAAGTGTCAAAAAGAGAAATGGATTTTATTTTTAGCAACCACTCAGTTATTCCAGAATATTTACTGAGTACCTTTTATGTGCTCGAGACAGTACCAGATATTTGCAATTAAACAATAAACAAGACAGATGTCGCCCTTACCCTTACACCCATTCCCACACATTTTCCCCAGATTTCCACTTGTATAAATTAGAAAACTCAAGTAGTTCTTCTGGAGTGTAGCTACCTTTTCGTGGGTCACACTCTACCTCACCACTAAGGGCCTGCTGGGACTCTAGTTATAGGTCTAGAAGCAAAGAGGGACGGTGAGGGTGGGTTCTGAGAAGAATCAGCATTGTCTTGGATGGCATCTGCCTCAGGGAGGCCATTACGTTCCCTCAGGCAATGCAGAATTAATCCCCTCAGACAGAGGTGGAAAGGTGCAAACCACTGGGAATGCCCCTTGCCATTGAGGATGGGGAGACCTCTCCCACTGGCACAGAAGACTAATCATAATTTAGGGCTCAGCTTCATGAAGGTCTTCCCACAGATCCCCAACACAACTTGAAGAATCCCATTTTTTCCCAATCAATGCCCTAACTTTAACAGTAGACGCCCTAGGAGGCTGGAGCTCAACTTGAATTTCAGCAATTTCAGCCCTGTGGTTGTAGGAGATAAGGGTCTCCTTCAGAGCACTCATGGAAGCTCTTAGGTCATTTCTGTGGCTTGAGTTGGGAAGTCAAATACCTGAACTCATTCTTTTGTTTCACCACTTTCTCCAGTGGCATTAGTAGCGAACAACTAATGTCACAATATTACCTAGTTTTCCAAAATGCTCAAAAGTATAACATATGGAGTCACTTAGCTCCTTGCTTCTTATAAGTGGTGGATTAGAAGTAACCAAAGCAGATATTTTACATATCTCTAAACAGTTCAAGCCAAGGACTCTCAGTGCTCTCTACTACTGGAGATAGAGTCATTAGCATCTAATCAGATTAGAGAGCCAATATATCATACTATTACTGAATGTCTTACTCTTTGTGGGTATATTAGATTCCTCCATGTGTCTTCAAAAGATTCCTATTTATTACAGAGTCAATAAAATTTTGCAAACCTATTTCACAAGGTCATCAGGAAGTATTTCTTTCTTTATTTATTTTGGGCTGTGTTGGGTCTTCATTGCTGCGTGCGGGCTTTCTCCAGTTGCAGCGAGCGGGGGCTACACTTTGTTGTGGTGCGCGGGCCTCTCATTGCAATGGCTTCTCTTTGTTGTGGATCATGGGCTCTAGGTGTGCGGGCTTCAGTAGTTGTGGCTCACGGGCTCAGTAGTTGTGGCTCACGGGCTCTAGAGCGCAGGCTCAGTAGTTGTGGCGCTCGGGCTTAGTTGCTCCTCGGCATGTGGGATCTTCCCAGACCAGGGATCGAACCCGTGTACCCTGCATTGGCAGGCAGATTCTCAACCACTGCGCCACTAGGGAAGCCCCAAGAAGTATTTAAATTACAGTAAAACTATAGACAATCAAAGGGCATGATAAGAAGTTTGATAAAAATGTTAAACTCTGTTTTCTTTTGAATCAACAACGATTTGTACAATTGTTTGCTGTATTGTTTACTTTGCTGGTCCAGTGAATTTGGCAGAGAAACAGTGAACAGGAGATTTTTATTCATCTATTTATCAAGACAGTAATGAATTCCCTTATTGCTTCAGGATGTAAAGCATGTTTCCTGTGAAGGATTCATTAACAAACACATGTATGCTTTTCTGCTCTATTAACAAGCTTTTAAACATAAAGTAAGAATTGTCCTCTAAAATTTATATTTTGATTTGACAGAGAAAAATAAGCTATATCAGGTTAAAATTTAAACTTACTTTCAGTGATGTTAAGGTCAGCACACATATCCGTCTAAATGACACTGTGCTTGTCCATTAGGATAAGTAGGAATAAAATATAATATCATATGCGAATATTCACAATTAAATCATATATATTTTATATAGATGAGCACCGTTTGAAACAGCATAATAAAGGAAAGATAGATAAAAGATGGTAAAAATTATTTGTCTACAATAATACTATGAGTTTTATTTTCCATTAATTGTTTCATGTTGAATAGGAAAGTGTTTTAAAGTTTTTGAGTTTGTTAAAAAAACAAGTCAATACAAGAAAACAATCTTAATGTAAACCCCAGTATGGCAATATAGATAATAAAAATATACATAAGAATATAAACAAAGTATAATATAAACCTCATAAAAATTTAACATCATACAAATTTATCACATACAGTCTGTTTTGTTTTTTTTGTTTGTTTTTTTTTGTTTTTTGTTTTTGTGGTATGCGGGCCTCCCTCTGTTGTGGCCTCTCCCGTTGCGGAGCACAGGCTCCGGACGCGCAGGCTCAGCCGCCATGGCTCACGGGCCCAGCCGCTCCGCGGCACGTGGGATCCTCCCAGACCGGGGCGCGAACCCGGTTCCCCTGCATCGGCAGGCGGACGCGCAACCACTGCGCCACCAGGGAAGCCCACAGTCTGTTTTATACCAAAAAAAATTTTAATGATTGGAAATTGAATAAACATGAATTTGAATCCATCAGGACATATAGTTAAACATCCCTTGGGCAGAACAATAAACTTTTCTTAACTTTATTTATTTTCATCATCCATACAGTGATATTAATCACTCCAACCTTAAAAGTTTGGTGATTAAAATATATAATATATATCAAACACCTGATTGATAGTAGTCGCCTAACAGGCACAGTTCCTTTTCATTAATGAGGATACAGCATGACTCAAATATTTTAAAGTAGAGAGTCCATTCTCTCTTGTATTCATAGTCATTCATTCTTTTTATCATCCATTCATGTACTTATTTATTTATTCACAGGTGTTTATAGAGTGCCTATTATGTGTCAAGTCCTGTTAAGGACACTGTGGAACCCTTCAGTGTAGAAATGCATTCAATATAAAATTTGTTGACATATCCTAACATGCCCTAAAATCACATTGTGGTAACCCTCTAGAACTAGAAAAGAGGAGGGAAAAGAATAAAATTATTCAGATGAATATATGATTTTAATAAATGAGGTTTATATAATATGTTTTTTAAAACTATGTCTCCAAAATATATCAAAGCTCTTTAAAATATAATAACATAGTACAAATAATTTTAGTGGTGTGGAAAATGCATAATATCAGCTGAAAATATTAGGGAAACTACAGAGGCAACATAACCTCATATATTTTAATATATTTCTGTATAAAATTTAGTATAGATTCAGCCACAAATTGTAGAAACCTCAACTCAAACTATCTTAAATTATAAGGAAATTAATTATTTTACATAAGAGGAAATCCAGAAATATGGCAGCCTTCTAATTTGATTGACATATTGGATTAACAATGTGATCAAAGAATGTAGTTATTTCCATTTTTTGACTCTGTCATTCACCCAGTCTTTATCTGTTGACTCTCAGCAGACCTCTGCACTACCTTTGTACTCCCCTCTGTGTTCAGGGGCCTGGAGGCCTCAAACTACACTTCTACGGTACCTATGTCAATTGGAGACCCTGATGGGAGATTGTAAAATGGGAAGAGAAGGAAATTTATGTGTCTTCTGATGTTGCTTTTTGCTGTAGCAACATCCGTGAGTGTGCTTTGAAGACAACAGACCAGTGCAGAGCATTCCAGGCTTTATTGGCATTTGTGGGGTTTTCAGCAGTGAGGTCAACAGCACAGGATCTTGTGTTACTGCTCTGTGGCCCTAGCACTGCCTTCAGCAAATGGCTGGGAAGTGTAGGGTCGAGGGCTTCAGCCAAAGGGTGAGAGCAGCATTCTGATATGCGTTCCCACTTTCTTCTTCCCTTTGCTCCTCCAGCCTTGCTCTTTCTTTCTTTGCTATTCCAGTCTTTCCAATGACTTGCTAATTAATTTCCTGCATTAAATCCTCCTCTGTTTGAACACCTTGAGTCACTTCCGTTTTCTTAACTGGACTCTGATTCACAGAGCCAACTTCAGTGATGACTTTTTCCTTAGGCTGCAGCAAGATGACGAGAGCAGTTCCAGTCATCACTTGGGATATGACAATCTTCACAGTTAAAAAAAAAAAAAAACAACACCTCTTCCTGCAGCTCTCTTAGGATCTTGGGAGTGAGGATCTTTTTCCCAGAATATTCATACCAGATGGCCCTTCATGACACACTGGACTGTACTGAGTCTCAAGCTGTGTGACAGTAAATGATGCTTCATATAACAGACCCAAAATACATAATACATCTCTAGAGGCAGATTTTTTTCTCTCTCTCAATTATGCATTCAGATGTGGACAGTTCAAGACTAGGACAGTGGCTCTGATGTTGTACAAGACAGACTCTAGTTCAGCTTCTTCACTGTGCCTAGGATGTGGCTCTAATCGTCATAATCTGAGATGACACTCCAGCCTTCATAACCATATTGCACCAGGATAGAGGAAGTGGAGAGGAAAGAGCTTCATCCTCAGTTTAAGGACACATCCCAGAACTTGCACAAGTCATTTCTGCTTATGCGCTGTTGGCCAGAACATAGGAAAAGATCTTTATTATGAGTATGTTTGTGCCTGGGTAAAAATAGGGAATTCTATTAAGGTATGAGAAGAGAATAGATATTGTGGGAAAACTATTAGTCTCAGCCAATCTTCCTCTTTAGCCCTTCACATACCAATATGCATCCTTCTTTCTACCAAAAAGAACATTTTCACTCTTTTCCTGAGAGAAACAAGCACCAAGCCCTATGACAGTAGTGTATTCAACCAAGAAATCCAGAATCCCTTCGTGATTCAGTCATCCTCCACAAAGGGCAAATGTAACTCCTCATGGGCCAGTAATCTGTAAACTAAAGCTATCTGCTGCCAAAACAAATAATACACAGTAAACGTTCACATTTGGAAAAGTTCCACAGTAATTTTAACCCTGCTGGGCAGTGATAACAAACATGCTCTTCTCTGTAAGTAGAATCAATTCCTTCATTGACTCCTTTCTCTGCAGAGAACTTTTTGTTCATTATCCTCCATAGTCCTACTTGACATCAACTTTAAAGAGAAGGGTATCCTAGAGACTTTCATGGGCCATTTCCTGCTGGTGCAAGTTTAGGGACCAGACAGTATTTCAGGTCAGGCTTGGGGGTTCTTTGTGAAACAAGCCCATCAAAAACTCGTAGAGTTGAGGTTTGTTTCCTGCCAGCCCCATGAGTGAGTTACCACTGCCAAAGTTTTCATGTAGTTATAACTATTCAGCCTCAGAGCTGTGTTTGTACACTGACTGATCTCTGTGTGGTGCCCATTCCATCCTATCTCAACTCTCAGGAAGCCCTCTCAGGGTACGGGTTTGGGTGGTGTTTTAGATGAGGTCGCCCTTATACTTAACACAGAGCCCACAAGATTCTTCTGTGTGCCAGTAGTTTATTCGGGAGGTCTGTTGGAAAGGAGCAGACATGAGGGATTGGAGACTGAACAGGGGAGAAAAGAAAGTGGTTTCACTAGAGGCAAGGCCGATGACTGGTTTTATGTGTGACTTTCTAAAGAACCTCATGAAATGATTCTCACCACTTTTCAGTCTGAGGAGACATGGAGAAGCATTCAACAGCTGGCTCACATCTCCTACTAATTTAAGGTCACCCAAATTTCCCCAAGTTATAAGGCTGAAGGGGCTGCCACTGGGGTCTCATGCCAAAGAGTTAGAAAAGCCCTGGGGCAGGAAAAGAAAAATACCCTGTACATGCTTTGAGGTAGGGTACTGTCAGGCAAAGAGAGTTAAAGCCTGCACAGGATTTTTCACTATAGCTTTGGCTAGAGTCAGAGGTGAAGTTGAGAGGAGGTAAGGCAAAGTATAGGAGATGACTGGGCACGTGGGAATGTATTGTCCTTAATCCAGTCTTTGACGCTGGAGTGAGTGGCTTCCACTGTCTTGTCTTAACTTTCAAAGAAAGATGCTTGAAAGAGACTTGCGGCCACAGTCAAATCTCCTGCAATGGCTGCTGTTTTGCAGCCATGTCTTGTCACCACTTCCGTTTCAAGCAGAGAAACAGTTGGATTTTTCTACCCTTCATGGTCCTAATTTACCATAGTCTCAATCAGTTTAGATTACAGGCCACAGGAAATAGCACCTCCATTATTAAAGCAACATTTCCTTTCATCTCTGTTTGCAGGTTGGCTAACTCTAGCCTGAGTTCATCTCTCTTCTAAAGACTATACTGATAGCAGCAAGAAACAGCAGTACAATAGCATTCTGAAATTTCCTTCCATATAGGAAATGCGGGTTAGGCCGGTCCATGGCTGCCCTTCAAAATATGGGTAGCAATAGTTTTACCGAGAACGTTGCCTCAGCATAGCAAATCTTACCAACTCTCCAGGAGACCGCACGGGTTACGCAGAGCAGGATCGCCGGGTAAAGAGAAGAGGTCATGACGTCTGGAAGAGGAAGAATGTCCAGTATAGGAGACTCAGATAAAATGATTAGTGAGGCCAGAGGAAAACTAGGAATGGGGGTTGTATGAAAGCAAGTGCTTCAAGGAGGGAGTGATTGTGTCCAATGCTCATAACAGGTTGTAAATTAAGTTCTGAGAACTATTGGGCAAGACGAACATGAGGGATAGTGATGGGAAATACTTCTTCTGAAAATAGGTACCTAGACTTCATGTTTCTATGAGAATTTCCATCCTTCCCAGAGAAACTTTCTACACAGTCTCCTTAAAAATAGAAAAAAAACAGCCCTTGCAGGTCAATCCTCAAACCTAATGGCCTTATTTACTTAAAATATAATTTCAAAAGTTTCATATATTTCAAATAAAACTATTGTTTACTGAAGCATTTTCAAAAATAAATATCTGCAAATAATGGGAAAGAGCATCAACTTCTAACTGTTAAAATTATAAAATCATTAATGT
Source organism: Physeter macrocephalus (assembly GCF_002837175.3). Taxonomy (NCBI): domain Eukaryota; kingdom Metazoa; phylum Chordata; class Mammalia; order Artiodactyla; family Physeteridae; genus Physeter; species Physeter macrocephalus. The sequence continues at coordinate 58,654,433 of NC_041228.1, read as the reverse complement.
AATCTACATCAATGTCACAAGAACCTTGTCAATACTCAGAAAATAGGAGTTTTAGTAATAAGTAATTTTGACAACTTCATGAAGAAAGTCAATTCGTAATCATGATCCTAAATTCTAATATTCCTCTAAGTTCCTCTACCGTATTATGATATGCACAATCATTTATTTCACTTCAATTAAAAATGACTATCATCACTCAGTATTTGGAAAGGAAGGAGAAATATGTCCCTACAGGGAGCCTAATCAAAGAAGTATAGATAAGATTTCTTGTTGATGTTATATACATATATAACTGTATATTACATTCAAAAATTATGTATATAATAACAAATTATGACAGACTTTGAACTGGACCTTTAAATGAGTATGATTTAGACAGTAGAGCTTCCCTGCCAAATGCAAATAACTCACTTGAACTCACTTTTTTGTAAAGGACAGACCAATTTTTCCAAGGGGAATTCTTGAACTCATTAGATATGTGATATTCATTAAAATTAGTTTCATTTAACACCACAAAAAGGACTTGATCAAAGGCTATTTTACTCTTTTCTTCCTCACTGGATGATTAGCTAGGTTCATTTTTAAATGGAAGATATACTCTAGATATTTAAATGTAGGGCATCTCTTCCTTTCAAATCTCAGAAAGAAAGGTGTGCTTCAGTTTCCCTGCAGAAAGCTCTAGTATCTTGCCCCCCTTTTGAAAGAGGAACTAATCTTTCTTTCTCTATTCTTCTTTGTCTTCTTCCCTTCATCAGCAATGAGCCTCTTTATCATTTTTGTCAGCCCAAAGAATAATTTTTCTCTTTCCAGGCCATTCAGAAATTGTACACTACAAAGTAAATGGAAATAGCATTATTTATAAAAATAAAACAGCTATGGCATTAGTTCTTAAAGGGTATAAAATTTTGATCCCTCATTCCAACAAAAAGTCTTCTTAACATTTAGGGTTCAATGAGAGGCAATAAACAAAAATGTTTTGGTGACTCATTTGACATCTTTACTAATAGGTTTTAATTCAAAATGGTGAATATCAGACATATTTGTGTTAGGCAATTAAAATTAAATTATATCTAGACATATTTTAAATTCCCATAGTAACATTAACAAGTAATTTTAGAACTCATCTTGAAGGTAAAAGTACTTTTATACTTTATAATGAAAAAATCAATAAAATGTGCCTTTATGCAGAGAAAATGTAATTATAATACCAATTAATGTTAACTGGTCACTTTTTTATTGAAGTATAGTTGACATACAACATTATGTTAGTTTCAAGTGTTCAACATAGTGATCCAACATCTAAATATATTTGAATTGGTCACCATGATAAGTCTAGTAACTATATATCACCATACAAAATTATTACAGTATTATTGACTATATTCCTTATGAGGTATATTGCATCCCCATGACATTTATTTTATAACTGGAAATTTGTACCACTTAATCCCCTTCACCTATTTCTCCCAATCCCCTATCCCCCTTCCGCTCTAGTAATCACCAGTTTGTTCTCTGTATCTACAAGTTTGTTTCTGTTTTGTTTTCTTTGTTTTATTTTTTAGATTTCACATATAGGTGAAATCATACAGTATTTGTTCTTCTCTGTCTGACTTATTTCACTTAGCACACTTAGTACTCTAGGTCAATCCATGTTGTTGCAAGTGAAGATATTTCATTCTTTTTTATGACTAAGTAATATTTCATTATATATATGTGTATATATATACCACATTTTCTTTATCCATTCAACTATTTATGGATACTAGTTTCTTCCATATCTTGGCTATTATAAGTAATGCTCCAATGAACAGAGGGGTGCATGCATCCTTTCTTATTAGTGTTTTTGTTTTCTTTGGATACTCAGAAGTTGAATTGTTGGATCATATGGTAATTCTATTTTTAACTTTTGGGGGAACCTCTGTACTGTTTTCCATAGTGGCTGCACCAATTTACATTCCCACTAACAGTGCACAAGTGTTCCCTTTTTGATGATAGCCATTCTGACAGGTGTAAGGTGATATCTCATTGTGGTTTTGATTTGCATTTCCCAGGTGATTAGTGATATTGAGCATCTTTTCATGTGTGTTTTGGTCATTTGTATGTATTCCCAAAGCCATGTAACCCCTATCACAATACCAATGGTATTTTTCACAGAATTAGAACAAATAATCCTATAATTTGTATAGAATCATCCAAACAAACAAACAAAAAACCTCCAATAGCCAAAGCTATATTGAGAAAGAAAAACAAAGCTGGTGGTATGACATGCACTGATCTCAGACTATACTACAAAGCTATAGTAATCAAAACAGTATGGTATTAGCATAACAACAGACACATAGGTCAATGGAATAGAATAGAGAGCCCAGAAATAAACCCACAGTTATGTGATCAATTAATCTACAACAAAGGAGGCAAGAACATACAATGAAAAAAAGACAGCCTCTTCAATAAATAGTGTTGGGAAAGCTGGACAACTACTTGCAAAAGAATGAAACTGAATTATTTCCTTATACCATACATAAAAATAAATTTAAAATGGATTAAAGACTCACATTTGAGACCTGAAATCATAAAACCCCTAGGAAAAATACATTGACATTGATCTTAGCAATATTTTTTGGGGGTCTATCTCCTCAGGCAAGGCCAACAAAAGTAAAATTAAACAAGTGTGATTATATCAAACTGAAAAGCTTTTGCAGAGAGGAGAAAACCATCACAAAATAAAAAGGTAACTTACTGAATGGAAAATTTTTGCAAATGATATATCTGATAAGGAGTTAATATACAAATTATCTAAAGAAATCATACAATTTAATATCAAAAACCCCCAAATATTCCAATTTAAAAATGGGCAGAGAACCTGAACTGGTCACTTTTTAAAGTGTTTGATACAGTACTTAGATGCATTCTTTTTTCATTAGCCTTGAATATCAATACTCTTAACATCTCCATTTATAAATGAAGAAATTAAGGAATGGAGAGATCAATGACTTGTCTAAGGTACAAAGCTTATTAAAAAAAAGATTGGGCTTCCCTGGTGGCACAGTGGTTGAGAATCCACCTTCCGATGCAGGGCACACGGGTTCGTGCCCCGGTCCGGGAGGATCCCGCATGCCACGGAGCGGCTGGGCCCGTGAGCCATGGCCACTGAACCTGCACGTCTGGAGCCTGTGCTCTGCAACGGAAGAGGCCACAGCAGTGAGAGGCCCGCATACCACAAAAAAATAAATAAATAAATAAATAAAATAAATTTTAAAAAAAGATTATACTAAACCAGACCTCTGATTCAGATTCCTATACTTTAATCATTATGGCTTACTGCAGAAGATTAGAGACAGAATTTGACATTGAAAGCCTAGATTCCAGTTTTTAATGAGACTTCTTCACCATGCCTTTACGTCTAAGGGAAAAAATTCTGATCTGTACTGCCGTTAATGATAATACTACTTTAGAGAAATGTTCTGGAGGGAAAGGATATTATTCAAATTTATTTTTAAAGTTTTTTTTTTTTTTTTGGTTTGACTTTGTTTCTTAATTTTCTCATGCTAGGATGGGAGGGCAAACAAAGCCTAAACTAACAATACCAACTATACGTGTGTGTATGTGAGTGTTCATGTACTTATAAGTATGAAAATACAACTTACAAGAAAAGGCAAGGCCAGAATCTATAAGGCTAAGGATTTTGACTTTATCTTAGATGCAAGAGAAAGCAATTAAATGAAAAGATAGTTTCATTTAAAAGATAGTTGTGTAGATTCTAGGCTGTTCAAGTAGAGCAAAGGAGAAATGGTAGTGGTTAAGATGGTGGCAATGAAGATGAAGAGAAACATTATATATGTGATGAGAGACAGAGAGACAGAGAGAGAGATGAGATTCCAGAGAACCTAATGAGGCAGTCTATGCAGAAAGTGAAGAAAAGTAAGGAATTGAGGATCATTCCCAAGTTTTTGCATTGAGTTAGTTTTTGTGTGAATCATGGCACCATTCACTGAGGAAGAAAAGATTTGCAGGATGGGACAGTTTGGAGGAAGGAATAATTGAAGTTTCATTTTAGACATCTTAATTGTAGAGACGTCAAGCAGTGTTCCTCAATTTTCTCCAATGAAAAGAATCACCTGGGAATCTTATTGCACATATGGATTATCACCTTTTCTCCTAGAAATTCTGGTTCGGTAGTCTGAGCTGAACACAAAGTACTGGATTTTCTCACACTGCAGAAGAAAAAAACCACACTGAAGGAGGTGGGAAAGAGCTAACCTAAGTAACTTTGGAAAACAGTATTTTAATATACTGTAATTCACCATGTACAATATATACTGAAAAGCTAAAGACAAAAAGAAATGTACACAAATATTGAACTTGTTAGGAAATTTATTTTTCACACATGTGCAGGTTAATGATTTTTAAATATTTTATGTGTATTCCAGAATTGAGCAAATGAATAAACAGCCTGCAAATAATGAGAATCAGGTTTCTAATTGTTAAAGAAAAGAGTTACAAATAAGGAAAGGGTAAGGAAGGCTAGAATAAACCCTGTGGTGTTAGATGGGAATCAAGGTATCAATTTGAATTCATATATCAATTTGAAGTTTTATATATATATATGTAGATAGAGATGATAGATAATGTGTGTGTGTGCACATGTGTGTGTGTATACACACACACCCAGATAGATAATATGAAAATAGAGATATTTGTATACTTTTATGTATTCGTATATATATTTTTAGCTCTCTCTGCTGAAAACACAATGAGGTAGCTTGGATAGCAATGAGTCCACCTCATACCAAGATTCTGGTTTCTGAATACCATTATTAATGCAAGGAACAAGAACTCCATGGAGAAATGACTGATTCAAGGCTGAGACAGAGGAAAGTAAAAGATGGGTCTGGAGCATTTTGTGGTGTCAGAAAGTAAGATATTACTCCAAAAATTGTATGGCCATGTAGGAAAAATATAGGAGTAGGAGACAGCTTGAAGGAGTACCAGTGACCAAATATGGAACACTTTGAGAAACAAAACAATTAATGATAGTAATAAATTTTAACCCATAGAATAAAATAAATATCCACAAGTTCACACTGATATATATGGATATATATATATATATAAACAAATAACCAGATAAAGACATAAATGAAGGAGAAGAACAGCTCTTTCTTATACTCAAATTATAGTTAATAAATGTAGAGGGAATGATGGGAATGGAAAATGAACAATCATCAAACACCACAGTAATTGGTGGAGCCAAAAATTATTGACGGGTGCTAAAATTAGTATGGCAAAATTAAACAAGAAGCAGAATATGTGAACAATCTCAAATAATTACAAAGGGAAAAATAGTGATTTTGCAGCTCTCATTATAACTAAGTCATCAAAGTTAGCATCACTACTAGTCAGACATACAGATTTTTTTGTACCTCTAATATGTACTGAAAATGGCATAATATCTCTCCTCAAGTGTTCTTGTCAAGAAATACATACCCTCAGTCTAACCATGAGAAAATATCAAACAAACCCTATTTGAGAAAAATTCTACAAAATGACTGGCTAGGATTTTCCATTAGTTCAAGGTCATAACAGACAAAAAAAGACTGAGGAACTATCTTAGATTAGAGAAGAATGGGGAGATATGACAAGCAAATGCAATAAGGGATCCTAGATTTGAATCTGGACCACAAGACAATAGGCAATATTTGAATACGAGTCTATAAATCGTTAGTAGCATTGTGACAACGTAAACTTTCTGCTTTCAATAATTATACTCTAGTAATATAAAATGTTAACATTTGGGGAAGCCGAGTAAAGGGTATATGGGAACTCATACTGCTATGTTTGAAGTGTTTTGATAAATAAGATTTGATTACACAGTTTTATAAAAACTTAGTTTGGACATTTCTGAACCTCTTTGTTGTTTCCTTATGGAAGAAAGCTGCTTGTTTAGGGTTAATACTAATTCAATGGGGGTAAGATTTACACAGGACCAACCCTAACATTCATAGTGTGTGGCACAGGAAACAACTTTGAATGGCCATTTCAAGGAACAATATACTTAAGTGTATACAATGAGTAAAATGGATGAACTACACAAATTTATGAGTTGAAAAACCATAGAATCATAGAATTTTCTCACTGTAAAGGCTCTTACTTTTCCAACTGTCAACTTCAACCTCTGTTAAAGCACTTCAGTAACAGGGAGTTCTTGAGTTTAAAATGCAGTCGGTCCATTTTATAGTTGAAAGGTTCTACTTGTCAAAATATTCATCCTTTTATCAACCTAAACCTGTCTACTTGGTCTAAAATCTTCGGTGTGGGACAGTCTAATCCCTTTTTCATAGGACAACTCCTAAAATAGTTTAGAGCGACCACCTACTTCTCTCCTGGTCTTGCTTCATCTCATCTATTCCCAGTTCCTTCAGTTACTTCTTATATAACAATATTTTAGATTCCAGACACTTTACTGAATTCATCACTTTCTTCAGTATAATAACTCATTTGCTGAATGTGATATTTTAAGCCTAAAAGGATTTGTTTACTGTTTTCTGTAAAGAATGAAAACATAAAATGTCCAATCAACCAATAATTCTTCACCTAACATGATTCATATACACCAATTGGTAAGGAAAATTTAAAAATTCAAATTACTTCATTCTTAAAGAGTGATCATAGTATATACTTATTTATAATGTGCAGGAAATATGAATTTTCTTTCTGTGCATGTATAACATTGCCCTCTTGCAGGGTACAGAGGATACTCCATTGATGCTGCCTAATGATGTGTATGTGATAGCCTGATATTTACTAAGAAGTCAGACATTCAAGAGGATTTTTTGTTCCCAACAGAAATACATATATGAATTTTTATTCTCTATTTTTTGTGTGTTTCTAACTTTTATTATTCATCTATTGGCACTTAAGTGCATTCACCAAACTGCATCATAAACATCAAAGCAGATTACCTCACTTTACCTTTTATGAGATTATTATACTTATCAACCAATATTTGAGCCCTTAATATGGGCAAATCATCCTAGCCTGTTAAGCACAGAGATACAGAGCATGGAGTTGAAAGGGCACACACCAAGATTTGAACAAATTACTTAAATCTCTCTAAGTCTTCATTTTTGTATGTGAAAAATGAGAATAATTACAATGATTGAACTCATAAGGTGGATGGTAGAAAACATCTAGGTGCTACATGTAAAGAGCTTGTTTGACTACCTGGCAAAAATATCCATTCTTTATTAACATGATGGTGATGATGAGGATGATGATGAAGCTACCAGCAGGTGTCCTTATTAGGTCCGTAAGAATGGTGAATAAGCCACAAGATCATGTCTGTGAACATTTGATTCTAAGGCTACACTGCCTTTGCCTTCCCAACTCCGCTCCACTCCTCATCTGTTTAAACATCTCCCAAGATAGCTCGGGTCTTCTCCTCTATGAAGCTATTCTGAACTACTCCTCTAGAATGAGCTTAAAATACATGGCTTGCACTTATATTAATTTATATCAAGTACAAACTTCCGCAGTGGAATTTATTACGCTTTATTGCAATTTTTGTCTCTATATCAACTTGCAACTCTTTTGAGGAAAGAAACTGGGTCTTATTCCTAGAAACTAAAACAGTGACAAGCAAATAAGTCATAAATGTCTAATTCAGCACATTGAAGTTATTTTTTCTAGAATGTTAGGGAAAACACTTAAGGGAAAGTCAGATTCATTGTTGTTCAGACAGTCCTAAGAATGGACTTTCTCATAACTTGTATAATTCTGTATGTAGCAAGTGAAGATTAATCAATGGCAGGTTTTCCTTTATTTATATTTATATAATCTTAAACTAAGTTAAGAAAAGCCATCTCATCCTTCTGAGTTAAGTTACAAACATTAAGCATTTTAATATTTAAATAAGAGTGAGACTAGCTTTCTTCACAATTCTGTGTTCTCATATTTTAAAAGGATGTCAAAATTTAAACTTCTTTGACTATCATCTTCTTCCAGATTCAGTTAAAGTGTGGTACTTAACATAATCCCAACTTTTGAAACTAATGGAAGAAGGTTAAACATCTAGTTATTTCAACCTCTTTTGGTCAGCCTCAACATTTCCTTCAAAAATAATTCCCATTGACCACAATATCTATACTTTCAGTCTATTTTTCCCTAATAAACACAGGAAAAAATTCATGGTGACAGTTCCAGATTCATCCATGAGGGGGCAAACATGTCTCATACACACAATGAAGGGAAAACTAGTAATAAACTAGTTACACTGGGAAAAAAAATGGACATGGTGTCAATAGCAAGATTTGGTCCATATTAGAAAGAAAACAGTGATACATATCTGTTTGATGATAATATGTTTGTTTAATTTTTACATTTGACTCCTATTTTCAATGCCAGAGGAAGAACACCTGAAGGATGGAGCTAGGTGTAATAGTCAAACAAATGTCTCTTTAGAGAAAAGACTTTAAATACCATGATGATTCACCGATTTTCATCTACAGCCATGATAATCTCTTGCTGCTGAATTTCAGACTAGTATATCCAGTTGTCTACTTCACATGTCCACATATGCAGTCACAAATTTAGTATGTCCAAAAACAAATTCTTAATCCACTAAAGTTCTCTCTTGACCATTGCCTAAAAGACTCTAAGTGATTTTTCGCTAACCTAGCTTTCTAACCTTATCTTCTAACAATTTCCCCTTTGATCACTTCACTACAAACAAACTAACCTCCTAGTCTCTGGAACACATAAAGTATAAGCCCACCCACCTGCATACACCAAGCCTCTTTTTCAATGTATTCATATGGTTTGCTCCCATACTTCTTTCAAGTCTCTGCTCAAATGTTCCCTGACCACCCTACATACTTGCCCTAAACCTTGCATCATTACACTTCTCCTTCATGGTCCTTGCACTAACTAACATGCTATATTTATGTATTTATGGTGGTCTCCTTCCACTGGAACATAAGATCCATAAAGAAGAGATTTATTTGTTCACTCCTAGAGCCTAGTGCTCTAGTGCCTAGAACAGCAGCACATATTAGACACTCCATCAATATCTGCTGGATGAATGAACATCAGCTTGCCTGGTGACCAAACACAGTTCACTGAAACTTACTTTTTAATCAAATTTAAATTTCCTCTTCTTATTAGCTTAAATTTGATTTGAAAAGTTGAATATTCATTTTTATTTAAAAATGAATAATTATAGTGACATAATTCTTTATAAATACTATTTAATAATCTATTCATTACAATACAAAAGTTTTATTCAAAGTATACCTTTCTCCAGAAGGGATTTTTTGGTTTTCTTAGATTCTTTAAAAACCTGAGGTTAAAAAATTTAAAGAGCAATGCCTAAGTACATTGTTTTATTTCATGACTTTCACATGATGATTTTTTTTAAAAAGGTTTTATTTGAGAATTACTTACACCACACTATTGAATGTATCATATGCCATTTACCAAGCATCTCACTTAAGTAAACATACATTTTACAATTAAATCTAGAGTTCCAATTATAGAATACTACCTATATTATATAGATCTGGTATTATATGTCAACTCCTTACCAGTAAAAACAAGGTGAATTCTTAGCGATGTCTAAAGGAACAGTTACTGTTCTGTTTGTAGTCATTTCCCTTCATCCATTTTCCTATTTCTGTTACAGATATTCAATATGAAATATCAATCTTCATATGAATGATCATTTTCTTGTACTCTTGTAATCGTGCTTTCATATTAATGCAGGAAATTTTTAGTCCAGCTATAATTACTTGAATGCAATTCTATTACAATAGCTTTGCCATCCCTGGACTACATTTGTGCATATTTTACATGATATACTTTCTGGTCTCATTGAAAGGGTAGATGTTTATCATAAAATTTTAAGATTTCTGTAGAGTATGATTAATCAACCTAAGCTGAGCAGCTACCACACACACACACACACACACACACACACACACACACACAAAGGTACTCTTATTATAGAAATTCTCCTCCTATCCTTTCCCATAAGTCAAAATTATGTAAAACAATATTGATTGTCATGCAGTGAGTGCCCAATTCTTTCCTAGTAAACTAAGTTTCCAGCTTTAGGCAGACCCCTACGCAGTGAAGAGGGCAGGAGACCTGGCAGTCAGTGGATGACAGATGCCTGGGCTAAATCACCCTGACAACCCCTCTCCATAATAAATCTGAGAAGCTAATCTCTGCTAAATTGTTAATGGCTGCTAATCAGATACTGGATACATGGTTACCCCTCTTGATAGTATATTTGCATTTAAATGAGTCCGTTCTGGAAGGACTCCTTAACCCAAAGGAGTGGTTCTAATGCTGACGGCTTCAGGCACCCAGGGCCTCTGGCTCAGCTTTTCATATGGTCCTTTGCAGAGACCCATGATATCATGAGGCCATTTGATCTCTAATTCCAGAATATCAGAAAGGAATTACTGCAAACCTCAAAGTCATGATCCGAAGATGGTTGTTTAAAAAAGGGTCGTTCAGTGAAAAGTCATAGAACATATGTATATGTATAACTGATTCACTTTGTTGTAAAGGAGAAACTAACACACTATTGTAAAAGTTATACTCCAATAAAGATGTTTAAAAAAAAAAACAAACTGATCTATTTCACCTCACCCTAGCCACTATTCATTAAATTAAATTACCTGGCATACTGGTGTATGTCAAGTTCCAAGCAGATAGATTCAAACCCTAAGTGTTGATGTAAGACATTTCTCATTTCATTTCTTTTCTTTCTATTTCCCCTATGTCTCTCGCCGTGGTATAGTATCTGAAGCAGTTAATCCCTGCCATTTAATATCTTTAATTTTTGTTTTTTCCCAAGCACCATCAACACTGATTGTCTTCTATGAGTAAAAAGCACCTGGCAAACAGTACTTTCATGGATGAAGGAGGCTGAATTATCATGAGAAACTATCTATACCTCCAGTGAGTCTGGCTTCACAGACTGAAAACTATACAAGGAAGGACAATCCAATATGTTATGTAACTGTCCGAAATCGCCACACTTAATCCCCACTGTCTCAAAAAAATTGAAAGAAAAGATTAAACATCTACTTTCACTCTTAAGGACAAGCCTATGTAAGAGCCATTGTTCTCCTTATTTCAAAAATGAGACAAAGTCAGGCTGTGAATGGAAGGATCCCATCCCCTGTCTGTTCAACTACAAAACCCCTGACCTTCAGGGTCATCCTTGTTTTCTTCTCATCCTCCATCAACCTTATATGGACCTTTACCTCCAACACTGATACCTAGCAAATCCTTCCACTAAATTATAAATTATTAATCATCAGGTTTAGCATGTTCTCTCTTCCAAGGTATTTAGAACTTTAAAGGAGAAAGAAGCCTGCCCAAGTGGACAAAGCTAACACTTATCAAGCATGAGCTCCCAACATTTGCACCAGACAATATCACATCATCCCATTATAAACTGACAATAATCTTTGTGAGGTTGCGATCCTAACCTTCTTTTTACTGTGGATCCCTTTGACAATATGGAGTAGCCCATTTAAATAGTCTTAAAATAACACTTTCAAATTCATAAAATATGTAGAATTTCAAAAGAAACTAGTTATGTTTTAAATGCAGTCATTAGAATATTTTAAAAACCAAATTTGTGATATAGAAACGAATGGGTATTTAAACTCACTAAATAACAAGATACAACAGAGACTTTATTAACTACTATACTTAAAAATAGTGATGTTGGGGAGATGGGTTAACAATTCTGATACATGTGTACTGGAATTGAACAATTAAATAAACAGATGGTGGATGGTGGTAGCCACATTTCTCAAGATTGAAGTATGAATTTACAGATAAACAAGAAGAGAAAGCTAAAATAATCTCAGCGTTAATGGATTATAGTTGCAGACATCAGTATACACTCAGCTCAATATAGATATAGATAGTTATATATAGAAATATTTACTGATATGTGTATATACATGGGTTAGTATACATATATATTTCTTTGTTCTCTCAGTTAAGAGAGCCTAATCAAATAAAACCCCATTAGCAACAGCACATCTAGAGCCCAGATCTTGGTTTCTATTACTACTCTCCAATAAAAGGAATCAGGGCTCCTCAGAGAAATGACTGATTCTAGGACTGGGGCAGGAAATACACAAAATGAGCCTGGAGCATCTTGTGGTACCAGAAAGTCAGCAAGTGTTAAACACACACACAAACATGAATGCTAAACACATATACACACAGATACACACACACACACACAAACTCACACACCCCAAAGGGAGTATGTCAAAGAAGCATAGGCGCCAAGAGAAAAAGCTCCCAATGGCCAAAGCTGGAACAATTCAAACAACAAAATAAAGTAGTATTGGATTATAACAGGATAAAATAGATATCCATGAGTCTATACTGATATAAATAAATATCAATAATTGAATAAATTAATATGTATGGGAAAATAGACAAATCTGTGCAGAAGAATTCCAAATACTTTAGGTACATACTCTGTCCTCAAGGAGGCGGAGCATAACTCTCCACTCTTTGGGTTTGTGCTTCACATAGTGACTTCCTGCCAACAAGTGTAGTGTGGAAGGGGTGGAGGAGTAACTTGACAGTGGAGAAATCTGAGACACTACCTCAGCCAGGTTATCAAGGTCAACATCAACAGTCAAATCACACTGATAGTATGTACCCTTGATATGATGTTATAAAAAAGGCATTTTATCTGGTTGTCCTCCCAATAAACCATAATCCCAGTCTTACCATGAGAAAAGCATTGGACAGATTACATTAGTGAGGTATGCTACGAAACACTTGATCAGTGTTCCTCAGAACTGTCAAGGTTGGGGCTTCCCTGGTGGCGCAGTGGTTGAGAGTCCGCCTGCCAATGCAGGGGACACGGGTTCGAGCCCTGGTCTGGGAAGATCCCACATGCCGCGAAGCAACTAAGCCCATGTGCCACAACTACTGAGCCTGTGCTCTAGAGCCTGGGAGCCACAACTACTGAGCCCATGTGCCGCAACTACAGAAGCCCACACGCCTACAGCCCATGCTCCACAACGAGAGAGGCCACTGCAATGAGAGGCCCGTGCACTGCAACGAAGAGTAGACCCCGCTCTCCGCAACTAGAGAAAGCCTGCGCACAGCAGCGAACACCCAACACAGCCAAAAATAAATAAATAAAATAAATAAATTTTTTTAAAAAAACTGTCAAGGTTATCAAAAACAAGAAAAGCCTGAGAAACCACCACAGCCCAGAGGAGCCTAAGGGGGCTTGATAACTAAATGTAATGTGGTGTCCTGGATGGAAGCCTGAAACAGAATTAAGGACACTAGGCAAAAGCCAAGGAAATCTGAATAAAGCACAGACTCTGGTTAATATTATTGTATTAATATTGGCTCATTAATTGTAAAAAAAGGTACCACACTAGTGTACGGTGTCAATAATAGAGGAAATTGGGAATGAGATATACAAGAACTCCGTATTACCCCCTTAATTTTTCTGTATATCTGAAACCATTCTAGGGCTTCCCTGGTGGCGCAGTGGTTGAGAGTCCGCCTGCCGATGCAGGGGACACGGGTTCGTGCCCCGGTCCGGGAAGATCCCACATGCCGCGGAGCGGCTGGGCCCGTGAGCCATGGCCGCTGAGCCTGCGCGTCTGGAGCCTGTGCTCCGCAACGGGAGAGGCCACAACAGTGAGAGGCCCGTGTACCGCAAAAACAAAAACAAAAACAAACAAACAAAAAAAAACAAAAAAAATAAAACCATTCTAAAATATTTATCGTCTATTAGATAAAACAAAAAAGGTAATGATGATCTGATTGTAACATCAGAGTAGTGATACTTTGAGATATCTATAAAAACTGCCTTAGGAAATTGTCTGTGACATCTGCTGGTGATATAGTCACAGGTACTCATAATATTATTGTGGTTTGTTGTCTGCATTTAGATTTAAAGGAAATGCTAAATACTAAATTCCAGTTAGAGGTTAGTGAAATTAAAGATGTAATATTCCCATCCAGATTCCACATACACTTTGATACATATTAAGAATCCCCTGCTTTTTGGTGAGGTCTAATTTTTTGAAAGTGAAACTCAGAGAGATGAATTAGGTTGTTCCAGCTTTCAAAAAGCCCACATTCTAGGGTCAAGAATTCTTACTGAGTCTTGTTGAAACTGTTTGCTACACTACCTCCTAATTCTGGAACTGCTAAACAGAGAGTTGGGAACTCTTCCTAGATTAAAAGTACTGCCTTGGCCTTGTGCAATTATACTGTTTAGGTTGCTGGACAAATCCAAGGATAAAACTGGCCTGGACCTAGTGATGGGCAATTTCAAAAGCAAGCTGAATGTGAGAAGTTCACTCACAGAGAACCCTAGTGTCAAAGAGCCTCTCTACTTGGGAATGGCTCAACACGGGGAAAACACACCCTGGTTCAGCTGTAAAGAGAGCACATCCTTGGCCTTTTTTCCCCCCTTAAATCCGGAAACTGATGATCTGGTCAGCTTAGGAGAGGGAGGGAGGTTAGGAGGGAGGGAGGAAGATGAGAGAGAGAGAGAGAAACCTGTTAATAGCTGGTGCCAATTTAAAGAGAGAAGGAAAGGGCTTATTATATACGTATATGCTAGTATTATTCCTAAAGCCAATTCTGATAAATCCTTTGGGAAAGAAAGCGATGCAGCCATCTGTTAATGTGGCTTCAGCTTCTTTGTTTCCAAATGTTACAGCTGTCACCAGACCAGCCATTCCACTTGGGGCGGGGCCAGAGGGTTAGAGGGGGAACATCTGTCCACTAAGGACACCACTAAACAGCAACAAAATCTTGGGGCGATCCCTCTCTCTTTCCTCGAGTGCTTTCGCTAGCAGGTCCTACTTCCCCACTCCTTTGGGAGTTTCCTGTTCCATTACGTACGCAAGAGGGCGAGAGGTCCCAGCTTTCATAATTGTGAGTGGTTTGGCTGGGTGTGTACGTGCGAGTGTGTGTGTGTGTGTGTGTGTCTCTGTGTGTGTGTGTGTTGGGGGAAAGTGGAGCTTGCTACAAGGGGCTTAGAAAAACTGGTCGCCAATTTAAAATATTTTCGGAGTGTTTGAATGATATCTTAAAAGCTAATCCCACTCTCAAATGCAGCGAAATGAACAATACAGATAAGGAAGATGAAGAGGGGGAAAACCCACACAGCGGAATGGAGCTGTCCATGCCGCGGGAGTGACAGGGGAGCGCTCAGGGGAAAGGCGCTCTGCAGAGAAAATCACTCTGGCTCTTCTCTCTCGGTCCACCAGCCGGCGACGCTTCTTCTGTAAAAGCATTCCTAGAAAATAACCCTACAACCAGGAAGGGTAGCGATCGTTGAGCGCAGTTTCCAGGAACCGGTCCCCGCAGCCGGGAGAGGTCCCTCTCCCCCCGCGGCTGACGCGGAATGTGGCGATCCGGCCCGGGGCGGGGGATGACTTCATGCGGCCGGAGCTCGGCGGCGGGAGCAGCTGCTGCAGCTGGCAGGTGGGGTGGGGGCCGGCCGAGCTGACCACGCACAGACCCGGCGCGGCGGCACTGCGGCCCCGGGGCAGCCGGCGCCGGGGACATGCGCTGATTCGATCCCTCCGGAGAAGGTAAGCAGCCCGGCTATTATTAGCCTCGGCCACACTGCGCGGTGCTTTCTGCTTGGTTAGTAATGGGGTTTGTAATACAGAGGGAAGAAGGGGAATGTCCCTGCCGCCTTCTGCAGTGGGAAAAGAAGCAACAACTGGAATTGAAATGTTAATCAGCCAAGTGCTTGAGATTATTGGAGGAGCGGTGTTACCGGGCAAACAAAGAAGGCGGTCAGCCTCTGTAATCTTAAGATAATCAACCATTGTTATGCCACACTCGCTTAAATATTGAAGAGGATTCAGAATGTAAAATAATTTGAGTTGCACTTTTACGTTGCTACCTTCAACCTTCGCGTGGTTAATTTCTGGTTTGCGAGCAGCAGGTTCTTGTCAGCAGCCTGGAGAAGTAATCGGAAATCTTCCCTCTCCTTTTGCCTTCCTCAGCCTTCTCCCTTTCCAGTTATCAGAATGGGTCTGCACATTTCAACGTCAAACACCCACTTCAATACTGAATGTTTAGAAAGAATCTCAAATTAGAGGAGAAACTTACCTCCTGGAGTTCAGCTTGGGTTGAGCAGCACTTGTCCCCACTTCTCCCTGCATTTACCATCTTCTCTTGTCAATCATTTCATTGATTTTTACCCCCCCGGAGATGCTGTGCCCATTCACAACCCAGCTCTTGTCAGCTCCTGTCCACCACCTCTGTTCCATGACTGATTTTTCAAGGACCCAGAAAGGGCATTGCCTTACACCACGTTTGGACTATTATCTGTGTCCTTCCCCAAAATGCATGGCATGAAAAATCCTTTAAGCCCAGTACCAACATGGTTTCCGATAACTCCCTTCATTGTAGTCACTGCAGCTACCAGATGGGTTTCGAGGACAGCAGAATCTGTTGGGGTGTGAGAAAGAGGGCTATACCTACATAGTTTGCTCCATGTGCATAAGAATAGGTGGAAGTAGAAATGCAAATGTCAGTCTATCCCGTTTTTCTTGAAGCTTTTTTAGTCCAACTAGGTTGTGAGACACCTAGCTGGGTAGGGTATGGGGCAAGTCCACCTGCAAAAGCAAGCAGTGTGTTTGTCCTAGGATTCCCCCAATAACCTCAAAAGAGTTTCCAGAGAGGCTTTTCCCACAGGCAGTCAGAAAGCCAGGGGAGGTGGCTAAGGTGAACCTCAGGTTATTTGGGCATCCTCAAGTTAGTCTCCCCTTTTAGGGGTTCTGACGTAGGATTTCCCCACAGACGCCTTGCTGCTGAGCTCAAGTGCCCATTCTTGTTGCCCACCTAGGGGTGTACATTTGAATGATATTCTGTGAAATGGTGAAGATGGCTATGGTTGGGGCTTGCAAATGTGCCACTTCACCAACAGAGGACAGTTGCAATAAGCCAGACTGTGTGGTGTCTGTGTGCCAATATTCCATTTAAAAAGAGATTTGTTATCTTTAAATCTGAAATTAAAGAGACAGTTTGACTCAAAAGGCCACGGATTTTATTTTAACAAATTAAAATCGGCGATCAATGACAAAGAGGGCCAGGGTTTATAGCTAAAACAATTTACCTCTGCTTACCTTCTTTTTTAAATATTGCTTTTAGAACAAGATACTGGTTCTGAAAAATCATGGTACTTCTATTATATATCATTATTGTTTTTCTGATTACAAATTCTCTATTTATAAATACAGTTTGGAAAGATTTGAGTTGGTTTCTTTGTCTCTATCTTCAGTATATGAGGCAGAAGGAGTGGAGGGGGGTGGGCAAATCCCACTCCAAATGGCCCACTTCAAGAACTGTTCCCAGGACCATGCAAACCCCTGGACCGAAATTCTTTTGGCTTGTTGTTATTATTATCTTTAAATGTGGTTTGGGTTTGAAATATTAAATTTTCAAGATTCCAAAATTTTGACTCAGGCACACCAACTAGAAGAGAGAACAAAGAAAAAGAAGAGCAAAACTATTTTCCACCTTTCTTACCTAATTGTAAAATATTTAATTATATGAATAATTATTCTGACTAATAAGTGAAAAACATATTAAAATAATTATTCATTTTTAAGAAAGTAGCCCAAGGTTTATGAAATACAGGTTAGTGCAATTGATCTTAAGTACAGTAAAAATTTCTGTAATTTTAAAAGGTGTTTTTATGTTGAGTATTAGTACATGAAAATATGCTCATGATGGTTAGAAATTGAAACGTCTGTTACTTGGTTTCTGAAGAGCCTGAATTCTTTGGCAAGAAATGGGTCAGGATTAGGGGACTGGAGCCGCCAAAGCTGGCATCATACCTGCCAGTGATTTTATAGGTGAGATGAATGCATTAAGTTATGGATTAGGGTTGGAGAAACCTTTTGGGGAAGAAAGAAAACAAGATAGAAAAAATAATTTGTTATTTTAGTGCAACTAAGATAATTAAATTTAAGGTATTTCTGAATTTGGACTTCGTTGTATTTAAGCAATTTCTGAGGAAGGTTTCTAAATTCAAAGCCCTGGGTAGAAATAGTTGTATGATTTCCTAACCAAAACTGATTTGTGACTCTATTTCCTTTTTAAAAAATGTTTCCCAGAGAAAGGAAAAATTAATTGCCCGGTGTTAAGGAGGAGGAATACCAAGTAGAAGGATGTACACTATTAGATGCTAAATGAGCTGTAGGAACTTTTTTGTAGATTTGACAAGATAGAATTGAAATCAATCTGTTGCTTTCCAATCACGTAAAAAAAACATTTAGTCTGGTGGGTGGTCAGTGTTATCAGTAATTTAAGACTTGAGAACCAATTTAGGATTCAAAGTTGCCCTCTCCTTACAAAAGGCATTTTCTGGTGCTGCATTACTGCCATTAACTACAATTGAAATAGACTTATCCTGAGATTTTGAAAAATGGAAAAAGAAATTGTAGGATTAATAAGGTTTTGCCTCCACTGAGAATGGGTAGAAAAAGTGCTATTTTGAAAGTTATCAATGGCTTCTTAATTGCCAGATTTCTGTGCTGTTTCAACCTGTTCTTTATGTCTTTATTTTTAAGTTCTCTTCTAAGTTCTTTTCTTTAAATTTTACTGCTTAGTGTTTTTTTCACTAAAATAGCATTTTTAATTGAAGTATAGTTGATGTATAATATTATATAAGTTACAGGTGTAAAATATAGTGACTCACAATTTTTAAAAGTTATACTCCATTTATAGTTATGATAAAATATTGGCTATATTTTCTGTGCTATGCAATATATCCTTATAGCTCATTTTATAATAATAGTTTGTACCTCCTAATCTCCTATCCCTATATTGTTCTTTTTTTAAAATTAAATACTTGTGTTTAAAAGTATTATTTATAAGAAATATATAGAGCGATATCTCTTTATCTAGTTTCTCACTAATCCCCTTAAATTACCTCATGACCAGCCTAGAACAAGTGATATTTATTTCTAGTTTGTGCCTCATGATATCACGACCATATGTCTTCATTTGTTCATTTTACTCACCCTGCTACACGTTGAAACCTTGCTCACATCATACACTGCCTCTTCCATGAACCCTTCCCCATATCCACCTTCTCATTTCAGATGTGTTTCTCCCTTGTCTAAATTCCTATGTCACTTTCTGTTTTGGTCTGTCCTTTAGTTTGAACATGATTTGCTGTTCTAAAATAACCCTAGGGAGCAGAGTCTTTGACTAACAACTTTTTATTACCTGCAACTCATAATACAGTGCCTAGCTAGCTATGTATATACAAAGTAGATGTTCAGCAATTTGATTTTAGTGAAGAAATTAGCTATTATTTTCCAGGGGTATATATCCACCTACTCTAATATCCAAGTTAGGCTCTAAATAATGTGTGCACGAACATTTTAGTTTAAAATCCCTATATAATAATATAGTGAAAGTACATTCAAATAGTTATATTCAACAAAAGTTATTGTGAGCTTACATGCCCTTACATGGATATTGGCTCATCCGTATCAAAAAGCATAGTAAGGGGCTTCCCTGGTGGCGCAGTGGTTGAGAGTCCGCCTGCCGATGCAGGGG
>NC_041228.1:58531373-58634809 GCF_002837175.3 Physeter macrocephalus | reverse complement strand
CACGGGTTCGTGCCCCGGTCCGGGAAGATCCCACATGCCGCGGAGCGGCTGGGCCCGTGAGCCATGGCCGCTGAGCCTGCGCGTCCGGAGCCTGTGCTCCGCAATGGGAGAGGCCACAACAGTGAGAGACCGCGTACCGCAAAAAAAAAAAAAAAGCATAGTAAGCATTACAAAACAAAACTTTAAAGAAGACATTGTACCAGCTTTCAGTATGCTTTCATTCTACTGAAAACAAGTAAGCAGGGGAAGATGTCTTGCATAAATAAGTACTAGTTTTAAAGCACTCTGCTAGGTACTTTCATCTATGGTATATAATTTCTTCCTTCTACTATATGCTAATTTTACACTGAGACTCAGAGATGTTACCTAAATGGCAGAGATTCTTTCCACATTAACATGCTGTTCTTTGAAGTGTTAACAAGTGAAGGAAAACTATAAAAACATAATCAGAGTAGTTTAAAATTGTTTTGTGATCAGGCTTTCCAGTGCTTTTTAAACTTTTGGGTCTTAACATCCCCTTTAATAATTCAATAAAGGCTATGCATCCACTCCCCAAGTACATACACAACACACACACATAGAATTTTGCCTATAATTGCAGGTGTTTACGGACCTCATAAAGCCCTCCTTTGCAAATGCTTTAAGGACATCTACGCTGGGCTCAGTTTTTCTTTTTGCTTGTTCTATGCTTAGTATTTATTTTTGTACCTATTAAAATTAAACAAATTGTTATCTGTTATAGATTGAGATATAAACCTAAGCAGCTTCGTACTTCACAACTTTTCCTTTTGCATTTTTGTATTCTGTCCTTCTCTCTCACACAAACATACAAATGTATATAAATGAGATCAAATAATACTTTTTTGTGATGAGAATGCTTAGAATTTATTCTTAATGATTTTTCTATATATCACACGTCAGTGTTAGCTATAGTCATCATGTTGTACGTTATGTCCATAGTATGTATTTATCTTACAATTGGAAGCTTGTACCTTTGACCATCTTCCTCCAATTTCCCCTCCCCTGACCCTCTGTCTCCTGTAACTACAGGTCTGATCTCTTTTTCTGTGATTTTTTTCTTTTTTTTTTAAGTTCCACATATAAGTGAGATCATATAGTGTTTGTCTTTCTTTCTCTGACTTATTTAACCTAGCATAAACCTTTAAGGTCCATTTCTGTTGTCTCAAATGGTAGCATTTCTTTGTTTTCTTATAGAAGAATAATATCTCAGTGTGTGTGTGTGTATATACATATGATATGTATATATCTATAAATATATAAAACAACTTCTTTAACCATTTGTCCATCAATGGGCACTTAGGTTGTTTCCATGTCTTGGCTATTATAAATAATGCTGCTATGAACATAGGGGTGCAGATATCTTTTTGAGTTAGTGTTTTTATTTTCTTTGGATATATTCCCAGAAGTGGAGTTGCTAGATATATGTAGTTCTAGTCTTAATTTTTGAGGATCCTCCGTACTGTTTTCCATACTGGCTTTACCAATTTACAATCCCACCAACAGCACAAGGGTTCCCTTTTCTCCACATCCTCACGAGCATTTGTTATCTCTTGACTTTTTGAGGATGACTGTTCTAACAGTGTGAGGTAATATCTCAGTGTGGTTTTAATGTGCATTTCCCTAATGACTAGTGGTATTGAGCATCTTTTCATGTGCCTGTTGGCTTTTTGTGTGTCTTCTTTGGAGAAATGTCTGTTCAGGTCCTTTGCTCATTTTTTAACTGGGTAATTGTGGTTTTTTTTGCTATTGATTTGTATGAATTTTTCATTTATTTTGGATATTAACCCTTATCAGATATATGGTTTACAAATATGTTTTTCCCATTCTATAGGTTGTCTTTTCAATCACTTTGTTGGTTTGTTTTTCTTTTTGCTTTTCCTTGCTGTGCAGAAGCTTTTTAGTTTGATGTAGTTCCATTTGTTTATTTTTTATTTTGTCGTTTGTGTTTTCAGTGTCATATCCAAAAAGTCATTACCAAACCCATGTAATGAGCTTTATTCCTATGTTTTCTTCTGGCAGTTGCATAGTTTCAGGTCTTACATTTGAGTCTTTAATCCAATTCAAGTTAGTTTTGTGAGTGGTATAAGATATTGGTCCAATTTCATTCTTTTACATGTGAATATCCAATTATCCCAGGGTTCCCTTATATGTAACTTCTCTCTTTTCTCTTGCTGGTCTTAAAATTCTTTCTTTGTTTTTGACCTCTGACGATTTAATTGCAATGTGTCTCAGTGTAGCCCTATTTGAGTTCAACCTATTTGGGCTTGTTTGGGCTTCATGGATCTGGATGTCCATTTCTCATCCTGGGTTTGGGAAAGTTTCATCCATTATTGCTTTAAATATACTTTTTTTTCCCTTTCTCTCTCTCTTTTCTTCTTCTGGAATTCCCATAACATGAACATTGTTTACTTTATTGTGTCCCATAATTTCCATCGGCTTTTTTCACTCTTTTTTATTCTTTTCCTTTTTGTTCCTTTCACTGGGTAATTTCTAATGTCCTATCCTCCAGTTTGCTGATTCTTTCTTCTGCATGGTCGAATCTACCTTTGAAACTTTCTATTGAATTCTTCAGTTCAGTTATTGTATGTTTAAAATCTAGTGTTCCTGTTTTTTTGATGTTGCTATTTCCTTGTCAAACTTCTTGTCTTGTTCATGCATTGTTTTCCTAATTTCACTTAGTTGTCTGTGCTTTCTTGTAGTTCACTAAACTTAGGAGGATTATTCTGAATTCTTTGACAGTTCATAGATCTTCATTTTTTTAAGGTCAGTTATTGGAGTTTTATTACTTTCCTTTGGTGGTGTCATATTTGCCTAATTTTTGTGATCCTTGATTCCTTACATTTGGTATCTGCATGTTTGAGTAATTGTGCTCTTCCTCCAGACTTTACTGGGTATTATATGCAGTAGTAGTAGTAGTAGATGGGGCTATGAATTAGTTCCTGGCAGATAATCAGGACAGGACCCAGAGCCTGTATAGTTTATTGTTTGGGAACCCAAATCAGGCCAGAGTGTGCACTTAATTCCCTGGTCAGGTAAGGACCCTGGTTTTGCCCTGCAGATGGGGGAGGCCACAGGCTGTGCTGTCTGTTCAAGTGCTACTGTATCTAGGGCTGTTTAATGGGCTGTACAGCTTCCCATGTTCTCTGGTTAGGTTCCCCAGTTGGACATGCTGAAGGCTGTATTCAGTGATGAGTAGGGCTATGAATTAGATTTCCTGCCTGGGTGCAGCAGGAGAAGCAGCTCTAAAGCCAGTAAAGCTCTTTGTTGTCTTAACTCAAGCTGATCCACACCCCAGGTTCAGTGGCTGAACAAGGCCACTGGCTTTGCTTTGCAGACTATCAGCTCTGCCTACCTTTCTAGGCTTGAGCACTGCTGGGCTGCACAGTTTCTAGGAGTTGTCACCAATCCTTCTAGTCAGATGGGCCAGGAAGACACTCTCCACAGCAGATGGGATGGGGCTAGTCCCAGTTCCTTTGCCTGGGTGGGATGAGGAGGGGCCACTCCAGGCTGCTCTTAATTTCTCAAACAGGGTCCCCAGTTGGGAGGAGCTGAGAGCTACTCTCAGCCTTGCATATGAATTAATCTCCCTGCCTGTGCATAGTACAGGATCCCTCCACCCCTGGTACTGGCTCTGCTTTGGGGATGATGAGCTCTGGCTGCCTGCCTCTTGGCTGGAGCACGACTGGGCCAAATAGCTTCCAGGATTTATTGCCAGCCCTTTTGGTCAGCTGGCCAGAAGACACTCTCCACAGTGGGTGGGCTGTGACTCTGCTCTTTCCCTGGGTATGGGCAAACCAGGCTCAAGGGCCAGATGCGTATCAGGTGGATCTGTACCCTGCTGAGTTCCCTGGTTGTAGTGCCCCACCAACCTGGCTCTGTAGATAAGCAAAGATGCCAGTTGTGATCACTACTTGGGCACTGCAGGTATGAATTCCATCTGTCACAATCCATGTGCTGGCTGTTGCCTACCCCTTCCCCCTTCATCACAGTCCAACTTTTAGTGGTCAAACCCTGCAGATTCCCCTGCAATCCCAGTGGAGCAGATTAGAGCAGTGGCTCCCACAAAGCAACCCCAATGCTAGTGGTGGTGCTTGCTGTCCCCAGTTCTCTTCTCCTACTGGAGGAACCAGAGGTTCAGGGAAGACCTCACCCATGGTGCTCCACTGGCCTGAGGGAGGGGCAATGAGGTCAGCGTGTAGCTGCTTCTCTCACCCTTCTAATGCAGTCTGTCTTGGTCTCTGTGGTGCACGGGGGTGCTTCAGCCTCACCTCCATGTTCTAGGATTCTCTCAAATAGTGTCCTGTTTCTAAATAATTGTTCCTCGTTCCTCCTGGGGGGGGGGGGTCGGAGCCAGGAATGACCTTGGTGATGTCACCCCACTCTGGGCTTACTTTGACAATGTGTGTGTCCTTTATAGCCCAGACATTTCTGGTACTTGAAATGAGGTTCTCCTTTTATTGTTCTCCCTGCTTTAGGACCTAAAATGGGGGCTTTTCATTAGCACTGGCGCAAAGGCAGCTGAGATGACTAGGAAGCAAGTGCCAAGGAGAATACTGAGTCAAAGAACCTTGATTCATGGAAAAGGAATCCCAGAAGGAGCTCTAAACGTTACACATTCCAAATGATTTATTCAGGGTTTTCCAATCAAAACCATTTTTACAAAAAAGAAACAGTTCTCAGACTTAGAGTATTATACTGCCAAGTATGTAGAAGAACATTGCCAGCAGTTGAGTGTTGTGGTCTACTTTGAAATATATTCAGTTTTCTTAGGATGGACATATGTCTACTTCAAAGTTACTATTACTTTCTAGTAATGCTGCCTACGGTAATATATTTGCTTTTGCCAAGTTAAGAAAACAATGACATCCCTCCCAGGTTCTAAAACAATTACCAGCATAAAAATACATGAAAACTTTTAGCTGATACTTAAGGAAACCAGTACTAGCTAGCATTCCTACTGATGCTAGTAGTCAAAGAGAGGTGTGACAAAACCATTAATCTAGAAAACACCGGGTTGGAAAGATGGAGAGAAAGAACTCAAGAGGACTACTTAAGCTGTTGCTTTCTTTACGTGTCCCCAAATATGATAATAACCATATAAGCTCCTAAAATAAGTGCAATTTTATGCAAACTTCATAATACACCTAGTATGTATGAGGTACATTTTTACTTTCTTTCTTTCTTTCTTTCTTTCTTTCTTTATTTTTTGCGGTACGGGGGCCTCTCACTGTTGTGGCCTCTCCCGTTGCGGAGCACAGGCTCCGGATGCACAGGCTCAGCGGCCATGGCTCACGGGCCCAGTCGCTCCGCGGCATGTGGGATCTTCCTGGACTGGGGCACGAACCCGTGTCCCCTGCATCGGCAGGCGGACTCTCAACCACTGCGCCACCAGGGAAGCCCTTTACTTTATTTTATAGTATTTTTTTATTTTTTATTTTGGTAAAATGTCCCATAACGTAAAATTTACCATTTTAACCATTTTTAAGTGTATCATTTATTGGTATTAAGTACATTCACAATGTTGAGCAACCATTACCATTATCCATTTTAAGATCTTTCTTATTATACCAAACAGAAACTGTACTCACTAAACAATAACCCCTTATTTCTCCCCTCCCCTCAGCCTCTGGTTAACTCTATTCTATTTTCTGGGTTTATAATTTGCCTATTCTAACTACCTCATATAAGTGGAATCATACAATATTTGTCCTTTTGTGTCTGGCTTCCTTCACTTAACATAATGTTTTCAAAGTGCATCCATGTTATAGCATGTATCAGAATTTCATTTCTTTTTAAAACCATACAATGTGTAGTGATTTTTTGTTGCAAAACACTTTTAGTACATTGTATTTCTATTATATTAATGATATCTAGCATATATCACTACCATATTACCTTTAGTAGATGCCCAGTAATGTGTACTATGAGTGAGCCATAATTTCATTCAGTCAAAACCCATTGATAAACATTTATTAAGTTCCAAACAGTTTTATGATTTTAAGAAATGTGGTAATGGACATAGAGGTTCATGTCTTTATGTGCTGGAGCTTTTACTTTTGATGGAAGAATTCTTGGAGTGGCATGGAATGGTATTGTTGGGTCAGAGATTATGCAGAAACATTTATAATTTGAATACATACATTGACTATAAAAACCATAAACTTCTTCAACAGATAGTATTCCTGTATTTTATGTAACCATTTATGACTATCTTAAAAATGAATACAAGTAATATAAGGGAATCCATTTAATGTGATTTGAGCAAGGAAACATTCTCACTTTTTTCATTTCTAGTTCATGGAAGAAAATTCCTGTACACAAGTATTGAAATATTTCAAGTCTCTGGATCACACATTTCATCATTTCAAAAATATTACAGAGTACATCACGGATGTCAGTCAAGTCTTGTAACAACAGTGTAGAAAATTAGTAACATTTATAACTAGTTTTTTCTTAAGCTTCAGCAATGGATCATTTCTATCCAGTCTAATCTGCAATTTTAATTACATTAATTTTTAAAATAAAAAAGATTAATTTTTAATCTATAACTATTTTTAGTTCATATTTATGTACCTGCATTATGTTAAATCTTTTATTTTGTTGGGTTTTTTTTCTTAGTTTCTCTTTAGAGTATCTTTTAAAATTTATTTTGAAACAGAATAATTAAAGCCCAAAGATGAGAGTGTCTCATTTAAGCTAAACTAAAGAATGTTGGAATAGCTGAAGTATGCACACAATTGGCAAAACTTTTCACTACCCTCCTTAGAAGAAGACTGTTTTGATTTGCATTGTCCAAGAAAGGAGAAACAGATAACTTGCTGGGGATTGCATCCTGCTTTACTTAAATTACACATTAACAGGCTAAAAGGGCAAGGATGAAGCAACATGTTTATAACATATTTTTGAAAAGCTACTTAAGGGTGAAGGGTTGCAAGAACACAGACAGACACGCCCTAGACATTTCACAACAATATTTTAAGGTATGCCTTTTCTTTGGTTGATAGGGATGGAGGGACCTATTAATAAACATTTCTCCTATTTACTTTTGTCTGTATTGCTGTCTGATCAAACCCTCAATAAGAAACAGACATAAAACAAATAAGCATTCTGACTTTTGCCTGAAGAAGCAACAACAAGCTCACATCTTAAACAATGGACTGCAATGGCTATGAGACTGAGCATCCTTGGTCATTGAAACAGTCGCAGCAACACAACCTGCTTTGTTCCTTCTGTTGTATATTGCAGAATCTGAGTAAATAGAGAGAAGTCAGTGATACCTTTAGTGCCATTTCTTACACTCCTCCATGATCTTTCACACTCAGGTTCTCTGGTAATCACAATGTAGTGAAAAACAACGAGGATGCTAATACCCTCTATCCATTCACAAAACTTAATGCTTCTGAGTCTTGCAGAAATAATGTTGACTCTGAATTGGTGGTACCCAATAAAGTCACTAAGAATAATCTGTCAGACTCACCAAATCCAAATTCAGATTTAAAGGCCATCAAATTTTAAAGATTACGAAGATTTTAAGATTTCAATATTTGTTATATATGGTCATATGTAAAAGTTTAGAAAAGTAAAATTATATGTATAGGTTTTTAATTACAAGCTATATTCACTGGAGAATTAATGCATTTTTAAAAGGATTCATTCTGAAAAGATTACATTAGCATTTTTTTTAAACCACTACCCTCAAAAATAAATTGTGACAAATCATTGTTCATCCAAGTTTATCTCTTATCTCAAGGAAGTGAGTTGTTCTTGGGGAAATTGCTTTCATCTAATTTGTGCTTTCCTGCAGTGGATCAGGCTGAAATGAAATGGGGCTGACATTCTTAACTATTATTACACGCCCACATTTACCAGAATTACCTAATGATCAGTACCGAAGAGTTTTATAATAAATAAATATGTATGTACTGAGAGTCTCCACTGATAAAAGTTAGTTGAGACGTGGCTGGTGATCCCGTAGAAGAGATATCTAGATTATATTTCTTACGTCATCTCCATATTAGAAAGCAATCCAGGATTGCAAAGCAAGGCATGAGACAATAGCATTTGGTGTATTTTATAAATGTTTAGATTTCTAGGGAGCTTATTGGTATCATATATTATGGTAAGCACTCAAATGTAAACTGTTACTTTAAAATAGTAAAATATCAAGAATGTAAAAATTTCTACAACTTAAATGGTCAGTTTGGTATTTGGCTTTATTATAGGCATTTGCAAGATATTTATTAAACAACCGAATGAGCCAATACCATTTAATTTTGAAAACTGCTTTCCTAATACAAAAGAATTGGTATTCTACACAAGTTCCTTGTGATTATTTTTGTAGGCATGGGGGAATGAATTATGGATGGCACTACCCTTTCTCCTGTTTCTTGTCTGAGGTTTTGGTAAGGTGGAAATTAGAGGTGATGGACCTTAAAGTTTGAGCAGTTCAAGACACTCAACCAAGCACAGTCCATTTACCCAGGACAAGAAAACATATGACATTACTCTTTTTTTTCAACCACAATGGATTTGGACTTTTAGAAAATTCAAAATGCAAGATACAGATTTTATTTATTTATTTTTTAAAGTTATTTATTTATTTATGGCGGCGTTGGGTCTTTGTTGCTGTGCATGGGCTTTGTCTAGTTGCAGGGAGCGGGGGCTACTCTTCGTTGTGGTGCGCGGGCTTCTTATTGCGGTGGCTTCTCTTGTTGCAGAGCACGGGCTCTAGGGCATGCCGGCTTCAGTAGTTGCGGCTTACGGGCTCAGTAGTTGTGGCTCACGGGCTCTAGAGCGCAGGCTCAGTAGTTGTGGCGCATGGGCTTAGTTGCTTTGTGGCATGTGGGATCTTCCCAGACCAGGGCTCGAACCCGTGTCTCCTGCATTGGCAGGCGGACTCTTAACCACTGCACCACCAGGGAAGCCCAAGATACAGATTTTAATAAGAAAATATTAGTCAACAGTTCTCTTATCTCTATGTCTTTTTCTATCTCATTGATTGTGAAGAACACAATCATAGAGAAAGCAAAATCTACATCAGTTGAAAATTTTTTCCACCTGCATACGTGTTATAGTGGATGTATAACATCTTCACAGGGTTTGTGGAATCACTATTTCACCACAAAAATTAAATATGACACTAAAATGATCTGACACTAATTAGTCCATTGAATAAGGGGAGGAGGATTGGCATCTTGGTCATCGTTTAGAAGAAAAAAAAAATCATTTACCTGTTAGGCAAAGTACTTGTCTTTAAATTATCCCTTAATAAATATAATAGAAAATGAAATAAAATGGCAGTACAGTGTTATGAAAGGAAAGCAGTTGGGTTGATCTCAAAGTGAGTGAGTATAAAAATCAATGTTTTTTGTTTAGTTTGTTAATAGTTTTATTCTTAGAGCTCTCAGGCAGCTAGCTTTTGGTCATTTTTTAAGATCAATCAAAAAGTTCTAAACATTATTTTTAAAGTATGCAGATCACTAGGCCCTCCTTCCCTCCTTTCTCTCTTTTAATTTTTAAATTTATTTTGGGGAGTTTTGGCTACCATTTATGTTCTAATCATGTTTTTCAGGAAGTGAATTTGAACTTTGAACCTCACCTAGTTTGAATCCTACCTCTATTGTTCTCTATCTCTATGACTTAGGGTAAGTTACTTAACCACTGTGAATTGTTTCTGGATATGTAAAACCGGAAAATCACAGGGTTGTTGCGAAGATTAAAGATGATAACATAAAAGGGAACTTATTGCAGTGTTTGAAACATAGTAAGGGTTAGTAAATAGTTCAGATTTTTATCTTTCTAGTTCTCCTGAGCAGTTTACAATGAGATCTCATTACCACAGATTTTCCCTAAAATTATGAACCTTTTCCTACCCCTCTCCATTTTAAACCAAACCTTGAAATGACTGAACCTCATAGGAAGATGTCTCGATGCAGGTAATCCCTGTAGCAGGAGAGGTTGAAGCTACCACAGTGCAAAGTTGTCAGGCTCTGATCTGGCAGTAGCTGTGGGAATTAGTCTTAGCTTCTATTTTTAACTCTGCAAGGAGTTGATTGGGTGACCTGGGAAAACTCAGTTGGCATCTTATTTTCTTTCTGAATTTCTTTCTGCATCTTATTTTCTTTCTGAATTGTACCATTTGTCCAATCACTCTTTTCACTGACTCATTATCAGAAATGATATCACGGTTGTTGAATAAGGATGTTGATTACAGAAGTAATGTTATAGAAAATAGGAATTGTTCCCTTTCTTAAAAGCAATAGTTGACAATTTTATTCTATTGTTTCCTGATACAGTGTTGAAGTTCCTGGGAGAGGGCAACTTTAATTTATAAAGAGTTGTTAACATTCACTTCTTCTAACAAAAGCCTTTAAAGGTAATACTACTAATTATCTGCCTTGTACCCCAATCTTTTTTTTTTAATATGTAACTGTTGAAGTTTTCTAATGTTAATCAATATCATTAAGTTGTCCAAAAGGGAAAATTAATCTGTTATTCCATTGTACATCATATACAAAGGAATCTTCTTGGTATATGATACCTTTCTATTTTACTGAATCTCAATGAATTTAGAGAGTACCTGCAAGAATTTTAATATTCAGAGTCTTATTCAAAAATGTGCGCTACTGAGTAGATTCAATCACTAGCAACACCTTTAAACTGAAATCAAAAATAGAGCCTCGGGCTTCCCTGGTGACGCAGTGGTTGCGCGTCCGCCTGCCGACGCAGGGGAACCGGGTTCGCGCCCCGGTCCGGGAGGATCCCGCATGCCGCGGAGCGGCTGGGCCCGTGAGCCACGGCCGCCGAGCCTGCGCGTCCGGAGCCTGTGCTCCGCAACGGGAGAGGCCACAACAGAGGAAGGCCCGCATACCACAAAAAAATAAATAAATAAATAAATAAATAAAAAATAAAAAATAGAGCCTCAATTAACGTGAAAACTTTAGTACCAGAAACACCTGCCTATAAAAACTGCAGTTAGTACACAGACAAGCTTTAGTATGATAACAATTTTGTTGGGCTTAAAAAGCACATAATTTTACACTTTTTTCTTATTTGACTTTTTATCATTATGTGGACCATTTAGGTCTAAGGAAACAAGTACAAAAACTGCCTAAAGCCTTCCATTTATTTAATATGTAAGCCACAGCTGTCCACAAGAGAGAATTTTGTGTTCATCACCAACTCTAGCCAAATCGGCAATAATTTATTTCAGTTGGTAGAGTCTAATCATGTGTACCTAACTATGTTCTTTTAAGTAAAAAGTGTAAACCATTTTTAGTAGTAAGTTTGTCCTGAATTTCCAAATCAGTATTTTTAACCCCTGTTTTGAATCCTGAATTCATTAGCTATTCACCAAAGGCTTGAGACGTAGATTTTGGGCATAGTCTGCTTCTAAGATGAGATGTAGCAAACAGTCTAAATTCCTGTTTTAAATATACATGTGCATACACGTATACACATATATTACACAAAAATGTATATACGGACATTGCCGAATTACAATGGTTCGACTTACCGATTTTTCCACTTTACCACGGTGCGAAAGTGATACTCGTTTAGTAGAAACTATAGTTTGAATTTTTTCAAAGTATACTTTGAATTTAGAGTAGAAACTATACTTTTCCCAGACTACTGATATGCAGCATGATGCTCTCTTGTCATGCTGGGCAACAGCAGCAAGCCACTCTTCCCAGTCAGCGACTCGATCACAACTGACACACTTAACAACCGTTCTGTTTTTCACGTTCAGTACAGTATTCAATAAAGCAAATGAGATAGTCAACAGATTATTATAAAATAGGCTTTGTGGTCGATGATTTTGCCCAACTTTAGGCTGATGTGAGTGTTCTGAGCACATTTAAGGTAGACTAGGCTAAACTCTGACGGTTGGTAGATTGGGTGTAGTATAAGCATTTACAATTTATGATATTTTCAATTAATGATGGGTTTATCAGGATGCCATGCCATAGTAAGTTAAGGAAGATCTGTATTTTATGTGTATTATATATATTACTTATATTTAACCAATTATGTGTGTAAATATATATATATGCACATATATGCATGTATATATGTCTGTTTTCATGAACATTTGCCTTCTATTTCAAATATTTGATTATATTTATTTATTTTTTATTTTTTTTTATTTGATTATATTTAAAATAAACAGACAAGTTCTTGGAGAAGCATTTGAAGAATCTTTGTTTCCAGAGTCCAGTTTTGCAAAGAAAACTTATTTTTTCACTAGTTATTTATTTTTCAGTAGTTAAAAAAATTTTTTTTTAATTTCAAAGTGATTTTTTAATATATGAATACGAATATGTATTTACTTCAGGCGCTATATATGTTATTTATACATATGTGTATTTATATATATTTAAATGTTTTTAAACCTGATCTTACTGGGTTATAACTACTATCCAATTATGTGAGAGTAGTGATATTGTTGCCTTTCAGCTTGGAACATGCTTCTGTTTCATTTGATTGTATTTTATCCATTAAGTGCTCTGGCCTTCCATTAGCTCTTTTGCTTTGAGGAATACATTTTATAGTGCATTAGAAATATTCTTTTATATTTCATGCCATAATTTTCCAGTGTCTCACAAAATCCTAATTTGGGATGTTCTGACTTGAATAGTGTTTCAGAATAGAGACTTGTCCCTTTTGGAATCATCAGATCTGTTGGTTAGGTACAGTATTTCTTAATTTTTCTGTTGGGGAAAGGGAGGAAGGAAACTGCACTATGGAACTTTCAAGTTTTTTTTTTTTTCTTATGCTTATACGAAAAAAATGCACTCTTCTAGTAAAACTAGAAACATGAGGGTGGCAGTTACATAGTTCCAAATTAGGACAACCTAATATACTGTAATTTTTTCAAGTAAGAGAATAACCCAGGTAGTATACTATTAACTAGATTTTTTAAAATAGCCATTTGTTGATTAATAATTCTATTCTTTTTCCATTCTTAGTTTCATAACATTTTTACACAAAGGTTTCTATTAACAAATGCCATCAGTTGTATTGTTGGTTTCCTCCTGCTTTCTGATTAGTTCTATAATTTAAAAATGCTTAAAGTCCAGACTTCTCAACTAGAAAACATAAGCACAGTAAAAGCAGTGTTTTTAAAATTAATTCTGGAATATATTTCTCTTGATGGTAAAGACATATAAGATTACAGTTGTGTATGTTGGATGCTTTATAAATAAAAGTAATATGATTAATCATGTATTAATTAATACCACCAGAAATTCACTCTAAATCCTTTCTAGGACACAAATATTTATGACATTTCTATATTCTCATTTTATTATTTTAATGAAATATTATACAGGTAGTATTTCATAAAAACACTGCATCAATTGTAATACTAGTTTAGGAATTTTAATTTGGTATGTAAATATACTAACTTCTGTTGAAATTGCTATAGCTTAGGGTCAAAATTAATTTGAAGGTTATTAGTGTTATTATTCTGGTTTTTATTAGCTGCTGTCTCAAATTAATTTTAAAGACAAAAATATCCCTGGCTTAGAGTTTCTGCACTATTAATGACATACCGAGATGGCTCTTGGGTATCAGTAAATGATATATTTGAGAGCATAACTTATGAAATGACTTGCCGGTTGGCAGACCACCTTTGACAATAAAATATATCTGATAGTCTACCTTTGCAAATTCATTGTACCACACAAATGTGATCCTGGTAATTGACATATGACTATTAAGCTTCAATCATTCTCCATAATAGTCCTATTACCAATTATTAACAGAATAAAGGGGAGATAACAATTCTATAGTAGTTATTCACATTTTTATTTAAACTGAAGTATAATCTATATCTCTATAGTGCTTTTTCTATCTGACACCTCACTTAAGTAGAAGGAAGTGTTCTAGAGGTTTGTTATCAGCTTTTAAATGAAATAATCTTTAGCTATCTTTTATTTAAAAATACTAAAAAAAGTTTCATGGTCTTTAATTAAATATAAATATTGGAATTGTCTATGAAACTTTTGAAATGGTCAATCACATAAAAACATAGGGATATCCTTTATTTATTTATTAATTTATTAACATCTTTATTGGAGTATAATTGCTTTACAATGGTGTGTTAGTTTCTGCTTTACAACAAAGTGAATCAGTTATACATATACATATATCCCCATATCTCTTCCCTCTTGTGTCACCCTCCCTCCCACCCTCCCTATCGCACCCCTCTAGGTGGTCACAAAGCACCAAGCTGATCTCCCTGTGCTATGCGGCTGCTTCCCACTAGCTATCCACCCTGTTTGGTAGTGTATATATGTCCATGCCACTCTCTCACTTCGTCCCAGCTTACCCTCCCCCCTCCCCATATGGACATGGAGTCTGTCCAGGTCACTCTTCAGAGTGAAGTCAAAA
This sequence comes from Physeter macrocephalus, assembly GCF_002837175.3. Classification (NCBI taxonomy): domain Eukaryota; kingdom Metazoa; phylum Chordata; class Mammalia; order Artiodactyla; family Physeteridae; genus Physeter; species Physeter macrocephalus. The sequence goes on along the minus strand of NC_041228.1, from coordinate 58,620,394 downwards.
GGAGAAAAACCAATACCGTATGCTACCACATATATATGGAATCTAAGAAAAAAAAAATGTCATGAAGAGCCTAGGGGTAGGACGGGAATAAAACACAGACCTACTAGAGCATGGACTTGAGGATATGGGGAGGGATATCCTTTAAAGCAGGGGTCCCCAACCCCCTGGCTGTGTTAGGAACCGAGCCGCACAGCAGGAGGTGGGCGGAGGGCGAGCCAGGGAAGTTTCATCTGCTGTTCCCTATGGCTCGCCGTCGCTCGCATTACAGCCTGAACTACCCTCCCCTGCCCACCCTGTTGGTGGAAAAATTGTCTTCCACGAAACCGGTCCCTAGTTCCAAAACAGTTGGGGATCACTGCTTTAAAGTATATGAATTTCTAATATATTTATTTAGGTTATATATGCTGAACTTTTTTTTACATAATAGCTCATAGGTAACCTTCACTATTATTTTATGAGGCTTCGAATCGGAAACAATACAGAAACTAACAAATTAAAATTGTTTTTTGTAAAATGTCAAGTGAGAAGAGAAGAATGTTAGATAATAAATACAGCATATTCACAACTTGGTTTTGAATATCACACACATAGAGAAAAAAGACCCAAAGAAAATTTAAAACTTATTTATCAATGGTTAACTCAAGAAATAAGAGAGTCAGGGTGACTTTTACTTCCATCTGTTCTCATTCTTCCAAATTAATTGCAATATGTATGTATTACTTTTAGAACTGTTTAAGAAGAAATGTGCCAGTTTGGATAATTTTTTTTTAACATCTAAACATTGCCGATGTTAAAATGTTCAATTTTTATGTAGCTTTCTGGTAGATCTAGCTGGCCATTATTTCAAGATGAGGGAAGTTTTCCCTCATCTTGAAATAATAATGATAAATAATATTTTTAAAGCATTAAATAATTTTCAAAGCATTTTTATATACATTTTCTCCTCAGACCATCCTAACTCTCTAGAGTTGGTAGAAAAAGGACTATACTCATTTTGCCCAGGGTGGGGGGTTGGAGGGTGGGAATTGAAATTCTTGGAAGTTTAGCAAATTGCCCATTTAAGCCGTGCACAGTTATTAAGTGGCAGGGCCAGAATTCTAACCTGTTTCATGCCATGGCCAATCTAGTGCTTTCCTCTATGCTGTAGGAACTGGACATATTTAAGAGGTAAGCACAAAAATGGAAATAGGTCTGAACCTTGCTCTAGTTACAAATTTGCCTATAGACCTCACTGGAGCCTGAACCAGGAAAATCTATATGAATTTCTTTCTTCAACCCAAAGAAATGGCCATGTGAAGTAATTCCTAGGTTTAATTTTAAAAAATCTATACTGTCTGTTTTTTCACCATATTCCAGTTTGTGTCTATCAACTTCTCCAAAGAGCCATGCTTCCTACCTAAAGGATTGCATTGCTTAATAAACAAACATTGACAATTCTGATGTTAACCTGAATTAAATAACATACCAATCGTTTATGAGATCCGCCTTAGTATTTTTACACTCCTGAAATACCATCTCTATAACCTGCTTTTTAAAATAGTCTGACACCTACCGAGTACTCTTTCACTTCCTACAAGAAATCAAGAAAAAGAAAGCATTTGTGTTTTTAATTTTAGTGAAGGGTTCTTGATTTAACAATTAGTCATTTAGTGTCATTTGAATTTCAAGTGTGCCTCAAGTACTTGAGGTTCTTTCTGTATGACTTCTCCAGAGTTTTCACATATATATCATCAATTTCATCTTTCACTTGGGATTAGTAAAAGAAAAGTTTTATTTACCACTATTTCTTAGTTGTCTTCATTTCAAATATTCAGTGCCTTGTCAAAAATAGTATTATAGTCTTATACTGTTCATTGATGACAGCTAATACCAAGAAATTGTGATTCTGGCTTTCAGTTAAAAAAACAAAACGAGAAACTAAAGAAATAATTACTATAACAATTTTTTTCTCCATTTAGCTGATCAGGTATTCACATCAGTGAGTATCCCAATACTAAATGTTTTATATATTCAGAGAAGTGAAAAATAATAATTATTATGCTTCCTCTGTGCTAAATACTGTTTTAAAACCAATTGGAATCCCCGCTCACAACAATCTTAAGAGGTAGGTACTCTTATCACCTGTTTTACAGCTGGACAAACTGAGGCACAGAATTTTTAAATTATTCATGGTCACACAGCTAGTAAGGCGCAGATACAGTATTTAAAATCAAGTCTGTTTTTGTGAGAGTCCACATTCCCAACCCCTGTAATGAAAGCGTGTGATCCCTACTATTTGCTATATACCCATGTACTTGCTTTGTGGAAAGAAAGGGAGGGAGGGAAGAGGAGGGAAAGGGAGGGAGGGAAAGAGGAAAAGAAGGCGGAATGGAGGGAGGCAGGAGAATTGTCAAAATTCTGCCAGCTTGTTGATACTGTGTGTTATTTCTTATAATAAGATTGAAATTAAGGACTTGTAGAGATTTACACAGAGTAAATAATTTTAAATTTCCTTAAGGGAAGTCTCTGGTAATATTATCGGATGGGGACAGCAAATGAATTTCTGTTTAGTTCTATTCATAATTAAAATGCTATAGCAGGCTCATATTTGGAACAAACACAGTTCTGGTAATTCTCATAGTAATAATTCTACATTTTCTTAAATTTTGTTATCATTTTTTTCACCCTCAACACTCTCAGCTTATTTAATTTTGGTACCTACTCTTTTTCAAAAGTCCATAAATTTTAGTTAGGCTTAAATCATAGGAAAATTGAAGAAAGTTTAGAGCCTGTAACAGAAGGAAACCACCCCCTTCCCACCCCGAGCCCAGCTCTGTCCATTTCTGTCAGAGCTACTCCACCAAAAAAGGAGGAATTATTCTGATTGGTCAGATTTATGACACATTCTATTACATAGGGTGACTGTGTTTGTTAGAGGTACACAGCAACAGTTCCCATATTTCTTCTTGTCCGTTGCCTGGTCCTGTGAAAGCAGGTAAGTGGAGTGAAGATCCTCCAAACCTAGACCTCAGTCTCTTGTTTCTGTTCCATTCCATTCACCAGGGTGAGCTTAATCCAGCAGAAGAGTGAGCTCTTCTGTGTTTCACTGGACGTTTCCATGCAGATGAGTCAAGTTCCATTTTGAGCCTGGAAAATCTTGCATGCTCTCTCATCAACTTCTTCCTTTTCTGAGTACGTACTCAGAAAATGGTAACATGCCCCCAGTAAGCCTTTACCACAGCTCTGACTCAGGGTTATTAGGAAGTAATTCCAAATCTCAGTCATGTTCTGTATTTTAATCAACAGATAATTTGTACTTATAGTTAACATTTACTCCGGATTATTCATGTGTTCTTATGCAGTTGGAACCTATTTCTGTCTTCATGTGCTTAAAGCTAGGATGAGTATGGATTTTAATCAAGATAATTTAGAAATTTTATTAAGTGTTTCTTATATGGCAGGCACTGTTCTAGGTACTGGTGATAGAGTGTTAAACAGAGTGGTTACAATCCATACTCTAAGAAAGGGTACTTAACATTAAAGTTCAAATAGGAGAGATGTACAGAAATCATACGCAAAAAACAAGAGTCAGTTTAATATGCATGGCTGGCATTTTGGGGATAGAAGAAATCTAACACAAGGAGTTTTACAAGACTGATGATATATAGTCACTTCAGCTGAACTTTGTTTTATTTAAAACAAGCAACTTTTTTTCAAACCAAGTAAAAAAATTATTGACAGTAATTGTACAACTTTATAGCTCCTTATTTAGTAAAGAGAGGGTGCTTTGACTTATGATATGAGGCAATTTCAGTATTTTGATAAACTAACCTTGAGCATTTTAGAAATTAAGCTTTTTCATTGATGGAAATTCTAATATTTGCCCATCAGTTTTATTTCATGCCTCCGAAATTAGATTAAATTTTGCAATTTTAAGTGAAAAACTGGCATATTATCTGTTGACACTACGGTTCCAAGTTTTATCATAGGAAAAGGTGGGTGAGAAGAATCCCCAGCTCAAAATCGTATCCAAATTTGAATTCTGAAAGTCTTTTTTTGATTGATTAGTAGATGTTGGTATCACATTATTTGCAACGACAGAGGACATTGTCAAGTTGTTATTAGCATACATTGCAGCACCGGCTTCTGAGAATGTAGTCGTTTTTTTTTTAAACCACGTTTTCTCCTCTTGATCCATGACTCCAACTCTAAAAATATCTTGACTCATTCATACATCATACATTCGAGAAATAATTACTGATCGCATATACTATTCCAGATAACAGGCTGGTCCCTAGGGAGTCAAAATGACTAAGGCACAGGCTTGGCTGTCAAGGAGACCCCAATGTAGTGAACCTTTGCTTGTTACTCTTCAAGTGGCATTGATCCTGTGTAATCAGAAGTAATAGGGAATTAAGTAGCATTCATATTGTAATTAAATGTAGATTGAGCCAGATGATTTTCAAAAATCAGGTTTCATCAGAGATAGGGCAAGAATGTTCTTTGGGATTTTTCCTTGATGAGCATTGTTAACTATCCTTCAGATGCAATAACAGAAGTCAGTGGGTAATTTATCAATTTGGTTTCCTATGGGAACCAAGATGAAGGACATTTTCTCCTTTAGTCATTGACTTTCTACAGAGATAGCAAAGGCGCTTCAACTTTCCCAGACAAGAAATCACCAGTAAACAGCAGTGATGGTAGATGTGGGTTATTTACTACCATGGGGTTGAGAATATTAGTGAGCTGCATTTTGACCACTTGTCAAACATTTTGACATCTTGGAACAGAAAGTGTTATTTAAATATAAAAAGCATTTTCTGTTGAATTGCTGTTAGTCATCCCTATGAGGAAATGACCTATTGAGTAATAGATCGGGAATAAGATTGATTTTTGCTAAAGAGTCCTTAAAGCAGCTACCTGTTTCAATTTGTGGGTTTTTTCCAACCATTTGTAAGTTGCCACAGTAAAAACCCCATATAAAAAGCTATCTGCATTTACTTTCCAGCATTCTTTCCTGGGCTTTCTCTAGCTTTCCCCCTCTCCCTCTCTCTCAGATCAGAAGGAGAGCAATGGGTCTCAAGCTTTAGCGAGAATCGGAAGGCTTGTCAAAACAATGATTTCCGGAGCCTCAGCTGGGAATTTGCGTTTCCAACAAGTTTCTAGGAGAAACTTCTGCTGCTGTTACATATTTGATGAACCACTGCTCAAGTAAAAGGAATGGGAATTTAGGAAGTAGAAAGATCGAGAGCTATGAAAAGCTGAAGTCAGCCTCTGATCTTCTTCACCAAGCTGCCCAAGCTATTGGGAAGAGAATCACTACTGCCCCAAGGAAGCGTATTGAAAGTCACACCGATTAGAATGGGCATCATCAGAAAATCTACAAGCAACAAATGCTGGAGAGGGTGTGGAGAAAAGGGAACCCTCTTGCACTGTTGGTGGGAAAGTAAATTGATACAGCCACTATGGAGAACAGTATGGAGGTTCCTTAAAAGACTAAAAATAGAATTACCATATGACCCAGCAATCCCACTACTGGGCATATCCCCAGAGAAACCATAATTCAAAAAGACACATGCACCCCAATGTTCATTGCAGCACTATTTACAATAGCCGGGACGTGGAAGCAACCTAAATGCCCGTTGACAGATGAATGGATAAAAAAGACGTAGTAGATACATAAAATGGAATGAACTTGGGTCATTTGTAGAGATGTGGATGGACCTAGAGACTGTCATACGGAGTGAAGTAAGTCAGAAAGAGAAAAACAAATATCGTATATTAACACATATATGTAGAATCTAGAAAAATGGTACAGATGAACCGGTTTGCAAGCAAGAGGGGTGGTGGTGGTTTGGGCATGAATTGGGAGATTGACATGTATACACTAATATGTATAAAATAGATAACTAATAAGAACTTGCTGTATAAATAAATAATTTAATTTAATTTTTAAAGAAAAGTAATTGGCCCTCCTCTGAGTAAGTGATTGGCCGAGGGCATCATGTAGAACACTCTTGACTGTCCTACTCTTAAGCCCAGGTTTGCAGTGAATGGACCATTTAACCTCTCTTTACTCCAGTCTTTCTCAGAGTCAAAATAGTAATGGTAATTTCCGTACAGATGAACCGGTTGGCAAGGCAGAAATAGAGACACAGATGTAGAGAAGAAATGTATGGACACCACGGCGGGGGGAAAGCGGGGCAAGGGTGGTGGTGGTGGCATGAATTGGGAGATTGGGACTGACATGTATACACTAATATGTATAAAATAGATAACTAATAAGAACTTGCTGTATAAATAAATAAATTAATTTAATTTAATTTTTTAAAAAAAGTAATTGGCCCTCCTCTGAGTAAGTGATTGGCCGAGGGCATCATGTAGAACACTCTTGACTGTCCTACTCTTAAGCCCAGGTTTGCAGTGAATGGACCATTTAACCTCTCTTTACTCCAGTCTTTCTCAGAGTCAAAATAGTAATGGTAATTTCCCTCCCCTCTTGTTAAAAAACAAGACAAGACAAAAAATACGCAAATCCTGACGGTGCTTTCTTTCCCTTTGTGGAAAATTCTTTGGATTTATCCATCTATTACTCTGATGTAGTAAAGAAGAAATTTAGCAAAATTTCTCTCTGTCCATAAAGATTTTAGGCTTTTAAGCTTAACTCTTCAGCAAAAACTACCAAATGCCTATTCTCCAATGCCTGGGGCTAGACATTTCCTTGATTCTGTCTAAGAGGTGGGGGGAGGCACAAGGCAACAAGTACTTAAAGAGACTCTAAAAAGCCCTATCTATTCTGCACCCCCTTCACCACCACCAGCTCTCCAGTTTATCCACTGCTCTTCTCACTCTTTCCACACCAGGAACACCAGCCTCTTAGCTTGTACTTTCAACACTCAACCTTCTCCCATCCAAAGGCCCTTGCATTTACGATTTCATCTTCTGGAAATGTTCTAGAAAAGTAATCCATACACATATAAATAGAATATGATACTAGAGGTTATGATAATAGATAGGATATGACTACCTTCAAGTCTCTGGTCAAATGTCACCACATCAGTGAGACCTTGATCATCCTATAAAAAACAACTGTTGTGCATCTCCATGCAGATGCACACATTAACCTACACATGCTCTATTCCATCTCTGATATGTATTTTTTGCATCTATATTAGATGCATCTAAGTTAGATTTGCTGATATATATTTTTCTCCATATGTCTGTTCCCATCTGCCAAACAATATATCAATATTTTGGTATTGGTTTATTTTCTGTCTCTTCCCTAGGTAGAATGCAAATTCCATGCAGGTAGAGTCATGGTTTTTTCGCTGCAGAACCTCCAACAATCATTGGCACGTAAGAGTCACTCAGTAAATATTTCTAGAGTGAAAAAAGAAAGGTGATATATCCTTACCTTAGATTATCCACTGCAAATTTTGGTATCTTTTGCACTACTTGCTCAAATGAGCTTATACACCAGTCATACTTACCTATTGGCAGTTCTTTAGGACCACCATTGCTCTTTATGCCCTCTTGTCTTTTTTGAAATTTTATTTTTTTAAACATCTTTATTGGAGTATAATTGCTTTACAATGGTGTGTTAGTTTCTGCTTTATAACAAGGTGAATCAGTTATACATACACATATGTCCCCATATCTCTTCCCTCTTGCGTCTCCCTCCCACCCTCCCTATCCCACCCCTCTAGGTGGTCACAGGACATATATACACTCACTACCAAATGTGAAATAGATAGCTAGTGGGAAGCAGCCACATAGCACAGGGAGATCAGCTCGGTGGTTTGTGCCCTCTTGCTTTTTAAATCTTGCTGTAGCCTCTGCCTAGAATGTTCATTTCTGAAACTTTGTTGTTGTCTTTCACACTTCTACATTTCCTTCAAAACACAAATCAGGTGTCCTGTTCTTCAAAAATATTTCATGATAAACTCATTCTTTCTCTGTGTCCTCCTTCCCACCCTGGCACCCTGTCCTGGTACGTATCTACTCATTATGTTATACTATTCTGTCCAGTCGAAACTCCTCCCAGCTTTACCAGAGACCACTTGAAAGCAGGGACTGCTTCTGACATCAAAAGCACAATGCCCCAATGCCTGGCATATGACAGCTACTCATAAATGATCAATAAACGAACCACAGTCCACCTTATTCTTTTTTCTTACCATAAGAAGCTACTCTTCATTGCTTTAAACTTCTAAAATTGCCCTGAGGGATATAATAGTAATGAGTGTTCCTGAAAATCAAGAGAATGGGCACTTATCGTAAGTGAAGGGGAGTGAGGCATTCAAGCTCCTTTAGGAGTAGCAAGTAGCAGTGATGCTGGTGTTCACACTGCCATGAAGAAAACCACTGCCATGTGAAGCTCCTAACACGAGTAAATATGTAGTATCTCTGAGGTGTGTGATAGTATGTGATGGTAGATCATGATAAAACTCTTCAGCAACCTTGTTTCTGGATTTTACCATCACTTGGTGTGTGTTGAGGTAATGCACAAATTTTACTAGGTAATTAGTCTAGGAATTATTCCTCCAGGGTAGAAAGATGCTATCTTACTCCAATCGTGTTGCTCTACCAAAATACCACCAACTGGGTACATTATAACAACAGCGATTATTGCTCACACTGCTGGAGGCTGGGAAGTCCAAGACTGAGGTGCTAGCATGTTTGCCTTCTGGTGAGGACCTTCTTCCTGGTTCACAAGCTGGCACCAACTCCCTGTGTCCTCACATGGTAGAAAGGGCAGGGGATCTCTCTGGAGCCTCTTTTATAAGGCAATAACTTCATTCATGATGGTTCCACTGTTACGACTCAAGCACTTGCCAAAGGTCCACCTACTAATGCTATCACACTGGGCATTAGGGTTTGAACATAGGAATTTCAGCATAGGAGTTCAACATATAAAACATTCAGACCATAGCAGATACTTGGGAGTCGAAGCTTGTTCTAAACTTTATAGCCCGGAAGACTGTGTGAAGGTATTGAAAGGCAGAAGTGGTATATTGGTAGGCCTGGAAATCAACTGTGAGTAATTTAAATTGATTGAATGTAGCATAGAAAATGTACAAGAAAAGGTTGACAGGATCAAATTAACAGGCAAAAGAAACAATTTTCTCAACAGTAACATTTTTGCTGTATCAAAGTGAAAGCAGTCCGTAAGAGATTGAGAAAATGAGTATATTTTCTCATTCCTTTGTCGTGTGACAAAGGAACAAAATAATTCCTTTGTCACATGACTAGATCTAAGGTGAAGATTGGAACCTTATCTCAATATAAGGAGGCAGTCATTCTTAGGAAATAACATTAAAATTGAACAAGAAAAAGGAGATCATAGGCATGAACCAAGAGATAAGAACCTGTCTCACTTATTCGTAAACTATGGGGCCCAACTGTCGAACAATAATCAGTATCGAGGCTGCAGAGAACAAAGTTTTATTTGGGGTCTTAATAATTGCAATCCTGGAGACACAGATTCAGGTAAAACCCAGAGATGTTCTGTGGAAGAGAAAGAGTCAGGGACTTCTAAAGATAAAAGGTACAAGGTTGTTAAAGCTGTCTGGCAGGAATTATGATTGACTCTGACGCTGGAAAGGAAATATTTGTCCTTAAGGGAGTCTCTGTCCCAAGTTATTTTAGGGTAAGGGTCCGATAAGTATCTTGAGTTTCTGGAACGTGGGCAGATGCTCTGGATGCCTGTGTCAAAGCAATAGGTAGTCAAAGTTCAGATTCCGTGTCGGCTGAGATGTGCTTGTCACACTTCCTCAGGGGCTTCCTCAGAGGCTCCATTTGAGAGCGCTCTCCCTACCAATAATGACTCCATTTCTCTTTTCCTTTCACACAACTTACCTCCACTCCTCAGATTTGTTGGGAACTGATAAGCATATTCTCACCACAGTACTTGTTGTTGATCACTTGCGTTAAAGTGTACCATATCCAACATCAATAACGGATTATTGAGTTTTGTTGTATTTTTCTCAAATTTAGAGTTATTTATTTTAAAGCATCAGTAAGCAAACTGTGGGCTACAGGTCAAATCTATTCTTGGGCTAAGAATGGTTATTACATTTTGAAAAGGTTGTAAGAAAAGAAAAAGAAAAAAGGAGTAAAAGAAAGAATATGTGTTAGAGACCTATGTTAGCTCATAAAGACAAAAATATTTATTACCTGGAGGGCTTAAATTTAAGGGGATAAAGTTGATATTCACATTCATTATATATATATGAATATGATAAATATATAATGAATAACAACTGAATATAATAAATGTATATAATGAATGCAAAGGTTTATATATGCACAGTTAATTATAAGAGAACAATTTTGTCTTACACATTGTAGGATTTCACACCCTAAAGGGTGGGTTTCTAGATAAGAGAAAGAGAAGATATATATTTACCAGTTCACAGTTCATTGAGGACAAGAAGGAAGAGGATTGAGGCAAGTTCACTTCATTTTTGCAATTACAACATTACAGAGGAAAATGAAGTAAAAAATGTGAAACAGAAGCCTGATTGTGGAAGATGCATGAAGGGAATGAATAAGGCAATGAAAGGGTATAAACTACTTTGAGAGCTCTGATACCAGGAGGAAAGTGGAAAGTAGTAATGTATGTCCCTGCAGGTATTTGTAGATTGTCTTACACTCTGAGATTTCTCTGCTGCTGCCTCTCCCCTAAACAAGTGTCAGAGAGGATTGGAGCTCTGTCTTCACAGCGCTTGCTTACTTTTCAAGAGAAACATTGTACAGATAGACCCACAAACATACTTAAATATATATCCACAGCTCTGTTGGATGTGTAGTATTTAGCTTCTTCGGTCTGTGTGTGAAACACTTCTGACATGCTTCCCCTACTCCAGTGCCCACAGGGCCACCAGTTTTCAACCTGTTTCCTCTGTCCTGTTAAACACACCACTTCTTCTAGCAGCTGAATGGGAAGGAGGACCCCCTTTTCAGTCGTTACCTTCCTCGAAACTGTTCATTCTAAACGAATTCTCACATTTCCCTTCTGAATCTATCTACCATCTCCCTCTATGTCCAAACTCCTCCTGATAGACAAATTTATTGAGTGCTTAAATGTATACCAATTACTGTTTGTCAGTGGCATTTAACCCTCATAAATATTATCCACATTACACAGTTAAATATTGAGACTTAGAGAAAGTAAGAAACTTGCCAAAAGTTGCACACTTAACAAGTGACATGTCTAGGAATTCAGGCACAAAAGATTTGAGCCCAGAGGCCATGCTCTTAACCATGAAGTTAAACCCTCTAGGAAGAAGTTAACACCTGTTCAAGGGAAATGGAGGGTCCGACACTAGCTCCCTTATTTACACCAGCCGCCAGAGGGGAAAGTTTAACAGAAAAGTGTTCCCATTTAATTTTTCTATTTCTTTGACCATTGAATTAAACAATAACACATCCTTCTTAAATGTAATCTCTCTTTGATTCAAGCTTTCTGATTATTTCAGAAACTTCAGTGAATAGTTTATATCTTCATAATTTTTTTCTTTAATTTCAGAACTTTGTGAGAAGGATAATGCTATTTTCTTTTAAGTGATTAGATAATTTTGTAATTTTCTATGCTAAAAAGTATACTTGATATAGTATAGTATATATAAAATTCTATGTATTTAATGTGTACTTTTGTTAAAGGATTGTAAAATAACAACTGAATTGTACTCAAATAAATACATCATTTTCCTCAACATTGACTTAATGTGCACTATAGTTCATATTTTTTTCTGATTAGTTCAGAATTATCAAATTAGAGAATTATCATTTTGAGACTGGTTTTTACTAACTCTAACTTCCATGTTCCTAATGAATAAACTAAGCTTTATTTATCCTTAGTATTTTCTGACCTCTTCACTTCAATTGAAATCTGGATTGTTTCAAATGATTCCCCTACCATCTCCACCACAAATTTAGCTTTCTCTTTCTCTAGTATAAGAAGAGCCAGCCTGCTTCTTACATTTATGCCACTTTCTGATTATTATTCTATAATCTCTGTATTCCCCTAATTTTAACTTACTGTTAGGAAGTAAAGTTGGCCCTCTCCCCATTCAAACCACTCCTGTATCCTCCAGAACCAGTGCCCACTTATACTTTCTTGAACGAGGTCAACTACAGTTCACCAAGCTTACCATTTTTAAATTTTAATTAATTAATTTTAAAAAATTAATTTTATTGAAGTATAGTTGATTTACAGTGTGTTAGTTTTAGGTGTACAGCAAAGTGATTCGGTTATACATACACATATATCTATTCTTTTTCAGATTCTTTTCCCATGTAGGTTCTCATAGACCAAGCTTACCATTTTTATAGTTTCATTGGTGTCTTCATCTATGCCATGACCTCATTTCTCATTCACATCTCAAAACTAAACTTTCAGAACTCTATTGCAACAACGATCAGTGGTCTATTGAACTTGTATAAGATGACCAGAAGTTGAAGTATTGTAAGCATAAGTAATATAAAAGTCCAACTACTGTCTATTCTGCAAATGAATATATGTTTAATATTAAAATGTGTAGTTTCACCACGGTAGTGTGAGTCTTTCCAAAATGTATTACATGCCTATTATATGCCAAGCACTGACTTACTCTTTGATTTCATTGTTCCCCCAATTTTGTTTTCCAAACACAGAATGACAACTTGGTGAAAAAAGCCCTGCGGTATATACCAAATACCAAGACGTGCATCCTCTACCCATCCTCGTGTCTGTATTCCCACTCATCCCATCGTAATTAGATTCTGCCACTTTTCTCCTCAGCCCTTATAATTGTCTCATGTCTACTCACTTCCCATCTCTTCCCCATCTTTTAATCTCAAATACAGTTCATACATACAGAACATCACCTGAATGATGTTCATAACTGATGGCTGCTTGCTTTCTTAAGAACGCTTAAAAGATGCAGTGTTGGAAGAGAAAGCTGTCATCACCTGCTGACTTGTGCCCAAAGTCTCAGAGCCTGAAACTTCTGCTTTCATAAATGGGGAGGCCCAGCACAGAAGTGAAATGAAGAAGCGCCATAAAAGAGCTTATGAGCCTTTTAAAGACTTCCCAGGAAATAGACACACACACATACATGTACACAAGATGTTCAGTGTGATTTCAGAGAAATTCTCAGAGACCTCATGTGTCTTGAGCACTGGGTAAGACCTCTGCTTCCAGACATTCTAAGATTTACTCTTGAATCGTGCAACCCAGAGAGCTGTGTACTTGGACCAAATTACTTATATCCCTTATAGTATTATTTCTGGCAAATTACCCCATCCGCTTTTGGCTTGCATAACAGACAATTACAAGAATTTCTTTTCTATCTATTGGTAGAGGTCCTCTTCCATCACATCCGTTATACAAAGACTGTATAAATGCACATAATGTCTTACATATTATTTCACAGGGTTAACAGATACTTGGTGTCCAATGTAGAATAACATGGGCTATGGGCTAACAATGTTCTATGAAGAATAAAGTAGTTCTTTGTAAACTAGACTGTTGATATATTTCATACACACTCTGTTTCCCAGTTATTCTCTCTTATCACTTAATGAATTCTTTTGATGTCTTTTCTATATCATTTGTACTAAAGTGAAACAAAGCAAGATGTCTTTGATTGCTCCACACCTGGACAAAAGTGTTAGAACGGAAGCCTAGAGGCTGCTCTGGTGGTAGCAGTCATAATGAAAATGAGAGAACCCCTAAATGGATGTGGTTTTCCTGCTTCAGTTACCTGGAGATTGTTTTCCAGTGCTGACACCAGGATGTTCTGAATTTTGCTTTAGTGAAAGGAAGTAGTGTTTCCTCTACAGTTTTAATTATAATTTTGTTTCCTCTAAAATTGCTATGTAATTTCATTGACCATTGAATTAATACAAAGTGAACTCCTTGGCCTGGCCCTCCAGGCACTTCAACTGTTCTAACCTATCACTGCTGTTCCATCACCTCCCCTTCTCCTACACATGGGCCTGTGCTGCCGTCAAACTGCACAAACCTCTCTTCTCTCAAGTGCTAGGGAGTTTTCTAATCTCTGTGTCACCTTTCATTCTGCTGATTATGTCAGGAATTGGATTTTCTTAGATGCGATGCATATTAAATCTACTTTACCTGTATAACATGCTTATATAGTTAATAAATTTGACAAAAAATTATTAAATGATACCTAATGATGACTACGTTATAAAATCATATAAATATATATATGCTTTTTCATATATATTCATGTCTTTCAACACTAACCTCACCCTCTACATTCTCATAATACTTAAACTATGCTTGCTTTATGTTTTCCAGGCCATTGCATGTGGTACTCTCTTTGCCTGGAGTTCTCTCCTTCCTCCGTACTTCTACTTGCCACCACTTCCCCATGTAATGACCCGATTTGGAGAAGACTTGTTTCTGCCCCTCTTATGGGTTCCCTTAGTCCCCTATTCTAAGTTCTGTTAATTCACACTGCATTGTAACTCCCTGTTTATTGTCTTACTTCATCATTGTGTCCCCAATGCCTATACAGCACCTAACGTTTGGAAAGTACTCGAATAAATGAAAGTTGGTGACATTGAAATACATGTATAACTGGTTTAGAAGAGTTAAATGATAATTGTTATTGAAAGTCATAAAGATACTTACACCTTTGACCCAGTAATCCAGGAGTCAAAAATTCAAATGCTTTCAGGGTCAAGCAAGTAATCTAAATGTGCAATGTCGGCCTGGGGGAAGGCAATGGGGAATACAGGTTACTGTACTTGCCTCACCTAAACACATTCAGATTTACACTTTTATAAATACTGTCGATACAAGCCAAACAAACCATAACCCCCCTCTCATTCTAAAGAAACAATTCTGTAGAGGAAAAAAAATATTCATAATAATGTTATTTGTGAATCTATCTGTAATAAGGAAAAAAATGAAGACAAATAGCTAGTAATAGGGATCTGATTAAATTAAATATAGATTGTATCCATTAAATATCATGTATTCTTTAACATTAAAATAATCCCCCAATTGTAATATATGAAAAATGCTTTCGTTATTGGAAATAGTGAAGGAATAACACAAAACCCCGTGTTTGCTGGAATTGCAACCATGTAAAAATGTACATCCTTGTTTAAAAAAAACGGATTATGCAAAATGAAGATAACTATGTTAGGGCGCTCAAAATAGAAATGATTTTTTTTAAGTTCAGCATTTAATAATGCCATCATTTTTCCAATCCCAGTCTCTGGAGAAAACTTTGGCAATATCTCTTGGAGTCTTAGAAGATGATACCTAGCAAGCAGAACCAGGTTACTTTGGGTAAAACCTGAAGAATATGAATTGTGGGCTGAGCTACAAATAACATTGTCATAGCAACCTCCAAAGATTTCATAGAAAAGGCATGACTTGGATTTCTCTCTTTTTTTTTTAAGGCAAATGACTAACAAGATGCCTTTTGAAACAGTTCCGATATAGTGAGGGATAAGATACAATAAGCTTGATAAAGAGTTTTGTTTAGAAATTGGGATAAACTGGCATAACCTTGAGATCAGAAGTGAGACTCCCTTGTGTAGCCTTAGCACATTTTTTTGTGTGTGTGTATTGATGAATTTTCAGTGACGTAACACTTATGTGATGCCAATCTGCCTTCCCTGCAGATAATAATTATTTATTTAATAATAAACTATTAAGAATAATATAATAATTCTATGATGATAATAATGGTTATTATAAGTAAAGAAGTTCAGTTCTCCTTGTTAAGAGACATTTAATATATTTCTCTGATTCTTTATAAAGGCTTGATTATCTGTTCTCAGGGTTCTTCTGTGATACTATATATAACCTCCTGGAAACAGAGGACTGTGGAAATACTGATAGTATCAATGGAAATCATTGTAACTTCTTCCTTGGAAAGGGCATATTCCATCAGTCTCATTGCCTCATTTGTTAAGCTGAATCGCCATGTTAAGTGACAGATATTTTCAGTGTCCAAACTTCCTGCAAGGATTTATGTATTAACCCCATTCTGTTTGAGTTTAGATCAGGAGTGTCCCTTAGGTTATTTTATGAACCCAGGTTTCCTGTAGTTTGCAAAAGCTGGCCCAGCCCACTGCCAGAAAATCTGCTTCTGATAGCATAGTCCTGTGGTAACAACTTTGGTACCTTGCACAAATAAGCAGCCTTGATATAGGTCCATGTGTTTAAGGAGGAAGACATTGTCAGTAATTACTTTTACGGGGGAAATTCTAGTTAGCAATTTTTTTTCCATTTCGAGGTAAACATGTAAATCTGGGCTTATCATAAATAGCAATATATCCAAAGTATCATTCTCAAGACTACAGACAAATTTTTGACTCTAGCTTTCCTGTGTAACATTAGAAAAACAAACAAACAAAAAAGCGTCGTCAGGGCTTCCCTGGTGGCGCAGTGGTTGAGACTCCGCCTGCCGATGCAGGAGACAAGGGTTCGTGCCCTGGTCTGGGAGGATCCCACGTGCCGCGGAGCGGCTGGGCCCGTGAGCCATGGCCGCTGAGCCTGCGCGTCCGGAGCCTGTGCTCCGCAAAGGGAGAGGCCACAGCAGTGAGAGGCCCGCGTACCGCAAAAAAAACCCCAAAAAACAAAACAAAACAAAAAAAAAAGCGTCGTCAAATCACCTATTACCTCAAAATAAGGAGCTGTGTGGCAGCATCAGGAAGCATAATGAGTTAAGCCAGAATTAACAAGTAGCAGGGCTGAGTGTGAAACCCCTGCAGTTCAGGCCTTATCATTGAAACTGGCACCTGAGTGCCCTTACAAGTAATACCTGTTCACTCAGTTCTTGAAACAATCAAATATATACCATAAATATCATGGTTCTGCTAACACCCTTTGTATGTTTTCTGAAGCCACTGGTAGAACTAACCTTTTTAACCATCTGCTGAGGACAGAAGTCACGTTATAAGTCAAATGGAACTTTTGAGTTCTATTTCCATTTCTAAACATTTGACCACAAAATTAAACCTCAAATTCTTAAAGAAGAATTCAGTCTTCTGTGTAAGTGGGATCTGTCCACTCATTCATTCAACATTTACTGACCTGCTGCTTCATGTAGACTGTACAAGTGGGTTAAAAAATGTTTGAGGAGATTACTGTCTCGTTAGCCATCCAACTAATCATCACTCATGCTGAAGTTTCGAATCAGAAAAAAAAAAGAGTTGAACCAATATTTGTTAAATTTTGCACACAAATAGCCCTAGGGAGCACAGAAGGGAAGACTTTTTCCATTGAAACAATTATGACTTTTCTGAATAAATTAATATATATCTTAATCATCTATGTTTCAAATGAGGAAAAAATTAACAGAATCATTCTGTAAAACCCCTACTGCTTTGAATCATATGAAAACTTGTTGCTAATTTGAGGCTTTCAAATTTAAAGTCATAAGATAAGTTGAGCAATCAATAACCTTGAAATTTAGGAAAGTGACTGACATGGACTAGCCAGAACATTTTTTGCAGTAATTTGATTTATAACTCTGCCCTAATCACGCTTAAAAATCAGCTAGACAGGGCTTCCCTGGTGGCGCAGTGGTTGAGAGTCCGCCTGCCGATGCAGGGGACACGGGTTCATGCCCCGGTCCAGGAAGATCCCACATGCCGCGGAGCGGCTGGGCCCGTGAGCCATGGCCACTGAGACTGCGCGTCCGGAGCCTGTGCTCCGCAACGGGAGAGGCCACAACAGTGAGAGGCCCGCGTACCGAAAAAAAAAATAAAAAATAAAAAATTAAAAAAAAATCAGCTAGACGGTAAAAAGTTCTCTACCTTCAGACCTCTTGATGAAGTTTTGCAGATTAATCTGAATGGGTTTAAAATGTGATGAAAGGATGGAGAGCATCTAAATTTAGTTTCTCTGGATAGCCACATGCAAAAGAATGAAACTAGACCACTATCTTATACCATACATAGATATCAACTCAAAATGGATTAGAGACTCCAATGTAAGACCTGAAACAATAAAACTCCTAGAAGAAAACATAGGCAGTATTCGCTTTGACTTTGGTTTTAGCAATATCTTTCTGCATATGTCTCCTCAGGCAAGGAGACAAAAGCGTAACTAAACAAATGGGACTATTATCAAACTAAAAAGCTTCTGTACAACAAAGGAAACATCAACAAAATGAAAACCTACCAAATGGGAGAAGATATTTGCAAATCATGTATCTAATATCCAAAATATATAAAGAATTCATACAACTCAACAACAAAAAAGCTAACTATCCAATTAAAAAATGAGCAGAGAAACTGAATAGATATTTTTCCAAAGAAGGTATAAAGATGGCCAACAAGCACGTGAAAAATGTTCAACATCACTAATTATCAGGGAAATGTAAATCAAAACCACAGGGAGATATCACTTCACACCCATTAGAATGGCTATTATCAAAAAGACCAGAAATGACAAGTGTTGGAGGGGAAGTGAAGAAAAGGGAACCCTTGTGCACTTTTGGTGGGAATGTAAATTAGTGCAGCCACTATGGTAAATGACATGGAGATTCCTCAAAAAATTAAGAATAGAACTATCATATGATCTAGCTATTCCACTTGTGGGTACTTATCCAAGGAATACAAAAACACTAATCTGAGAAGATATATGCACCCCTGTGTTCATCACAGCATTATTTAGAATAGACAAGATACGGAGACAACCTAAGTGTCCACTGATGGTTGAATGGACAAAGAAGATACACACACACTTACAATGGAATAATAGCCATAAAAAGATGAAATCTTGGCATTTGGGACAACATGGATGGACCTTGTGGGTATTATGTTAAGTGAAATAAATCAGACGGAGAAAGACCAATAACATATGATTTAACTCATATGTGGCATATAAAAACAAGCAAAACAAAACGAATGAACAAACCAAACTGAAACAAAAAAATAGATACAGAGAACAGAGTAGTGGTTACCAGAGGAGAAGGGGGTGGAGGGAGGGCAAGATGGGTAAAGGGGATCAACAATATGATGACAGATGACAACTAACCTTTTGGTGGTGAGCACATTGTAGTGTATATAAATGTCAAAATATAATATTATACACATGAAACTTATGTGTTATAAACCCATGAAAATATAAATAAATAAAAATTTAATAAATAAATTTACTTTCATTAACTTATGAAACAGCAACATACTTTGCCCAATTTACTTAGCTTCAGAATTTTCATTTGTACAATTTGAACCAGAAGAAGTACCTTTATTGGTCTATTTTTTTTCTAAAATTCTAAGACTAAATTGTTATTACAATGTCTTCAAAAAATTATTAATAGAATGCTTTCATAATTATCTCACATAAATATTTAGATAAATAGCTATGTAATAGCTGAATTTTCTCAAACTGTTAAAGTATTATTTCTAAAGGTATATTTCAAGTAAAGAAGGATTAAGCTGCACAGATATAATGTTTAATGATATTTCTCAAGTGATAAGAACTTACTATCAGAAGCATGTAATATATTAGTACCCTCATTATGGAGTTCAGATTCTCTCTTCAGCAGAAAATGCTCAGGGCATATGTGAGTGATGATTTATTTTTTTTTCTTTGCCTATATTCCTATGGCATTTATCATGATCTCATTGTGTAACTGCATTTAAAGTGTGCTCTTAAGCATTTGCCAATTAAAGAAACTCAACATAAAGACCCAAAGACCCTATCTGAGTTTGCTAAGTGATGCAGTGTTAATAAAACTGTGGCTCATTGGAATCTAGTGTGTTACAGGATTTTTTGCACACTTAGCTCTTCAACTGATTTGGTTTGGATTCTAGTCCAATTACTTGGTACCTTGGTTAAGTGGGCTTGTGAAAAATACCTGATGTATACAACCACTTCATATGGAGCTAGTAGCTATGTGTTTGCTAAGTATTTTGTGAGGAGAAAAGATCAGAGAGCAAAGAAAGCTGGATTTCCTTAAAAGCACTGAACTGTAACATGTATGTAAACACTGGGTAATTACTGGGCAGAAACAGGCCTGCCAGTAAAAGCCAAATATATGCAACTCCCTTCTTTTGCTGAAAATCTGTCCTAGTTTCATAAATTATATATTAAAAGAATACTGCATTGGGCTTCCCTGGTGGCACAGTGGTTGAGAGTCCGCCTGCCGATGCAGGGGACACGGGTTTGTGCCGCGGTCCGGGAGGATACCACATGCCACGGAGCGGCTGGGCCCGTGAGCCATGGCCACTGAGCCTGCGCGTCCAGAGCCTGTGCTCCGCAACGGGAGAGGCCACAGAAGTGAGAGGCCCGCGTACCGAGAAAAAAAAAAAATAAAAAAGAATACTGCGTTTTTCTATAATGATGTTTTTATAATATAGAGGGTAAGTTTCTGACCAAAGACTCTACATCCACAATATATGATATAAGCAAAGGTATAATTATAAAATATGGATACCACATGCCACGGAGCGGCTGGGCCCGTGAGCCATGGCCACTGAGCCTGCGCGTCCGGAGCCTGTGCTCCGCAACGGGAGAGGCCACAGAAGTGAGAGGCCCGCGTACCAAGAAAAAAAAAAAAAAAAAAAAGAATACTGCGTTTTTCTATAATGATGTTTTTATAATATAGAGGGTATGTTTCAGACCAAAGACTCTACATCCACAATATATGATATAAGCAAAGGTATAATTATAATATATTAAATTTACTTTCATTAACTTATGAAACAGCAACATACTTTGCCCAATTTACTTAGCTTCAGAATTTTCATTTGTACAATTTGAACCAGAAGAAGTACCTTTATTGGTCTATTTTTTTTCTAAAATTCTAAGACTAAATTGTTATTACAATGTCTTCAAAAAATTATTAATAGAATGCTTTCATAATTATCTCACATAAATATTTAGATAAATAGCTATGTAATAGCTGAATTTTCTCAAACTGTTAAAGTATTATTTCTAAAGGTATATTTCAAGTAAAGAAGGATTAAGCTGCACAGATATAATGTTTAATGATATTTCTCAAGTGATAAGAACTTACTATCAGAAGCATGTAATATATTAGTACCCTCATTATGGAGTTCAGATTCTCTCTTCAGCAGAAAATGCTCAGGGCATATGTGAGTGATGATTTATTTTTTTTTCTTTGCCTATATTCCTATGGCATTTCTTATCATGATCTCATTGTGTAACTGCGTTTAAAGTGTGCTCTTAAGCATTTGCCAATAGCTATTCCACTTGTGGGTACTTATCCAAGGAATACAAAAACACTAATCTGAGAAGATATATGCACCCCTGTGTTCATCACAGCATTATTTAGAATAGACAAGATACGGAGACAACCTAAGTGTCCACTGATGGTTGAATGGACAAAGAAGATACACACACACTTACAATGGAATAATAGCCATAAAAAGATGAAATCTTGGCATTTGGGACAACATGGATGGACCTTGTGGGTATTATGTTAAGTGAAATAAATCAGACGGAGAAAGACCAATAACATATGATTTAACTCATATGTGGCATATAAAAACAAGCAAAACAAAACGAATGAACAAACCAAACTGAAACAAAAAAATAGATACAGAGAACAGAGTAGTGGTTACCAGAGGAGAAGGGGGTGGAGGGAGGGCAAGATGGGTAAAGGGGATCAACAATATGATGACAGATGACAACTAACCTTTTGGTGGTGAGCACATTGTAGTGTATATAAATGTCAAAATATAATATTATACACATGAAACTTATGTGTTATAAACCCATGAAAATATAAATAAATAAAAATTTAATAAATTTACTTTCATTAACTTATGAAACAGCAACATACTTTGCCCAATTTACTTAGCTTCAGAATTTTCATTTGTACAATTTGAACCAGAAGAAGTACCTTTATTGGTCTATTTTTTTTCTAAAATTCTAAGACTAAATTGTTATTACAATGTCTTCAAAAAATTATTAATAGAATGCTTTCATAATTATCTCACATAAATATTTAGATAAATAGCTATGTAATAGCTGAATTTTCTCAAACTGTTAAAGTATTATTTCTAAAGGTATATTTCAAGTAAAGAAGGATTAAGCTGCACAGATATAATGTTTAATGATATTTCTCAAGTGATAAGAACTTACTATCAGA
Source organism: Physeter macrocephalus (assembly GCF_002837175.3). Classification (NCBI taxonomy): domain Eukaryota; kingdom Metazoa; phylum Chordata; class Mammalia; order Artiodactyla; family Physeteridae; genus Physeter; species Physeter macrocephalus. The sequence goes on along the minus strand of NC_041228.1, from coordinate 58,598,315 downwards.
AGCATGTAATATATTAGTACCCTCATTATGGAGTTCAGATTCTCTCTTCAGCAGAAAATGCTCAGGGCATATGTGAGTGATGATTTATTTTTTTTTCTTTGCCTATATTCCTATGGCATTTATCATGATCTCATTGTGTAACTGCATTTAAAGTGTGCTCTTAAGCATTTGCCAATTAAAGAAACTCAACATAAAGACCCAAAGACCCTATCTGAGTTTGCTAAGTGATGCAGTGTTAATAAAACTGTGGCTCATTGGAATCTAGTGTGTTACAGGATTTTTTGCACACTTAGCTCTTCAACTGATTTGGTTTGGATTCTAGTCCAATTACTTGGTACCTTGGTTAAGTGGGCTTGTGAAAAATACCTGATGTATACAACCACTTCATATGGAGCTAGTAGCTATGTGTTTGCTAAGTATTTTGTGAGGAGAAAAGATCAGAGAGCAAAGAAAGCTGGATTTCCTTAAAAGCACTGAACTGTAACATGTATGTAAACACTGGGTAATTACTGGGCAGAAACAGGCCTGCCAGTAAAAGCCAAATATATGCAACTCCCTTCTTTTGCTGAAAATCTGTCCTAGTTTCATAAATTATATATTAAAAGAATACTGCATTGGGCTTCCCTGGTGGCACAGTGGTTGAGAGTCCGCCTGCCGATGCAGGGGACACGGGTTTGTGCCGCGGTCCGGGAGGATACCACATGCCACGGAGCGGCTGGGCCCGTGAGCCATGGCCACTGAGCCTGCGCGTCCAGAGCCTGTGCTCCGCAACGGGAGAGGCCACAGAAGTGAGAGGCCCGCGTACCGAGAAAAAAAAAAAATAAAAAAGAATACTGCGTTTTTCTATAATGATGTTTTTATAATATAGAGGGTAAGTTTCTGACCAAAGACTCTACATCCACAATATATGATATAAGCAAAGGTATAATTATAATATATCATACTCAACTCATTTAAGTAGTAAAGTATATTCTAAACCTCATAAGGGACAAATATAGGCACTGTGAGGGAGGCCACAACAGTGAGAGCCCCGCGTACCGCAAAAAAAAAAAAAGGTATATATCATGTTCAAACCAATTTCTACTATATCTTAAATTATAACTATATAAAATGAACACATTAACTTTAATTACCACTTATGTACACTAATATAACTCTTTTCCTCAACAAGAAAGATGTACATATGTATATGGGTGTTTGTATGAGTTAGATAACTGGCATCTTTTTAAAAACTGTCCAAGAAAGTTTGAAGTAATGAATTTTCATGTGGCATGAGGAGGTAATCAAAATCATTCTCCCATATTTCCTTAATTCTAAGGTGCCATATGTTGTATATGTCCTTAAGTTAGTGAAACTTTTTTTGGAAAGAAAAAGCAAGTACAGCAAATGCGCATATTAGAAGGAAAATTCTGGTTTTATAAATTTTATAATGAAAAAAATGAAAGTGGAATACATATTTTTATTTACCTTAGAATTAAATTTGAATTTAAGCTTAATTTCTACAGTAACCTTTAGAAATTTTTATTATGCAGTCTTTCTTGATGATAACTTGTAATTTGCTATGATTGATTTAGAATTTCCAAATTTCCATCCATTTTTAGAATTCAAAATTTTGGCTAAAACCATCAATTATTTGAAATCCTCTCTCAATCTAGACTGCGCATGAGGCCAGTACCTGAGCTGATCCTCTAGAGAGCTTCATGGAGAGTATAATAAGGGGAGCCCTTGTTGAGTAATTTATAGTTGATTAACATCATCATGAATTGCTCCCAACTTTATTCATGATTCTGAACCCTTGAGATCATTGAAATACCAAAAGAATGAGTATAAAGCTATTAGGACGAGTGGATACTTGAGCCTACTCACAGTCTCTTTGAGGCAGAGGCTCATTTTGTGCATAAGTGTAAAGAAATATATTTTTGGAAAAATAATTCCAATAATTTGGAAAAATTAAAATTAAAATTTTGGAAAAATAATTCTAGTTCCAGTGAGAAGATGGTGAACTCAGAGATTTCATTTATCACTCTCAAAGTGTTTAGAGCCATTGAAAACATTTACCCCTAGACATTGACATGATGGACTTATTTTAATCAGCAATTACAAAAGTTGACCAAGTGCCAGGCATCAGATTATTGGGCAAAAATCAGTTTTTTCCCCTTGTACAAAACCTGGATGCATCCTGTCCAAGGACAGACTAAACAGGCAAGGGAAAGTTTATTCAAAACTATTGCAATTGGAGAGAGAGATTGGACTAAACTCTGCTGAAACAAAAGGTGGGAGAGTTTATCAATTCTGGAGTGAGCTAGTGGACTGGTACTGGAGGACATTAGGAGGAGACTGGTTAATGTGATTAGGCCATCTGTGTTTGCTAATCAGCACTTATTGAAGTTAGACTCTTGTCCTCCCACAGAGAATGCAGTGCTATCTTTCTTGATGATTACGTTTTGAAAAATGGCTCCCATGTCCTTGAGAAAGACATTCCTGGGTTGTAAATCTGGCAAGATTACTAGAAGAAGATTACTAGAAGAAGATTTACGTGTCAAAGGGGTGAAAAAAGAATTTGCACGTTTTTTAGAGTAAATGTTCTAAATAAGGGGAGGTCAAGGGCTTATAAGTCAGGAAGAAACCTGTCTAAAGTTTTATTAAGCTGAAAGGAATGTTAAGGCGGTCTTGGTCAATCTAAACCTTGAACACAGGTACAGATGTTTGCCAACTCTAGAGAAAAGCCTACAAGTATGGCAAGCTCCTTTACCTTTAGTCTCCCATCCTCCCTAATCTGATTTTGATATTTCACTTGTGTTGTCACAGGCTTAGCAGTATCACAGAATTTATCAGGTCAAATTGCAATTTTTTGTCTGTTTACTACTCTTGACACTAGACTATAAGGTACCTGAGAACAGGGATCCTGTTTACATTTGTAACTACAGGACCTACTGTAATTCCCCTTACCTCAATTAATGCCTGCTAAAATAAACTGAATTCTAAAGAATTAACAGAAAAGTAGCTGAGATAGGAAATAAGAATGTGGGAATTACAAAAAAAATTAAGAGCCTTTAGTTTAGTAAAATGAAGATGGTAAGGGAATATGATCAGAAGCCATATATTCCTAGAAGGTATGAAATTTTCTAGTAAATCCTAGAAAACTAGAAGTTGGCCACACCCAGTGTAGATAGGAAAGAGGGCTCACATTTAATGTACACTATATGGTAGACACTGTGTTAGCATATCAAATTTAAGCCTTTATCTGTGAAGAAAGCACTGCAAACCCTATTTTACAAGTAAGAAAACTGATACCTGGAGTGGCCATATACCACCTACAAAACAGTGAACCAAGATTTAAACACTCACCTTTATGGCCCCAAGTCATAAAGCTATTAAACTTGGCTGCCTTAAACATAAATTATAATAGTTTAAATTTAGGAGAGAAAAATGATCAATACTTTTAACTTTGCATATGAGATGATATCCCTAAGAAGGGATCACCCTCAAAATATAAATAGAATCAATAAGTATCAGATGTATCTTTAAATACTAGAGACAAGCAAGGTTGTAAAGAAAATGGTGATGTTTGGGGGTACCTTCCAAAACTTTTGAAGGTGGTGTCTCCACAAGGAGACTCTGTCTCTTGGTAGCACCATCAGCTCTGCTTCTGGATTGGATGGATATTGAGATGACATTAGAAGTGCTCTTCTCTTAGAGTTAGGACATTCTCTGATTCTTTAGTAATGAAATACCTTTGATTCTTTGCTTTATCACGAAAAAAGATTGTTTAAAGGAACAACCTTTTTGTTTTTCCAGATGCACACTGGGAATGCTATTTACTAACTCTCACTACATGCTAGAGATATGATGGTAGTCCCCTTATATATCCCAGTATACCATACAGAAAATATTAAGGCTACTGGCATCAGTCCCATATGGTTAAATAAGCTATTTAAAGGAGGATATTCCTGAACTGGAGAGGGATGTCTGGGACAAGAGCAAGCAGGATGGAGAGGATTTAATCAACAATTTAGTTTTATCTGGAAGCCTGATAAAATTCAAATACCCATGTCTCGCTTACATGGGACTTATTTTTCAACATAATATGGCTTGACAATTTTTCTTAAGAATTTGGGATGAGAAGGAAAAAATAATAATTTAATCTAGTCAATAAAAGGAATATTGATGTTCCTATATTTCTTTGAAATCCTTTGGTAAATTTCTTGACTTGTCATCTGACTGATTTTTACCCTTTTCTAGAATAAAAGCATACCAGGAGGAAGTAAGACCTAGTGCTTTCCTGGTGTACTCTTGGCATTCTTCCAACTCTTCTGGAAAACATCATTCTATCACTTATATTCCTGTAGAACTGTAAGTTGAAATGAAGAACCCTCTTACACAGCCTCTTAGACAGAGACCCTATCCAAGCAGACATATTTAAAATAATTATTAGTTCATCATCATGCCCCAACAAGACTGCAAGGTTGCTTAGCAACAGAATCAGGCACCCTTAACAGGAACATGCATGGGAACAATGGTGAAAAGTGATAGAGATCTTACAAAGGCAAATTCTTTGAATTAAATCTTTGTGAAAAGACATCATGGGGAAAATGAGTTTTTTAACCTAAGAATTGTTTCCTGAGATTGATACATTATTTCATAGCTAAACATCAACCACTTTCCATAGAATAGATAGAACAATGGAACTTTTAGTCTTTACATAATTTAGGGCACTTACAAAACATTATTTATCAGTGTTAGCTTGAAAATGAATAATATTTCCTTGTTGTCCCATTATCTTTAAAACTGTATAGATATATAAAGAAAGGAAGTTACTTACAAAGATAAATACTACAAATATATTTGATTAACGACATGTTCTATTTTTATGTCATACATAATTAGAATATAAAAAATTGTATTCTTTTAAATCTGAACAAGATATAAGTATATATATATATATATATATATATATATATACATACATACACACAAACATGCATTATCTATCTAATTCCCATTTCCAGTGAAAAAAAGAAAAGAAAAGAAAAAGCCTACAAAGCATTGTCTCTTTGGGACTCCTAGATTGACTAATTTTTAACTAGTTTGACTGAATGGGCTGATTTTATACTACAATACCTGTAAAAGCACTAACTTGCTTCTATTAGTAAATGGAAGAAAATCCAGTACATATGGGCTCTCTTGATGCAATATGTAAACACCCAGCAAGTTCAAAGAGTAAGCTCAACATCCTGGCAGAAAACCTCAACTTTGACCCTAGTCCCATCTCTGGCTTGGACAATTCACTTAACCACCATAGACCTCATATTCCTCATCTATAAAAGGAGGCCTCCAAAATTATTTTCAGCTCTAAAATTCCTAAAGTTCATGTCCATCAACTCTAAGTAGCATCACTCTTTTTTCTCATAGAAGAATTGTTTGTTTTACTGAATTGGTTATTTGACTACTGTCTTTATGTAAATATTAGAAGTAGCAGGCTTGTTTGCCAATACATTCACAGTATCAGGCAGAAAATTTTCAATACTGGCTTTTTGTTTGTTTGTTTTTTTCTTCATTTCTGATTGCATGTTGCAGAGCTGATTTTTAGTTTCTGGAAGTTAAAAACACGCAGGTGCAGATATAATATGCTGCAGCCATTTATATCACCAGCCATAACGTTTTAAAACAACTGGCTGTTTTGCATAGTCTTTAGAAGAGGGTTAGATGAGCACTTCTGTTTTCCTTTTCTTGAGAAGTTTTATAACAAAACCAAAAGGTCATCTTTAAAATGTCAGACAAGATTAACAAAATCTTGGAAGACAGCCAGTCGACCAAGGAAACAAACCCAAAGGACTATTTACAGATGCAAACCTTAAATAAGCAACAGAACCTGAGAGTGGGGTGAGGGCAGGGGAGAGAAATACTTTGTAGCAAAGAAATACTTTCAAGAAATGCCTCATGGCATTGAACTGTTGGAAACCAGTAGCCGTAAACAAACCTGGCCCCCAGCAATTGCTAAAGGGCACATTCATCAGGAAGTTGGAAGCAATTAGTCTAAAATCATGAGTCAGAGAAGCAAAATCATGAGCCACACCCACACTGCGTTCTATATGCTATTGTTAAAACAAAGAGAAATTGATGTAAATATTTTAATTGCAAGGAATTGAAAAAGTGGTTTTTAATCCCACTAGTTGATGCCAGGCCAGGTTTTTGATTATACAACTGAGGATGTAGCTCTATAGTCCTGACAGCTGAGTAGTAGAGAAGATGCTGTTTCCTTCCCACAAAAATACCACTTCTCCTACTAACAATTCTAAAGGGAGAGAAAGCCTTTAACAGAGAACACATTAAAGGAGAGTCACAGTTATTTAAAACCAGAAACAATATTGATGTAAGAAGCAAGTAGGTTTAGGAAGAGAGCAAGCTACAGAAATTGATAAAAGCTTTGCACTTTTAGTTGAAATTTTTAAAATTATGAACAGAAATGGAGAATTCTCTGCAATTTGTATTTTATCCAGTATTCAACTAAGTGGCCTATTAGTTTAGCAGGATGAAAAGTATCTTGCTGGCAAATGTGGAAACTAATACTGAAACAAAAATATAAGGCAGAGACATATTTTTGTAGCAAAGGATTTCACCAGCTTTGTTAAGGTTGACACCAGAATCATATCATAGTTATACTTAATATAAACGTTAGATTATGAAATACATAAATGTATATTCAGCAGAAATAGTCAATAAATTGTAAATAATGTACTACAGTAGTAAATGTTAGGTTCTTTTCAGTGAATACTTTATAGTGTTTTTGCGATGCGGGCCTCTCACTGTTGTGGTCTCTCCCGCTGCGGAGCACAGGCTCCGGACGCGCAGGCTCAGCGGCCATGGCTCACGGGCCCAGTCGCTCCGCGGCATGTGGGATCTTCCCGGACCGGGGCACGAACCTGCGTCCCCTGCATCGGCAGGCGGACTCTCAACCACTGCGCCACTAGGGAAGCCCTTTGCGATCTTTTTAAAGAGCCTAGTTTTTAAATAAATACTATTTCAAATTTGGGGAACGAGAAGTTTAAAATAAGATGAAGCAGATGTCTACAATCCCATTTTCTGATTCTCAAAGTGAGCAGACTACAAAACGGAGCGTGGCTGAGGCCATGTGGTAATCTGTGTGTTCCTTGCACTGTTTGAATTATATCATACATCCGTAATATGCAGGGGCACAAATCACTGATAGGTTATGCTTTTTAGGCAAACTTTTACACACGAATAACAACTAATTAGAGTAGACCTTAGCAAAACCGTGATGTTTGCTGGTTTCATCAAGCTCCACTTTCTGAGTTTCCCCTGTGAGTCTATTTATTGCTCTGTCTTCTCTATTCGCTAATACCCTCTGCAGAACACTTACGCCCTCAAGTTCTCTTCCCTCTTACACATCATCGAAACTTGCTTTTGGATCATTCAGGCTGAGGTAAAAATGACTAAGATCTTAAAGCACAACCAGTATTTGAATTTTAATGGGAAAAAAAGATTTAAGGTAAAGGGATGAGATTCAGAGATAAAGGGATGAGAGTTGAGCGTTAGTAGATGAGAAGACATTTTTAGGCATCAAAACTTTTCTGCATCTCTAATCATAATACTAATTCTGCGAGCTATATAGTTGGAGAGATGCAATCGTATGCAAGGCTCAAGATACCAGAAAATAGAAACCTAAACTATTTCTTCTTAGTTCATAAATAGGGTGTAGGTTTACTAAAGAGGACACTAAAATTGCTCCCTGTTTCCTGAACCCAATCCATCTAGCAAGGGAAAGGAGTTGAATAATGTGGCATTTGAGTTGGTTAATGGCAGGGAGAATTCAGAGTGGAATTACAGATGTAAAATGGATATCAGGATGTTATTTGTGTGTATGTGTCCATTGTGTATGTGTATAGGAGCCACCTCTGTCATCTAGGAAAAGACATTTAAATCTTCCAGAGTTATTAATTCACTGAGAAGAAATGATAACCTTCAGCATCATTTTGTTGCTAAATTGGGTCATATTTGAGGGGTGAATCAATAACAATGATTTCCTTGAAAGGTCTCTCAGGGCTATTGATTTTTTTATGGCACTGGTATGCAAGGGGGTTGTTCTGAAAGGACACAAACAGGTAATACTATCTTTCAAGAATTTTGGTAGTAGTAGTTGAGCAAAAACTACAGTATGATAGAAAGCAGTTAGTTTTCTTTGTCTCATATACAGAGTTAAAATTAAAAAGTGAAAAGAGCCTACATTTTATCATTTTATATTTAACACTTATCTACATAAGTGTTCAGACAAATTGATCTTGCTACCCATTATGATTATTAAGGTACCAAAAAAAATTCACTTTGAAAACGATTCCTGGGCTTCCCTGGTGGCGCAGTGGTTGAGAGTCCGCCTGCCGATGCAGGGAACGCGGGTTCGTGCCCCGGTCCGGGAGGATCCCGCGTGCCGCGGGGCGGCTGGGCCCGTGAGCCATGGCCGCTGGGCCTGTGCTTCCGGGGCCTGTGCTCCACAATGGGAGGGGCCACAACAGTGAGAGGCCCGCGTACGGCAAAAAAAAAAAAAAAGAAAACGATTCCTGAATATGGATACATTTTGTATTCAGAATCACATGGAAAAAGAAGCCTCTTAACTTACATGGGCCAGTGTCCCATAGTTATTGATGCTTATTCATGGAAAATAAATTAATTTTCTAACATTCCATCATTTGCTACTTTTTTAACAAAAGAGGGATTTTATTGTTCAGCACAGGGAAATATAGCCATCATTTTATAATAATTAAATGTAGTATAATCTATAAAAATATTGAATCACTATGTTTTATACACCTGAAACTAATATAATATTGTAAATCATCTGTACATCAATAAAAAAGAGGTATTTTAGTTTTCTTATCAGTTGTTCTGTTCTTTGTTAAGAAGTGAGGAAAAAAACACTTACTGATTCTAAGGAAGTCAGATCCTTGATTTGCTTGATGATTATGAATATGAAAAAAGTGTTCTCTACAGAACAGTAGCTCTTAATCAAAAAAAGGCCGGCTCTAACATATTCTACAAAGAAGAGTGTGCCAAGATATTTTTGATCTTTTTTGACGTTTAAACAAATAGTGTACTCTGCATGAATTTTATCTTTCATCTAAATCATTCTACTGTGGAATTTATGATGCTATAGTACTAGTTTGCGGAGAAAGTGTAGTAGGCTTCACATATCTCCATATCTATATTGATGGCATTTAAATTCTAATACCAAACTGTTATTGTTTCATAAACTAGGAGAAAATTGCGCTAATAACAAGCAGGAGAAGCTGGCAGAAACAATAGATTTTCCACTCTTTGCTTTCTATTGTTTGTAAGCCTAATTACCCTAGTTGACCAATTAATGACAACACATGACAAAATTTTCCTGACTGCTAATTAATTAGCTCTAATTTCACTAGTTTTGTTACTGCTAAGGCTTCCACTAATTCTATGTGTGAATGTCTTCTTACCCTATTCATCCTGTTTTCCTCTTTGAACTTCCTCATATGTAGAGTACCCATTTGATTGACTTAAGAGTCAGAAGATACTTATAATCAGAGAAAAAGCAAAAAAGCATGACTATAATGCCAATTAGTATAACTATTAATTAGAAATTATGTTTTGAGGATTTTCAGACAGAAGAGGGGTAGAAATGATAATAGTTTAGTTCTAGGAAAGCTGTAGTACACAAATAGAACCCCAAATCACACCACAGATAATTTTCCAGGAATTTAATATATCTGATATACACTCAATTTGTGCCCATGAATGGTGAGCAACTAGAAGTAAAGGTGAATCACATAGTTACATTTCTGGACAAATCAGGTTATCAGAATGATGTCATAATGGCAGTTTACCTCAATCACTTCTTAGGCTTTCTTATTTACTATGCTAAATGTTAAATGAGATTTCTGAGTAAGCATTACAATGACCTCAGCATTGTGGGACATGAAACACAGTAAGAACTCAGAGCAGGGAAGGAAATAAGTAAGGTAAGAAGGAAAAAGAATTGAAAGAGCTGAAAGATGTATTACTCGGCTGTCAGGTGTTAGGAGAGTTTATTTGTGCTTTTTCTTAATCTTCAGAATGCTCTTGTCAGAATGGTAGTAACATACCCATTTTTTTAGATGAGCGACCTTTAACTATAGGTTGCACTTGATTGTCTGCCAGGTTTTCAAGTCTGTGATGGGGATAGTAATGTCAGAAATTTCAATCCCAGTCACATCAAGACCTGGTAGAAACACCATTATGGAAGTGCATAGTTTTGACCCAAATTGGACCACATTAAAATGCTGTTCTTTCTTCTCCAGGATGATAGTCTATATTTCAAGAAGAATTATAATTCTTGCCCCATAACAATTTCTCTGAGTTCTTTGTGCCAACTAAAGCCTTTGATTGATTTTCATATTAGCAAAGCCCTGGAATTATATGCAAAATGCTATGAATAGTTATCTACCTATCTAATTATTTTTAGCAAAAGGATGCAGAGCCGTTATCAGATTCTCAAAACTCAAATCAGATTATCTAACAGTTTACATTAAATGAGGTAATGAATGCCCTTTCTGGATGCAAACATTATAATATTTTTAATCCTTACCGTGGGTCCCTGAAATGTCTATTATCTCTAATTATCAGTCAGGGAACTGAGGCATAGTAAAGTCTAAGTAAGTGAGAGGTCTGGAATTCAAATCCAGGTCAGTTTCAGTCTTGAACACCACTAATTCTATAGCCTACACTGCATTCTATACTCTCACTGTAGATAATCAATAAATGTTCATTTATTTCCTTTACCCCAGTTGGGGACAAAGAACATGGGTGTGTGAAAGAAAGTACAGATTAGTTTTAATGTAAATGATATAATAATAATGCTAGTCAGCAGTTACGGAATATTCATATTGTGCTAGGAGTTGAGCATTAAGTACTTTACAAGCATTCTTTTATTTAAAATCTCATATATATATAATACCTACCTTAGGAAGTAGGTAATATAAATATGCCAAGGTGATTGAAATAACGTGGTCATGTACAGGCAATGAAACTGGGAAAGAGTTTTCTGGGCTGACGGTTGAATTTTGGCCAAGATATTAAAGGCAGAAGGTATGAGCACTGGTGGGGAGACTGAACACTTATTCATCGTAGGGAGAAAGCACTGGTGTAAGTAAGCATTGTACTGATTGCTTAAGAACTGTTACTCTCATAACCCGAAAACTGAGGTTTTGCTGAAAGCTGAAGGCAGATTTCTTGCAGTGTGAAAAAAAATTTATTGATATCTATTCATCTCTTCATGTTTGAACATGACCGTTTTGCAGATTTGTTGAAAGGACTCAAGTTCTCTTTCAGATCTGGACTCAGTGTCTGTATCACAGCCTTAGGGCCCATGGAGCAGTGTTTGCAAAGCCCACACTCACCTCCCCCCTTTCTAGTGTTTTGCACTCTGGAAAAGCAAACAACAGCAACAACAATATCTTATTTCCTTTTATCTAGAGTTATTATTAATCTTGTCAAGAAACCCAATTTGATATATTTATGCTAAAATATAAATGAAATTTTTCCAGTTTTATTGAGATTTAATTGATATATAATATTGTATCTGTCCAAGGTGTACAATGTGATTATTGATATATATATATATATAGTGTGTGAAATGATTACCACAATAAGTTTAGTTAACCTTAATTCACATAATTACAAATTTTATTTTTGTGATGAGAACTTTCAAGATCTACTCTCTTAGCAACTTTCAAACATAAAATACGGTATTGTTAACTATAGTGACCAAGCTGTACATCACCATTACTCACTTATCTTATAACTGGAAGTTTTTATCTTTTGATCATCTTCACTCATTTTCCTCACCTCCAACCGCCAGCTCTGGCAACCGTCATTCCATTCTTTCTATCATGAGTTCAGTATTTTAGATTTCACATATGAGATCATAAAGTATTTATCTTTCTCTGTCTGACATTTCATTTAGCATAATGCCCCCCAAATCCACCCATGTGGTCACAAATAGCCAGATTTCCTTCTTTATCATGGCTGAATAATAGTAGGTTGTATGCACCCCATTTTCTTCATCCGTTCATCCACAAAGAAACACTGAGGTTGTTTCCATGTCTTGGCTACTGTATTGGGTTGGCCAGAAAGTTCATACAGTTAATGAATACAGTGTTCAATAAAACTTGGTGAAAATGAAAAATGTGTCTTTTTATTTTTACTTAAAATAAATCTTTGACAAAGCCAGCTAGGCATCCCTTTGAGTAATGACTTATATCACATTGAAATATTTTAAACATATGAACAGTAATAGCTTAAATGACAAATGTTTCTAATATTGACACAATTTATCAAGGAGAATATGTTAGAATATGTTAAAATGCAGATGGACAGTGAAAGAACAAATATAACTTTTAACTAAATATGTCTTGATATTTAGACCATTAATTAAGAACATGATAACAGGTTTCATCCATTTCAAGAAAGCAGAATATTTGCAGATCACTTAACATTTACTAGGTATGTTCTCAGTCTGGAAGGATATATTTCATTTACATGTGTCATTTAATTTAACCACATGCCTCTGTAATAGATAGTGTTATCCCTATTTGCAGATAGGAAACAGGCTCAGAAAGATTAAGAATGTTACCTAATTCTAGTAAGTAGCCAAACCTAAACTGATCTAATTCCAGGGCAAAGCTCTTTCTGACACATCAGTGGGGGTCTTTATCTCTTTGAGAATTGCTGAACATTAAAAGCCTTCTTCCAAGTAAATGCATAAAGAAACAACATGAGCAATGATATAACAATACAAGTCTCACTAAATAATTGGTGTGTTGGGCCTTGCTTTTGCTGATAGATCTTTTGCAAAATTGCTTTTCTCTGAGATAGTGGACTTTAAATATTTTCTTTGAAGACTTTCCTAAATTATACCTATCAGAAAACTACTTTGCTTTAAGGCTAAAGAAAAATGAAAGCTTACTTAACTACCCTTAGGTGCCAGGGTCATACTATGAACTCTACACCTGCCGGGATTCACGCTAAGATAGGGTGGCTCCGCAAACTGTCCATAGTACTGTGATTTCTTTCTGATATTTTGAAGTAGAAATAATTTAATAACTATTCACAAAAGAGAGAAACACTGTTTCTTGGTCCTCAATATCATACTGCTGTAGGCTACTTCTTTCTCTCTTCTGTTGCCCCTTAGTATAGAGCGTGTGTTTTGGGGACCCTCCTTCACGATCTTCTCCATTCCAAGAGCATCTTACATAAATCCAGGACTTCTCAAGCAGCCAGTTTTGCCAGATGGTCTTAGGGTTGGTTGTACCCATATATGTATAATCCTGAACTTCTCAAGTAAGGTCCTTATAGAGCATATTGGCTAAGAGAATTGGTGCTGATACCAGACCTGAGTCCAAATACTGCCTATGCCCCTAACTAGCTGTGTAACCTCGGAGAAGTAACTTAAGCCTCTTAAAGAGATCAGATTTCTCACCCGGAAAATGGTATAATAAATGCATCTACCCCATATGGTTGGTGTGTAAATTAATGTAACTTGAGATGGTGCATGTTAAGCACTAGCACAGTGCCTGTCTCTTGTTAGTAATACCTGCTTTTATTATTAATTATTCTCTTTATATTCCCAGTTTCAGCTAGGTGCCTAACATATAATAGTTGTTCAGCAAATATTTACTGGATTGAACTAGCTCTGAAATTTAAGCATTGGGTCAACAGCAAAGTAGTCACCCCACCATCATTTCTCCCACAGAAAGGGAGAATAGATGGAAGCCAGCCATCATACTTTCTTTTCTTATTCTAAACTTCCCACCCAGCCCCAGCAATAATATAATCTTCCTGAACCCCAACAATTTAGAGAATTTTTCAAATCACACTATTTGAAAATAGTTGTTTCCCTAATGTAATATGTCCCAGGACCCCAAGGTCACCAAGCTTATATTAATGAAGTCTAGTTAAGATAAATGATTACAGTTAGTAAACCAACTGCTTATGAACTCATTGGGCTTTTTAAAATTTACTATCTGCACTTCATAAAGACACAAGTAGTTTGCTTTTGTAGGACACTTAACAGTCAAAGTAGTCTTTTAAAAAGCACAAATCAGATGCTATTATTGCACTGCTTCTAACCTCTAAAGGCTATCTATTGTAAAGGATTAAATTTTCAACTACTTAGCCAGGCTCACAGGGACCATGTGCTCTGGTCACTTACTACATCTTTCCCTGACCTTCATGGGGTTCGAGGCACAGTTGTCTTTTTCAGTCCCTCAGATGCAACAAGCTCTGCTTCTTGCTCTCCCAGCTTTAGATTGGCTAATCCTTCTACCCAAACCAGTTTCCCTCTGATCATTAAGGTCTCGGTTCAAACGCCACCACTACTATCTTGACCAAAGAGACCTGCCTCCTCAATGCCTCTCCGTCCCATTGTCCAGTCTTATTTCTGTCACTGTACAAAATTTATTTACATGTTTACTCTGCCTTCCTCCACCACTGGACATTTGCTTAAGAGCAAGGACTTTGTGATTTTTTTGCTCACCACTGAATCTTCCAAGGCTTGCAGCAGACACTGGCACATAGAAGGTGTGTAGGAAATGTGTGTCTAATAAATGAATAAATATGTGAATGAAAAAAAACTGAAACACTAACACAAGAATATTTTTCTTTCAAAAGAATAATGAAAAATAATTTCATTCAACAAGAGTCATTCTTAGTTACTGATACATGACTTAGTAGTTCCCATTCAATTTAAAATGTTCCATTTTCTTCTGATACTTCACAAGTCATTAATTAAGTGTTGATCACTTTTAAGGCCAATCTGTGAGACATTATTTAACTTGTCTACTCTAAAGTTCCAGCATTAACTCAGGTGGGGCTTCACCAAGTACTGATCATGTGACCTTGGCCTCTCATTGCCTCAGTTTTCTCATTTGTAACATGGGTATAATAATAGGCTTGGGGCTTCCTTGGTGACGCAGTGGTTGAGATTCCGCCTGCCGATGCAGGGGACACGGGTTTGTGCCCCGGTCCGGGAAGATCCCACATGCGGCGAAGCGGCTGGGCCCATGAGCCATGGCCGCTGAGCCTGCGCGTCTGGAGCCTGTGCTCCGCAACGGGAGAGGCCACAACAGTGAGAGGCCCGCGTAACGCAAAAACAAAAACAAAAACAACAAAAAATAATAGGCTTATTTCATAGGCCTATGAGGAGGAAAACCTCATATATATATGTGTGTCTATATATATGTATTTAAACAGTGTCTTAGAATAGTGTCTGGCACATGATAAGCATTCTAGAAGTATTGACTGCTGCTACTAGTACTGTTATTATGAGAACTAATTGTTGAGAATAATCCTTCATACAGTGGTTTATTCCACTGAAGATAAAGGAAACTAATAGAATATTAGAAATCAGATTAAACACAGAAAGCCAGTAAAATATACCAAGACAGAAGATGATGAGAGTGTAAAAGCATAGAAGAAAAAAAACGGTTTTGGTTTTTGTTTTTGTTTTTCCTTTTTAAGGAAGGAAAGAGCCTAGAAATAGGACAAAAACTCTTCATTGGCTATACTGACATGGAGACCTTCATAAGTAAAATTTCAGGACAGTGGGCAAAGAGATTACGGTGAGAGAAGTCGGATGTAAATTATAGAGTAAATGGGACGTGAGGAAATGGAAACAATATATGAAGATAACAATTTTGAAAAGTTCAGACATGAATTGGCTAAAGAAGATATGCAGGGATTAGGGGAGGAGGGAGGCTTTCATGTTACACGTATAGTTTTTAACATTTTAAGTTGGAGTTACTAGTCTAGGATGAGGTTGAATTTTGGCAAGAATCATTCATAAGGAGTAGATGGGTTGTAGAAAATGCAGTGCTGTGAAGTACTTGAGAAGATGAGAAAATGAAATGCTATCTGTAGTGCACGTGGCCTTTTAACTTTAACTCCTGTAGTAAAAGGGAATACAAAGATCAATGCAAATGCTAATGAATTAATGGATTTGGCAGTGGACTATTTACTGACTTCTATATTCTTAATGAGTTATGAAGCACCTCACCAGCTCAGAGTGAAAGAAGTAGAGAGGATGGAGGAAAATTTGGGGAGGGTAGGTAAAGCTTCTAAGAAAATAGTCCTTAAGGAGAATTAGAAAGAACTTACTGTAAGTCAGAGCAATATTTCTAGTCTTGAAAATCCATTTGAAGTTGGTGATTATTAATTTATTGGAATACCAATTTGCCCTGCCACATGATTTTTCTCCAGCTACCTGGATATGTTACACAGAGGCAGAAAAGAGTGAGAGATAACAATCGAGGGAAAATACAATTAGTATTTTTTTTACCTTTTTCCACTTCCCCGCTCCAACTCTGGGGACCCTTCACGGACATGGCTGCCCTCCCAGCCTCCAGCAGCACTCTGTTATCAAATAATTCAAAGAAATGGAACATAGGTTTCCAACTTATTAATTTAGCGAAATCAAAAATTATATATAATGTCTTCTGTTGGCAAAGATTTTTGCAATATAATTTGGTTCCATCTTTTGACAAGTAATTTGGCAATGTCTAGCAAGGTAAAAATGTTAATAGCTTTTTACACATTAATTCTAATTCTGGAAGCTTATGCCAATAAATAATTTATAATCCAGAAAATTATTATATAAAGATGCTCATTGTCATGTCATTTGTAATAACAAAAAATTGGAAACACCTTTAATTATTAACAATAGGAAAACAGTTCAGGAAATTATATCCACTTAGTAGAAAATTACACAGTTACTATATTATAATTACAAGATGATGGAGCAAAATAGAATAATGCTTAATAAAGAAAGAATGAAGAAAGCTGACTTAAAATTGTATCTTCCTTATGACAGTAATTATGTAAACATATAAATATTTATTAAAACTTAAAACCAAAATAGGGCTTCCCTCGTGGCGCAGTGGTTGAGAGTCCGCCTGCCGATGCAGGGGACACGGGTTCGTGCCCCGGTCCGGGAAGATCCCACATGCCGCAGGGCGGCTGGGCCCGTGAGCCATGGCCGCTGAGCCTGTGCGTCCGGAGCCTGTGCTCCGCAACGGGAGAGGCCACAAAAGTGAGAGGCCCGCGTACCGCAAAAAAAAAAAAAAAAAAAAAAAAAAAAGTTTTAAAAGCTCTGTACCAGTAATGGGGATTTTATGTTTGTTTCAAAATAGTTTTTAACATGACTCTTATAATTTTGTTTTTTCTACTCCTTTTCTTAAGAATTTCTGATTATTACCTTATTTTTCATTTCATAGTTTCAAATAAAGTCAGCAATTTTATCATCAGAGAGGATTAGACTTGTTTGACAGTTCATAATTCCAAGTTATTTGGTATAAAAAGACCATGTACACTTGTAGGTGCTTTCAAAATAAAATTTCGAGAATTTTCTTTTTTGCTTAGTCTTTCCTAGTATGGAGATTAAGCAAACTACCTAAAATTGTTAGCCATTCTTTTTTCATTTTTCTCATTTTATTCATTTATCTTGCCCTTCACAGAAATGACAACAAATGAGTCTGCAGTTGCATCTGCCAATTTCTTAAATCCTCTCTTATCCACATTATGAAACCATACTAATATGAATGCTTCCAGTATTTTCAGAGCTCTTTAGTTATTATACTTTAGCATTCTGTATGAAGTATCTTATGTAAGTGTAAAATTTAGACTCAACTTCTGGAAGCTTTTGATTTCTTAGTTCAAAAGTGAGAGATCCTTAGTTTAGCCATATGATTAACAATTACTTGTATAGTAAGAAGCTCCTAAATTAGTTTTCTTGCCATTTTTCAGAAGTTCTCTATTAAACACACTCTCTCTCTTTCCCTCTCTCTCTCTCTCTCTCTCTCTCTCTCGCTCTCTCTCTCTCTCTCACACACACACACACACACACACACACACACACACACACACACATTTTGTGATTAAAAGCACAGACTTTGGCATTATGAAGTCTAAGGTTCAATTTCCAGTTCTGTAGTTTCTGGGCCACTTCACTTTAGGCAAGTAACCTTATGTCTCTGAACCTTGTTATTTTCATCTGTAAAATGGAGATTACAGTTATATCAGACAATCCTCAAAACATCCATAATGATTTTAGAGTTTCAGAGTCAGGTACAAGCAGGCACTCAGTAAATGGCTAGTGCTTTTATTACTTTATTATTATTTAGGTCTTGGTTTTCCTTGAGTCTGTGAGTCCCCATAATGAAATATAATTTCCAGTAGATTGAGTAACACCTATTTTCACCAAAAATTTTAACTGAGTTCATTACTTTCTGTGCAACCCAGATTAGTTTTCTGCCTTTTTTTCTGCGCCGTATGTAGGTGTTCAGTAGATTTATTTAATAAATGCATGAATGCGTAGATGAATTTTTAAATGCTTCTTTTTGAGAAAGTAGAACAAATGTGACACAGTAGAACAGATAAGAAAATAGTCCATGGAAAAAATGGCAAAGTCACGTATGTGCCCAGGGCCAACCTAAGAAGAATTGCTTTTTTTTTTTAAGGAAAAATGTGTTGAATAGCTTATTTTAATTATTTTTAAAAGTTAACTACAGGGACTTCCCTGGCTGTCCAGGGGTTAAGACTTTGCCTTCCAATGCAGGGGGTGTGGGTTCAGTCCCTAGTTGGGGAGCTATGGTCTCACATTCCTCGCAGCCAAAAAACCAAAACATAAAACAGAAGCAATATTGTAACAAATTCAATAAAGACTTTAAAAAGTGGTCCACATCAAAAAAAAAAAGTTAAGTACAAAAATTTGCTGATGATTTCCATATTTCGCACCAATAAAATAATGTGAGATTAGCTGTCCTAAAACAGAATGTTGAGCTACATTCACATTAAGTGACATTATATAGTCTAAATTAATGGAAAACTTCTGAGATGGCTGATAAAAAGTAAGATGGTGAATGACCTTTGAGCAGAAAAAGACAGAAAGAGAAATGGCCTTTTCTACATTCTATTGTGCCTCTAAGTAAAATGCTTGGTAATCTAGCTACAAAGCTATATGTCATTTGGCTTTAGGCACCTACTGTGATTTACCTTGTGAAGATCAGATTTTGCCATGGAGAGGATTTGTAAAAGTATCATACATTCCAGTACCATCGGCAACCACAGCTACCAAAAACTCCAATTTAAATTGATGAACCTAATATCAGATGATAGTATCATTTTCTTGTGGGTGTTTTGGGAAAAGGTGGGTAGGAAATGTATAAAAGTGAATACTTTATTGACTGAAATAACAATTCATCATTTTGAAAACATAAAATACATTAAAGTTGTTATAGCATCATGCATTAATATTTCACTGTACTTTAGACATTGCCTACAATCAATGTTTTCTGCCTTTTGAAACAGAATCATGATTGTGGTATGCATGAATCATATAAAAGATTAAACACAGAAAAGAAATTCAGC
Source organism: Physeter macrocephalus (assembly GCF_002837175.3). Lineage (NCBI taxonomy): Eukaryota > Metazoa > Chordata > Mammalia > Artiodactyla > Physeteridae > Physeter > Physeter macrocephalus. The sequence goes on along the minus strand of NC_041228.1, from coordinate 58,578,869 downwards.
CTTTAAAGACAATTTGCTTTGATTTATTCAGTGGGTTCTTCCAAAAAGGTAATACCAAGAATTATTGCTTGTTGAATTGGGGTTACAAATTCTTTCAGAGTTACTTAGTATTTTCTTAATATCAGTATCAAGGAAGGTAAAGCAAATTTACATATTTATTAGGAAATACAGGCACATAATCATAAAACAAGAAAACACAATTTTTTATAGACTTTATTATTTAGAACTGTTTTAATTTTACAGAAAAATTGAGAAGATAGTATAAAGTGTTTACATATACACTATACCCATTTCCCTCTATGATGATCAACTTATATTAGTATGTTACATTGTTACAATCAATTAACAAATATTGATACATTATCATTTACTATAGTCCATACATTAGTCCAATTCCTTAGTTTTTACCTAATGTCCTTTTTCTATTCCAGGATTTCATCCAGAACATCACATTACATTTAGTTGCCATGTTTCCTTAGGCTCCTCTTGGGTTTGATAGCTTCTCAGATTTTCCTTGGATGACCTTGACAATTTTGAGTAGTTAGGTTTTTGTAGGATGCCCACTACTAGAATTTGTTTGATGCATTTTTCATGATAATATTGGGATTATGTGTTTTGGGGAGGAAGACCACAGAGTAGAAAGGTTATTTTGTCAGATCACATCAAGTGTACAAAGTATCAATATGCATTATGAATGCTGAGGTCGACCTTGATCACCAGGCTGAGGTAGTGTTTTTCAGGTTTCTCCATTGTAAAGTTACTGTTTTCCCTTTTTCATACTGTACTTTTTGGAAGTCAATATGCTCAGCCCACAACTAAGGAATAGGGAGTTATGCTTAAGATGGAGTACCACATAAACTATTTGGAATTCTTTTGCACTGAGATTTATCTATTCTCCCTCATTTATTTATGTATCCAATTATTTGTTTATATCAGAAGAACTCATGGATTTTTATTTTATACTTCGGGTTATAATCTAATTCTACTTTAGTTACTTTGTTCCTCAAATTGCTCTAGTCCTGACCCTTGTGAACTCTTTTCGGTTGGCTCTTGTGCCACTCTGATGTATCCCCATCCATATATATTTTTTTGGAACTTCCTTACTTTCTGACACTATAAGATGGTCTTGTATACAAATCTTGTATACTTACTGCCCCAGTCCTAGAATCAGCTATTTCTTCAAGGATAACTAGGTCTTTTTAGTGGAGAACGGTATTAGACAGCAGGATCTGGGTGTGGGGTGTGCTAATTGCTGCTCGGATGTCATTGCTTCTAGATCTTCTCAGCTGACAGAACAAAGAGGTAACGTGTGTGTACATTACCCATGTATATGCACATATCTATAAGTATCTCTCTACATGACCATGTGTATTAAGGTAATATGAAGCAATATTAAGCTAAACATGAATATATATTGATGTTTCCAACTTTAATCTGTTACCACATGGATCATTTTAGCCTCATCTCTTGCTTATCTTTAAATTTCGACTCCAGCAAAACACCTGACTTTTAGAAGTATGAAAATCAAATTGTAGCAACTTTGGGAAGCCACATCATCTAGCAGAATAATTCTTAAAGGGCAAGGTGTATATGATCAAATTTTAATTTACAGTCAGCAGTACTTTTTAACATCAATAGGCCTCCAGACCTCTGCTTCCAAGAAGATGAAGTAGCCCTTTTCTCCCAGGTTCTCCCACTTAAAACTAAAACCCTGAACGTAACAACAAACAAACATAGGAAGACACTGAAAGGTGGAAATGAGAAGGCAGACTTAACTAGGGACTTTGGGACTTGAGGAATAGCATGGTGCTGAGTCCCCTGTGTTTCCCGTTGCTTCCCATACATCCTGGAGAGGGTATTACAGGAACCTCCAATCAATAACCACCAACAGAACAACAGACAAAAAAGCTTAAAAAATAAACAAAAAAATAAACAACAAAAAAAACCCCTGTTCCCCCTAGCCAAAGTATGAGGAAAGGGGTTGCTAAAAACAGAAAACCATGTGGGCAGTAATGCACACACTACTTGAGCCAAGTGCCAGTGGAATATTGCACCCATCCCCTATGTCCTGTGGTTTCAGTTGGGCCAAGCTAGGATTTGATCTTCCACACCACCCCACTCCTGCCCTCCAGAAGAGGCAGTGCTCTGATTCCCCACCAGGGTTGTTTCAGTGTGGTCCAGTGGTGAGCTGAGCCTCCACCCCTTTCCATTAGCAAAGAGACTTTAAAAGGTGGTGCCTGACAGGCTAGTTAACACTGGGCTGCCCTCACACAGTCGTAGGGTCCAATGGTGGGATTTAGCCTCCGTCTCTCCTGACACCGATAAGAATAGGATGTTACAGGTTGGAGGGAGTAGGCACCCCACTAACCCCCAACACATGGTGTCAGAGAGACCCAATGGGGTGCTGGATCCCCATAACCATCCTGAGGCAGTAAAACAGAATGAGATGGCACAAGCAGGGCTAGCTGGCAGTTCTCTTCCTCTTACCCTGGTGTCAGTGGGGCCAGCAGGTAGCTGACCCTCTACCCACACCCAGCATCAACAAGATGGAACGAAGTGGGAGGAAGGACAGCAAACACTTCACTTCTCCCCTCCCCTGGTGTCAAGAAATCTACTGGGGCGATGAACTTCCACTCTTGCTAAAAGGCAACACAATGATATTCATGTTCCCACTTTTGGGGGGAAGGTGTCAGAAGGGCCAGTAGGATAGCTGAACTTCTACTTGCTCTGTCTGCAGTGAGACAATGTAAGTGCCCACTTTTGCTGGGGTATTGTCAGTAGGGCCCAATGGAAATCTGTACGTAACCCCCCAGTCCTCATACTACACCTCAAACAGGATGACTTCCTTCTAAAAAGTAATAATAAAATTAAATGGGATACAGAGTCCTATAATAACTCACAATGTTTAGAATACACTTGAAAAATACTCATGACACCAAGAACCAGGAAATCACAGAATAAATGAGATAAAACCTCTATTGAAATGATCAGACAAGGATTTTAAATAAGCTGTCACATAAATGCTTCAATTGGCAATTATGTGTTCCTTGACAGAAATGGTAAAAATAGAAAATGTAAACAAAGAACTAGAAGTTATAACAATAAAAACAAATGAGAACAGTAGAACTGAAAAATACAACAATCAAAAAACTTTGCTCCAGAGTAGAGTGGAGATTACAAAGCATAGAATCATGAACTTAGAAGAGGTCAATACAATGTACCACATGTACAGAGAAAAATAGACTGAGGGGTAGAGATGGGAGAAAGAACAGGATCTCAAGAACCTGTAAACAGTAACAAAAGCACTAACATTCATATCATCAAAGTTCCAGAATGAAAAAAGAGAGCAAGTAGGACTGACAAAGTTTTCAAAGAAATAATGACTAAAAAGTTCCCAATTTTTTAGAAGACATAAACACAAATTCAAGAATCTGAGCAAACCCAAAGAGGAAAAACACAAAGGTATCCTTGCCAAGATGCGTCATAATTAAACTTCTGAAAAGTAGAGACAAAAAAAAAAATCTCTAAAGTGGACAGGCAGAAACAATGCATCACTTATTGAGAAACACCAGTTCCAATGACAGCATATTTCTTGTCTAAAACTATGGAGTCAGAAGCATTGACATAACATTTTTCAAGTACTAAAAGAAAAGAACTCTCAGCCACAAATTCACACATTTTCACACTTTCTTGTTTGACTTATATTAATGGACTACTAACTCATCTTTTTATATCCGGGACTGCCATCACCCTTCTCCAAAAATCTAGTCACAGTATTTCCAGAGTGATCTTTCTGAAAATGAAACAAATTTTTCTGATAAAAATACCCGATTGTGTTATGAAACTTTTCTCTCTTCTAAGTTACCAGTTAAAATCCTTCAATGGATTCCCATCTTTCTTGGAGTAAAATCTCACATCCAAACTCTCTTTGTCCTTTTGGGCTGCTGTAAGATTATACTGCAGGTTGGGTGGCTCATAAACAACAGGAATTTTTTTCTCACAGTTCTGGAGGCTGCAAGTTCAAGAACAGGGTGCCAGTATGGTCAGATGAGGGCCCTCTTCTGAGTCACAGACTTCTCATTGTATCCTCACATGGCAGAAGAGCTTAGGGAACTCTGTGGGGTCTCTTTTATAAGAGCACTAATACCATAATCATTTCCCAAAGGCCCCACCTACTAATACTATCACCTACGGAAATTAAGATTTCAACGTATGAATTTGGAGGGGAACAGAAAGACTAGACCATAGCACTTACTATACATACATGGACCATTCATGATCTGGCTTCTACCACCCTCTCCACTGTCTTCTTTTCTTACACTCCAGTGAGCATTTCTTATACTGATTATGAATGGAACTCCTTTCTGGACTGATCCTTAACCATTCATTTTCTGGCAACCATGAATTTATCTTCTCTTTTCCTCAAAAATTCACCCTTCCTTCATGTTACATATCCATTTCAATTGCCTTCTACAGGAAGCCCTACTGATATCCCCCATATACTACTGTCCACAGCATGAATTAAGGTCTTACCATGTCTTCCTATAGCACTCTGTAATAATTTTTACGGTAACTATGGATTTTCTTATTTGAGTGTCACAATACATTGAATTCTAGGTGGCATGATAATGATTTTAGTAACAGTAACACTGGTGCCTAGTTTAACCCATGGCATACTTTAGGTGTTCAATAAATGTTTGTTGAATGAGTGAATGAATGAACGGTCAATTTGAAATCTTAATCATGTTACTTTTCAAAAATCTGTTAAAAGATACCCACAGTTTTCCAGAAGATTAGGGACTTAGGATCTTAAACTTGATTTAATAGAGGAAATTTTTACTCATACATCATGCTTAAATACCTCAGAGTAAAACCATTAACCCAGGAATTTAAGGTTATCCATTTGGACTTGCAAGCCAGTAATTAATATCTCCTGCCCCGACTGTATTAGATGGTTTCAATGCTCCACTCATATCTCCCCAGCACTCATCGTTCCAGTATATGCTGATAGAATCATGCTATCACCTGCAATTATCCACCTTGGGGCAGGCCAGAAGTGTACAGGAGTTAATGTATCTGGGTGTAGCTTTCAACCAAGGACAGAGGGGACTGGAAGATAAGTACTTCAGTTTTCTCACTGATTCTTGGGATAACTGAGGCATGTTCTATAGAGTTTCACAGAACTCCCCTGAAGTACTGGCAGCAGTTCCCTGCAGGAGTAATTTATTCAGTAATGCACCTCTGTTGTCTTCCTTCCATGCCTCCATTCTCAATTCCCACTCCACTTCTGAGTTTTCTGGAAGCACCTCCCAGATGAACAGTTTGCATTCAAATTATTGCCTCAGGTTCTGCTTCTAGGGGAATTCAATTTATAGCCGCCTAACAATCCAGTGCTCCTTACAGAGCCATCACTGGTACAAGTACCAAGGCATGGCGCATTATGTATCACGCCTCCTAAATCCTAATATTTTTAAACAGATAGGAAAAGAGCATGACCTTGAAGAGAAAAATAGTTTATATGAGAATGGCCAATGGATAAAGGGAAGGAGAGACAGTGCCATGTAATGCACCTCTGTTGTCTTCCTTCCATGCCTCCATTCTCAATTCCCACTCCACTTCTGAGTTTTCTGGAAGCACCTCCCAGATGAACAGTTTGCATTCAAATTATTGCCTCAGGTTCTGCTTCTAGGGGAATTCAATTTATAGCCGCCTAACAATCCAGTGCTCCTTACAGAGCCATCACTGGTACAAGTACCAAGGCATGGCGCATTATGTATCACTCCTCCTAAATCCTAATATTTTTAAACAGATAGGAAAGAGCATGACCTTGAAGAGAAAAATAGTTTATATGAGAATGGCCAGTGGATAAAGGGAAGGAGAGACAGTGCCATTTGTTTTCCATTAATGACAGTGTGAAATTTATGGGCAGATGGTCTAACAGGTGTGACTATAATTTGAGGAGCCTGCTTCCTTGGTTACTCAGAAGACTGCTATTGTTATTATTATGGAACCACAACCTCATGACTTTATTGCTTCACTTGATGTAGCCTTTTCCTTTACCCTTAAATCTTTCTAAATCACTGAATTGCAGCCAATAGATCTATTTTCTCCCTATGGCTCCATCACAAAAAAAGACACACATGTGCACACACACACACACACACACACACACACACACACACACACAGTTCTGTGTATGCCAGTGCTAGAAAAGACAAGCTCATGGTGCATGTATGCAATGGATATTGTACATTGCAGGTCTCTGTGAAATAGTCTTCTGCAGGTTCCTATGTTTATTGTAAGAATAATTAACTTTAGTAAAGTTAATTTCCTGAAGATCTTGATGAAGACTGAAGAAAGGAAGTAAATTTTAAAGAAAAAGACTTAGAAACTTGCCCTTTTTGCCCTCTCTTTGTGTCTTAATGAACAAAGGATAACTGGGCCTTTTTTGAAGTCTTTGCTTGAGTTGAAGACACAAAATGCAACCTGTACTCTTATCATAATATGTTCAGTTTATGAGTACACAAACTTATAAACCGTGAATTTCCCTAAAGTTATTATACCATTTAGAAGATGTTTGCTTGGACGTTTACTTAAAACCAAACAATTGAGGTCTATATGTCCAAATAATTTCCTTCTCTCTTGCTGTCTCCATTTCAGTTTCCTGAGTTTCTGGGAAGGCCTGGTTTCCCCAAAGGAACGATTTCTGGTAGAAGTCTGAAGGTCTGACCCAAGAAAAAAAATCCAGTATAGCCAATGAATTGAGGACAAGAAGGTTTCCAATCAGGTAGGAACATTTAATCTCATACATTACAAACACCTTAAGTAAGGTGTGCTGATAGCTGGATATGATTTAACTGCTTGGAAAAAGATACATATATAACCTACCCCACAAGGAAGCTATTCTCAATTCCCTTAGAGGTTGTGGTGTTTATCAGAAAGTGCCTTGGGGGAAAATGACTACAATAACAGTATGATGCTTTTTTTTGTCATTTTTAGCTCATTGTTGCCAAGTACACTTGGTGATCTTGGTGCCTATAGTTTAATCCCAGGAGGTTAGGCATGTGGAACAGCACATTAACCCTTTTTAGTATTTTCTCCCAAGACAAATCATTTTTATAGGTTGTCTCCATGATCTTCTAGTTGCTTATCAAAATTAAGCATCAAGTCTTCTAAGTGAGCAATAGCCCCAGTCAGTGTGAGGAAATCACCTTGGTTCCTATTGGGGCACATCTTCTTGGTCTTGGCACAAAGTGAGTTCACATAGGCAGTTAGAAGGAGGAGAATGGGGCATGTGAAAGAGGAGTTCTGTGTTCTCATTTACCTATGCATGTTGAAACTCCACTAACAGTTTTCTTTTCATTAGCAATTTGTTATAAAAACTTAGGGTAAAGGGAATAATGAAGCTGTCCCATTATATGGCAGGACAAAAGATAGTAGTGACATCAAAATCAGGGCCTGTCCATCTCATTTGCTGTTATATACTCAGTGTTTAGCATAGCATTTGACCCCTCATCAGTATTTAATAAGAAGACGCGTGTTGAATGACCTAGGGATGAATTAATGAATGAAAAAGGTTAATATGGTAGAAAATGTGTTTTATCCTTGTATTTTCGTGTGTTGACTTCTGTATTTCAAGACCCAGCACTGTAACTGACACATAGAATATAAGCAATAAAATGTGTTGAAAGAATGAATGAGTCCCCACAATTCTAAGAATAATTTTAAGACAAACACAGACCCCATATCTGCCAAGGTCTATGACAGAAGTATCCAGAGATGAAAGCCTGGAACTCAGCTAGTGGTAGAGCTGACAGAATTTATCTAGTTTTAATAATTTACAGCTCATCCCATTACATTTAGGCATAGTACCTACATGAGCCATACAATTAAATGTTGACTGAAAAAAAAATGCACAGCCCTTTTCCCATCAACTGCTAGGGCTTGTTTCTCTCTCTCTCTACTCATGGACAGCCTAGGAGGCTATAGTATATTCCCACAGTTTTTTCTAATCACCAGTAAGCAGGGGACACTTTAGGTATCCAGTCGTCTGGAGGGCCTCTACATTAGTCTGCTTGGTTTCAGTTCGTCCTCTAGTCCCTCTTCTTTCCCTAGAGGTTGATAAGGGGCTGGGTGAGGGACTGAAAGTTCCAACCTCTAATTACTTGATTGTGTTGACTGAAAAAAAAATGCACAGCCTAAAAGTTGAGAATTATGTTTTATTTGGGGGACATACTGAGGACTTAAGTCAGGAGACAGCCCCTCAGATAGCTCTGAGGGACTGTTCTGAAGAGGTAAGGGAGGGCACAGGATATTTAGGGGTTCTTGCAAAAAAAAACCCAGGTAGTTGGAACGCCAAAAGATTACTGTTAATTAAAGAAACTAGACATCTTAAGTTAATAAATTTAGCACTTTTCTATATATGGTGAGATGCAAGAATCTGGTCTCATGGAAATCATTCCCTTGATATGCACTTTAATTATCTAGGGCCAGTATCCTGTTTTCTCCCTCCTGAATCCCCTCAGGGTGCAGCTTTGGGGGTGGCTTCAGTGGCTGATGGCTTGATGGCTATAACATCCTTTGTTACTGATACGGCAGGCTACATTCTTTGTCCATGTAAATGACTTGAATATGGATAGTAAATCTGTGGATTTGCAAAACGTAATTCTTGGAGCATTTTTATAAGAACAAAGTTAAGGGCAATTTCAGAATCACTAGCAGCTAAAATTGCTGTTTATACTTTTCCACAGGTAGGTAGTAATCTGCTGTTGCTATCTTCAGTATTCCCAAGGGATAACAAAAGCCATTTCATTCAAGAAAGAAATGTAAAATTTAGCACAATGCAGCTTCCACAAAACCAAACACAAAAACACACACCCAACTCTCGCAGATATGAAGTAATAATCTAAAATAGAATCCTGGAACTAATTGCAAAAAAAGAGTAAATGTACTCATATTGGATAATTTTATTCTTTTATTAATGTTTGATATATATATGTCTTTATTAATAAAATTCAGAGTTGGTATATGGAGAAATAGCTTTGTACCAATATTGTCTTTGTATGTGTTTATCAATAATGTATGAGATTGCCTCCTCTGCTCCTTTTCCTTTATTCTCTTGCAGGCAGTAGATGTAGTTATCAGTTGTTTTTAAAATTTCTAGGCAGCCAAAGGACTAGTACCACTTAAATAAAGAAGGCAAATTGTCCCAAAGTAGGAACAATTTTCCTTCATTATGGAACATAAAGTCCTCATATGAAGGGGGAAGAATTTCATAGCTAAAAGCTTTCAACTACAGAAGATTTATGAGTAACTATGTATGTTGTTTCAAAGTGGACTCTCTATATTTAATATCTAGGGGTGGTCTTTGGTATATAATGGATTTTGATTTTTTAAATATTATTAGATAATATACAAAAGAATATATTTAATTGTATGTAAGTTATGAGGAATAATAAAAACTCCTGCAAACACCACCAAAACTAAGAACTAGAATCAGAACTGCTGAGTCTTCTCTCTGTTCTCTACCCTGATCCCACCTTCCTGCTTTCACCAAAGAAATCACTCTGATCTTGGCTTTATGTTCAACATCCACATAATTTTTATCTGATTTTGCTTATTATTGAGATTTATAAAATTGATATCATACTTTAGTCTTCTGTGCTTGCTTTTTTTACTCAACATTATGTTTCAAAGGTTCATCCACTTTGCTTTAACTAGGGTTCATTCATTTGTACTACTGTATAATATTTTATTGTATAAATACAAGAAAATGTGTTTATTGTTCTATTAATGATATTTGGGTTGTTTGGGGCCTATTACAGACAGTACTTCCATGAACATTTATTTTAATGTTTCCTGGTACACATGTACAAGATTTAACATAAGTAAAAGAGTAGACATACTAAGAGTAGAATTGCTGAGTTGTAGGGAATTCAAATATTCAACATTAAAAAATAATGTCAAAATGTTTTCCAAAGTTATGGAATCAGTTTTCAGTCCTTTTGCTCTATAGCTTCATCAGTTAGAATGGCCAGTCTAGTCTTTTGTTCCTTGTATTAGTCTGCTCAGGTTGTCCTAGCAAAATACCTCAGATTCAGTGGCTTAAAAAACAAGAGATTTATCTTCTCACAGTTCTGGAGGCTGGAAGTCCAGGATCAAGATGTGGCAGTTTTGGGTCCTCCTGAGGCCTCTTTCCTTGACTGGCAGATGACCACTGCTTTCTTGCTATGTCCTCACTTGGCCTTTTCTCTGTGTGTATACATCCCTCGTATCTCTTCCTCTTCTTACAGGGACACCAGTCATATCAGTTAGGGCCCCACCATTATGACCTCATTTAACCATAATTATGTTTTTCAAGTCCCTGTCTCCAAACAGCCACAATGGGAGATGGGGCATCAACATACGAATTTTAGGGAACACAATTCAGTCCATAACAATTTTAATTTGTATTTCCCTAATTACTGATAGGTTGAGAATCCTTTCATTTGTTTAATAGTTGCCTATGTTTCCTATTCTGTGAAAGTCCAGAGAATATCTTTTGTCCATTTTTCTACTGTTTAACTTTTCCTTACTTATTTCTATTGTTCTTTGAATACAAGCGAATAATCCTTGGTCAGCTATATATGACACAAATAAGTTATTTCATACCTTCTCACTTTTTTAATGTAGTCTTGTGATAAATAGCAGCTCTCAATTTTAATGAAATAAAATTTATCTTTTAGTTTAGTGCCTTTTTGTTCTACTTAAAATGTCCTTCCCTAGTTTAATGCTACCCAGATATAGTAGATTTTCTTCTGAAAGTTCCAGTGTATCTTTGTTTTATATTCAAGCCATTAATGCACTTACAATCGACTTGTCTGTATTATCCAATTTCTTTGTTTTCTTATGAATAATTAAGTTTTCCAGGACCATTTTGGAATGAATGGATTTTTTAGGTGTGTCTGAGCTGCTCTTGACCATTCACATAAATTTCAGAATTGGCAATCCTGTAAAACCTCTATTAAGTATTTTTATTGTAATTGTATTGAATGTATAAATTAAGTTGGGGAAAATTTACATCATTATGATGAGTCTTTTCTATCCATAAACAAGATGTATCTCTCCATTTATTTAAGACTTCTTTAATATCTTTCAATAAGGTTTTATTTTCTCCATAAATGTCTTGCACATCTTTATTTAGATTTATTCCTAGGTAGTTTTTTTTTTTCCATTTTAAATAATTTTTAAGCTCTCTCTTTGTTCCTGGATTATAGAAATCCAATAGATTTTTGCATCTTGAGCTGATATCTAGCCATCTTGCTAATATTGTTTATTAGTAAGAGAGAGGATTTTCTTAGCAAAGAGGAATAAATGTAAAATTAAATAAAAATGTTATGGGTCAGCTCTGGTCAATAGAAGTTTCCATGATAATGGAAATGTTCTTAGTGCTGTCAAAAACTATAGCCATTAGTCACATGTGTTTTTAAATTTTTAAATGTAAATCCAATAAAATTAAAATTTCAGTTCCTAAGTCAAACTTGCCCACATTTCAAGTATTTAATAGGCACTTGTGACTAATGGACACTATACTGGACATTGTACCTCTAGACTATTAGACTGTGAAGCCATGCCATCCCGGGATTTTATCTTTGTCAGTGGCATAGTGAGATCTTTCATGTGACAGTTTTTCTGTTATTAAAAAGAGAAGTTACTTAACCTAGTCATCTCTAACTTTTTTTTTTCTGTACGCGGGCCTCTCACTGTCGTGGCCTCTCCTGTTGCGGAGCACAGGCTCCGGACGCGCAGGCGCAGCGGCCATGGCTCACGGGCCCAGCCGCTCCGCGGCATGTGGGCTCTTCCCGGACCGGGGCACGAACCCATGTCCCCTGCATCGGCAGGCGGGCTCTCAACCACTGCGCCACCAGGGAAGCCCATCCCTAGCTTTTTGAAATAATCCAACATAGCTTTCACCATCCATGAATTTCTTGAATTATATTTATGTTTCTAAACTATTTCTTGCATCAAGTGTTCACTTTGTAGCAAGTTCATTGTCCTAAAATGGCACATACCAAAGTATCAAGAGGTTCCCTTATTCCTGATAAGCTGTGATTGGATGAAGAAGACCTTGTTACCCTGCCTATCTGATTTTTATTATAATCAGATGTTAATCTGTATCAGTCTCCATATTCAAAATTCACCTTCAAAATTATATGTTATTCACATGATGGTTGTCTTTATTTCATTTAGCTAGTATCATGACCTTATAAATGCAGTTTTGGTCATTTTCTCCTAAAATCTCATATTTATCCGTGTGGAAATACATCTCCTACTTCCTTGCCCTCTTATAAACTCTTCCTGTAATTTAATCCTCATGAGCTTTATTTCCCCTAATTTTAATTACTTAATATTTTGTAAAACATGTAAGAGATCACTGGTACGCTCTTTTTTTCAATCATCTATACATTTAAATAGTGTGTTTCAAGAAGAAATAGTACTGGTAATCAGAAGACCAGAGTCCTAGTTTTACCCATAAAAATGAACTATATGTGCATTTAAATAAGGTTTATATAAGGTTTATTCTGATTCTAAAATTGTTATAATTATTTAGAAAATTATGTTTGAAATATGACATTATTCAAAACCAATAACGGTTTGAAATCTATTAAAAATCTACAAAGAATTCAAGTATTTCACCTTTTTCCCTGATTTGATATTAAACTGTAATCCTTCCTCTTTCACTTACAGCATGCTGTAGCTGCTGTTGACACAAAGACAAAATAGAATGTCGAAATACTGTGTACTTGTTTTGTCTTTTGGGTTTTTTTTTGCGGTACGCGGGCCTCTCACTGCTGTGGCCTCTCCCGTTGCAGAGCACAGTCTCCGGACGTGCAGGCTCAGCGGCCATGGCTCACGGGCCCAGCCGCTCCGCGGCATGTGGGATCTTCCCGGACCGGGGCACGAACCCGTGTCCCCTGCATCGGCAGGCGGACTCTCAACCACTGCGCCACCAGGGAAGCCCTGTGTACTTGTTTTTTAAATGAATACTTTTGTTTAAAATTGTCTTTTACATAAATTCTTGATTCCCTTTTCACAACTTTTCCATTCCCCATGCTACTGCAATCAATCACTTGTGATAGAAAATTATTATCTTTTTTGTTTGCTAAAGCTCTTTTTAAAATACCAAGTTTCCAATTATCATCAATTCAAGAAACTTTGGAAAATGAACTTCATAATTTCCAGAATGAATATTTTGTTTCACTGGCTACCAGGCCACCATCCTCTCCTTGATTTCTCCCCTTCTCACTCACCATTCCTTGGCAGTCTCCCTTGGTGATGCCTCCCATCCCTCAATGTCTGTTAGAATGCCCTAATGCTCATTCCTGGCCCCCTTCACTCTCCATCTACCCTCACTACTCATGAGGTTTAATCTAGTCCCATTACTTTAATGGGAAGATGACTTATGACTCCCCAATTCATACTTCTAGCCCTAACCACTCACCTAACCTCCAGACTCCTAATTCCAATTTCCCACTAAATATCTCCAATCTATGCATGATAGACATTTCAAACTTAGCAAATAAAACTAAATATTTTGCTTTGATCCATCCATTGCATTCCAGTTTTTCCTGGCTCCATAACTCATCCAGTTGCTCAGGCCAAAAATGTTAGATTCATCCTTAAACTCTCACTTTCCCACAATCCTATGTCCAGTCCATCAGAAATTCTTGCCAGCTCTAACTTGAAAATACATTCTGAATCCACCTACCTCTCACCTTACTCTTGCCATCTTTACTTACTCCAAGCCATCATTGCTTGCCTCATCTAATGCAATAGGCAGCCTCTTCCACAACCTCCTTGCTTCTTCCCCTCTTGCCCCAATCCTTATAGTCTATAACCAATACGATAGCCAGAATAATCTTTAAAAAAAAAACCCATAAATCATATCACATTATTTCGCAAAACCCGTTCCCATCACTTTAGAATAAAAATTAAACTTTTTACCCGTCCTACATGCTTTATTCAATATTTCTTCTGCCCTGCTCTCCAAACTCGTTACTACTACTATTCTCTCACACACACATCCAGATTTTCTTTCTGCAGTGGCTTTCCCAACATCAGGGCCTTTGCGCTTGCTATTCCCTAAAACCTGGAAGATTTTTAAAATCTGTAAGATACCTCCAAGCAAGATCTTAGAAGTTATTTACATTTCATTTTGTAGAGACATTTGGTAGAAGACATTTTTGCAAAAGATAGATACATTTTCCTTTGGCGGCTATTCACACATCTAGCAATTTCCAAGTTGGTTAAATAACAAATGTGAATTGATGGAGCTAAAATAAAAGAACTGTAGTTGGTGAGACCTATGTTTTAAACCGTGAACTTTGAGGAATAGTAGACATGCAAACTACACCATGGTTTCAGTGTAAATGTGTGAGAATTAGCTAAGGTATTTTCCAAATACTCATTACTCTCTAAAGAGCTTCTGAGCAGGAAATCAGAACGGGGCCTGTGGACCTGAATTTTATCAAGTACCTCAGTTGATTCTGTTGCAAATGGTTTTCAGTCAGCCTGTTGAGAGACACCAAGCTGGGGTGTTTGCCCAGATATGATTACCAATGGTCATGCAAGTCACCAATGAGATACAATCGAGAATCAACAAATGACTGAAAAGAGTGACAAAAGAAGAAGAGGATCCAGTAAGGACCAGTAGAGATGCTATCCCAAGCACTCTTGGCTAGGAGTTTTACAAATCCATTCATATAAATGGACTGATAGTTAACAGCCAAATGGCACTGCATATTTTTTTAAGTTGCTGAGTATTAAAGAGTATGGCTAAGCATCATAAGTTTTGTTAAATTATATTTTGGTTGCTATAAAATTAGGTGTACGTTGTGTGTCATAGATGTAGGGCTATACATGTGTAGATATATGTCGTCGTTTCAGTTCTTCAGCTGATACTTCGTAATGTCTTTGTAACTTCGAAATGAAGGACCTCTTCAAATATTGTTTAGAAAAAAAAGATACCTGTTCATCCCTGTCCACCTTCCTTTCTTCATCCCCTTCCTTGTCCCTTCCCTTCTTTTTTTTTCTTTAATATCTTTATTGGAGTATAATTGCTTTACAGTGTTGTGATCCCTTCCCTTCTTGAACAAATTAGTCCATTAAGTAATTTAAAATAACCCTTTGTCAGCATGGGGGAGGTGGGCATTCAAGGAACCACATGACTTGGCATTGGGTCTCAGAGTCTGAGAAACGGGAGAGGATGTCTGCATAAGGGAGCCTGGAGTTGACTGCTGAAGTCTGATTCGTGTGAAGGGGCATCCACATGAGGAAGTGGCCTTCGCAACCACTCTGTACAGATAATCATAACCCATGCCAGGTGGAGAAAATGTGTGGGATGGGAAAGTGGCAGCTACAAGAATTTACTTAAATACAGGAAGATTGATCAAATATGTAAGGATATTAAGGATATGGTAATCAGTGCTTTTTTAATATCTGTGGAGGGAGTTAAAATATGAAAAGGGCAAAAACTAGAATGAAAGGGTGTTGAAAGGGAATGGAGGATGTTAATGTGAACACATGATTTTCAATATAGAGACATTATAGAAATAAACATAAACAATATGTATGCATATGTTTATGAATATGTGTAAATGGTTATGAATATGTGTTTTCATATGTGTGTATGTATATATGTACATAAATCCCCTAGCTCTGCCTATTGAGAGTACCTGGGACCACTACTTCCCAACAGCAATGAATACACCTAGTGTCCAGATCTTGGTTTCTAAATACAGCTCTCCAGCTGAAGGAACTAAAGTTCTTTGGAGAAATGGCTGATTCCAGAGCTACTACAGGGAAAATATAAGATGACCCTAGAACATATTATTGTTTCAAGAAGTAAGGGATCAGCCATAAAAGGAAATGAAATTGAGTTATTTGTAGTGAGGTGGATGGACCTAGAGTCTGTCATACAGAGTGAAGTAAGTCAGAAAGAGAAAAACAAATACCGTATGCTAACACATATATATGGAATCTAAAGAAAAAAAAATGGTTCTGAAGAACCTAAGGGCAAGACAGGAATAAAGATGCAGATGTAGAGAATGGACTTGAGGACACGGGTAGGGGGAAAGGTAAGCTGGGACGGTGTGAGAGAGTGGCATGGACATATATACACTACCAAATATAAAACCGATAGCTAGTGGGAAGCAGCCGCATAGCACAGGGAGATCAGCTCGGTGCTTTGTGACCACCTAGAGGGGTGGGGTAGGGAGGGTGGAAGGGAGGGAGACGCAAGAGGGAGGAGATATGGGGATGTATGTATATGTATAGCTGATTCACTTTGTTATAAAGCAGAAACTAACACACCATTGTAAAGCAATTATACTCCAATAAAGATGTTAAAAAAAAAGAAGGGAGATATCAAAGAATAATTGGGAAACATCAAAGGATATAGAAGCCAAACTGAAGGGGTTTCCACTGGACAAATCTTGAACAATCTAAGCCTCAAAATAAATAATGGTAGAAACATATTATAGTCAATTGAATAAAATAGGAGTCTATGAGTTCATACTGATTTAAATAATTAAATTGAATAAATTATGTTTGATGAGGAACAGGATATTTACATAATTACAAAGTGCCTTACCACAAAAATTATTAATAATGAAGGAGAAAAAAATAACTTTACAATGGAGAAGACTGGGTGATACACCTTAATCAAATGAGTAAAATAATATTCCAGTAAGGTTACAAGTTAAAAGTTTGCCGAGGGCTTCCCTGGTGGCGCAGTGGTTGGGAGTCCGCCTGCCGATGCAGGGGGCGCGGGTTCGTGCCCCGGTCCGGGAAGGATCCCGCGTGCCGCGGGGCGGCTGGGCCCATGGGCCATGGCCGCTGGGCCTGCGCGTCAGGAGCCTGTGCTCCGCGATGGGAGAGGCCACGGCGGTGAGAGGCCCGCGTACCAAAAAAAAAAAAAAAAGTTTGCCGAAATTGTTTGATAGGAAGCAGTGAGAAGAACACAGAGCTTCACCAGTGTGTTATTCCTGCCAACTACACATATCCTGAATAATCATGAGACAAATACAAACAGCTAAATCCTACAAAATAACTGATCCATATTCTTTAAATTTTTCTAGTTCATGAAATTCAAGAGAAGCCTGAGAAAATTTTCCAGATTAAAAAACTAAAGAGACAGGACAACTAAATGCAACATGTGACACTGGGCTGATCCTTTTATTATGAAGGACATGATTGGGATAATTGACAAAACTTGAAAGTGGTCTGAGGATTAGTAGCACTGTAGTAATGTGTCAGTGTTAATTTCCTGATTTTCATGATTATATTTGGATATATGTTTGTAGGAAATACTAGAGGATTTGGGGGAGACATTGCATTGTGTTGGCAACTACTCTCAAATGGTTTGGGAAATAAATTATTTTTATTGTCATTTCAACCTTTCTTTAATTTTCGAGATTGTTAAAAAAAAGGCAAAGAAAGAGAAGACCCCTGAGGTAATCCTCCTTTTCCTGGTGACTCACATAGTTAAAAGCTCAGTTTACAATGGTGGTCAGCTTTTCAGTCTATTTGTGCTAATTTCTGTTCCTAACAACATAGCATCTTATTTTCTATTTGAGGTTTTTGGATTTTTCCTAATTATGCTTTTGCTTTTTACTCTATCAAATGCCTATGAATTTGATAAAGTCCTCGGTATTGAAACAAAATCAGTAAGATTCATAAAAATAAAAATAAATTCTTGGAGAAATTTATAAATTTCTACCTGCATTCAAACTGGAGTAAGTTGGCAAGAAATTTATAAGGGGAAAATACTATAAGGATCACTCCCATTCAGAAACTCAAAATGGTTGCACGTGTTTATCCTGTAAGAGGTCTGTGATCAAACAGCAGGATGAAGGCTATATGTCCAAACTTAAATGCAATCTTTTAAATCACGTTTCATGTCAGGCCATGTAAGAACTGGGCAATTCAATAAGTAAATTAGAACAATTCTTATTTTCAATAATTTCTTAGATCAACACTTAGAATAATGAAAAACTTATCTTTAACTCCAAGAAATCTGGACAGTTATTAGTTAAAGCAAATGTGTTGTCCTACTGGCCTACACCTGGTTATAAACAGCAGTACGACTTCAGAAAACCCTGGACACTGAGTGGACTTTCTAAATACAGCTTTTTCTTTCTATAAAGGTGTTTTACAAGAATGCTATCTTTTGTGAAAATGTGGCCTTTATAAAGGGTACACAGACACTAAGGTCTGTGACTTTTAGACCTAGAAAAGATTTGAAATATTTTCTTAGCCTGGGAATCCACATTTTAGAGGCATAGAAAGAGAAACCCAATGAAATTAAATATTTTGCCCACCATCAAATGGCAAACAAGTAATAACGACAGCACTCAAGCCTCTGTCTTCTAAATCCATTGAATGCAGCATAAATAGATTGCAATCACTGCTTATTTTCATTGTCCTCAACACTACATTCCTTCTATGCCTTATCCCTCGTCTTTTAAGAGGGATGACAACATTATCTGCAAACTTTATCTAGAACTAATTTTTTTTAAATTTTGCTGTTTTGTAACTCATTTTTGAAAAATTCTGTTTCTATGTTGAAAATGTGTAAGGACACTTACCTTCTTTCTTGAAACACCTCTGCCTGCATTTATCACATTTTATTGTTGAACTATTGTGTAGCAATAAGTACAAAAGCACGTCTAGTAGAGGAGATAATGTCAGAGGCAACAAGGTGTGTGTATGGGGAGGGCGCGGGGTTAGAGTTGACATACCTTAAAGGGAGATGAGGACAGAGGGAAGAGAAGAGAAATTTTATTTATTTGAAAAAATATGATGGCAACTTAGATAATGTTTGGCTAAACTTAATACAGTATAGCTTTCCTTAACTTAAATTCCAGGTTAACTTCCACTGTTTACATTGCCACAGAGTAGGGAATAAACAAAGCAAAAAGATTTTTGTGTACCACCATTTTGTGTTAATTTCATAAAGGTTTCTACAAGACGTTTTAAAAATAAATTTAAAAACGAAAGTCTTGTCTAGCTTATTTTCCCTGCATGCTTGCACTTTAATAAGTTGATAAATGACATTTAAACTCAATAGTTATGATTAATTCTGTCCCACAATTTTTAAAAGCACTGGGGATTGTGTGCGCGCACATGCGCGCACCTTTACAACCAGTAAAATAAAGTTCTTGATCAAAAAATTATTATCATTTAGACTATTGAATAAAATCAGATATGATAGAGGGGCCAGCTGTTGGTAGGTTTAAAAGTCACCCTAGGTGATTAATTCATGCAGCAGTCTTGCAGGTCTCTCTTTAGATGAAGCACTTAGAAGTATAACCAAGCATGGCTCTAATTTCGTATCTGAGACCTGTTTTATTTAGAGTTCTTTGGCAAGTGCTTGCTCTATGTGTTTTTATAGTCTTTGGTTGTGCTATAAAAATATCAAAATTATGAATTAACAGATATGCAAAAGTGAAATCCTAGAAGATAGGAAAAACTTGAAGTCCTCTAATTATCACTCAAATAAGTTTGGTTGACACAGAACTGGGAATCAAATAAAGACATTAATAATTCATAATGCTGAAATTAAAATCTTCTAGTTACAGTACAAAAGAAATCCTAATTTGTACCACAAGGTAATGAATTCAGTACTTCTCATTTGTTAAATATTTGCTTATTACCCTGCACCGTGCATATAACACTGTTCCAAAATTTGAAGGGCAAACAGGAAAAACAGAAACTCTCTACCCTCAAGTTGTTTATACTGCAGTCAGTGAAATTTCTCTACTTTTGAGATCTTTTAATTCCTCAGTTCATTGTAACATCTTCTTCAGATGAATTGTTTTTTATTTGTTAAAACCAATGTTTATCACTTTAAATAGTTTATTCAATGTTCCTGATAGTGAAATAGTCATAATGCTAATTTCCAATACTAATTATAGAGTTGATAGGAGAAATGCTCAAGATTGATAGTAAAGTGATTTCGATAATCTACAAAATGTCGTGAGGTTTCCCAGATAACAACTTGTCTCCCAGACAAAAATGCACTTATTATTTATATTCCAAGCTTATAAAAATTTTTGTATTTTAATCATATAGAGATTTTACAACATCTTTTAATTCAGATGTTAAGATATTTTGTTCAGTAGATTATCTCATTTTGAAACTATTGATTTATATATACACACTATGTAAATATTAGTATATATTTCTCAATGGCTAGAATAGTGCTTTCTTAACTACTTAAATTTGTTTAATTCATATTGTTGTTCTTCAGCATTTCTTTTACTCACTGGAGCCTATCCTACTGACTTCAAAAAGCCTGAAAAATCTGAAAATCCCATTTAAAGTAATTGTATGGAAAAGCTTTAAAATAACATATAATAATGGTAGAGAAGAACAGTATTTAACATTGTGCTGAAGATCATTCCATTAATAAAGAGATTAATCAATAATTCTAACATTCAGACATATAATAAAAATGAAAAGCATTCATCATAATACTGAGCAATGACATTTTCAATAAAGGGAGATATTAAATATTGTATAGGAAACTAGTATCTGCAAAGCAGAGAAGTTGGCAATGATTATACATATATTTAAAATATATTGAAACAGTCATAGACACAGTTTTTCTTTTTGGCTGAAAAGAGGCATATTGAAGTGTTTAAGCACTACTTCAACTGTAATAGATATTTAGACACTATACAGAAAACACATGATTGCAGAAGAGCAGATATTAGCAGGTGTGTGAATGTGTATGTCTTTAATTAATGAATTTCCATTCATTCAAAAAGGAGAAGAATGCCAAATTTACTTTAAAGGTGGCATTGTGATATGTTAAAGTGCCATTCTTAGACTTTTGCTGCTGTTGCTGTTCCTTTAGTATTCACCAAAGAGTACTGTCCTGTCATTTATCCAAGTTAGAAATCTAGAAGCAATCCTAGGATTCTCATTATAGGGTCCCCTACCTTGATGCTCCCCACTCAATAAGTAACAAATTCTTGGCTCTCCTATATAGGAAAGCTCTCTCCAATGTATGCCTGCTCTGTCACTCTCCGGGTCCAGCATCTCTGCCTCAGCCTCCCATTGAAGTCACTTCTAGTTCATTCTGTGCAGAGCCATTTTTAAACCTTTCTCAGTCCTAGGCAATTGCCCTTTTAGAAGCTTTACCCTAAATGTTATCAAATGCATTAAAATGTGCCCAAGTCACATATCCAATATAATTTATAGATAACTATATGAAAGCTGAGTAACACTGCTGTTGTAGTAATATTAGTTGAAAACATTACACAAGTTTTTATCTCAATTTTGCAGATTTTTTTTTCATATTCCGGAGCCATTTTTTTCAGGTGTCAAACAATTTTCTAAGTCCTTCTCAAACTCCTGGTCCCTAGTGAGGGTGCTTTTACTGTCACAGGGTTGAACAGCCCAGACAGCAAGATGTCTGAAGATGAAGACCATCACATGGATGAGTAAATCAGATACGTGGAAGTTGGAATGCAAAGAGTTTGTAGAAAAAAATTATACAAATTAAGGAAGAAATCGCAGTGTCAATTAATATGATGTATATCAGATGATAGTATTAAAAAGCCAGGTTCTGTAGGGATGTCAATAAAATATCACCCTACACAGTAATGTCTCAACACCACAGTATGTGAACTGCTTACATATTTAAAAAAAATAGGGATGGCAAACCATCAACAAAAAATTAAGTATAGTATGTTCCAAAATGAATGTTGGAAAATGGCAACTGGTTTTGTAAGTGGTTAAATCACCTATCCGTTTCATGACAATATTTCTAAACCTTTAATATTCCATCTTTAAAACTGAGATAATGAACATTCCTCTTCGATAAATTTGTTGATGAATTTAAACTATACAATTCACATAAACTTCTTAGTGTTGTATCTGGCAGATACTTGATATTTTTGTTATTATTGATAAATAATTAGTAAACAATAGCTGTTTTGTTATTATCGTCATTATTACAACTTAGAACAGACCAGAAAATATTACTGAGATTGATTTGATCTTTCATTGTGCTTTTAAAGATGGAAAAGTTAATAATGAGTTATTTTGAGAAGAAACGTGTCGATGTTCTAACGTCCTTGCAAAAACTAAATATTTATTGGATGTAGAAAAAATAGTCTTAGTTTAATGAGAAGGTATAGATTTTAAAAGTATCTTTCCTCTTTGGACTCACAGAGAGCCAGAAAAGGAGATTAAACAAAGGATTTAGAAAGTATAATATAATAAAGAACAGCACCAGCTCTGGACTCTTAATGCTTTTGTGGTTTTGATGTGAATAACCCCAGGTCACCATTCTGACATCAGTACTACCACTCACTGTGTAAGACATAGTCAAGTCGATTAACCTCTCTCTGCTTTAGTTTCTTCATCTGTAATGTGCAAGTAATATTACTTGTCAGTTGCCAACCAGCAGTACTTCTTCAGCTAATTGACTGTCTCAGCAGGGATGCTGCAAAGATTAGCTAATAAAGGATTTATAAACCTTTTGAAATATTAAATAAATGATGTAAAATGCCTTAACAAAAGAAGGACAGAACAAATCATTCCATGCATTAATTTGCTACCTTAGTCATATATATTTTATAAAAAACTTAAAAAGAGGTAACCTTCCATAAAGTGAAAATAGGATAGATTACTTGGAATTCTAGAGTGCTTTTTGTTGCTGTTATTTTAAAAAAATCTTCTGTCATAATTAAGAATACACAGAAGAAAAAGTGTATTAGAGGAAATGATTACAGTTCATCTCTTTATATTGATGATAAGTATTATGAGACAGGAAAATGAAATGAATAAGAATAAAGAAACATGCTTTCTGAGCTATCAATACATTTACTATTGACAATGGGATAACCTTGACAAATTTACTTTACCAATTAGGATCTTGAGTATGATGATTAAAAATAAATCTACAATATACTTTTTGCAGATGTAAGAACAACATCCAAAATCCTGTGCCAAGCATTCTGAGGGGACTTAAAAATCAAAGACCCAGATCTCAAAGAACATATAATATAGGAAGAAGAGCAACATGAAATTACTTAATTCTTGCATAGTGCCAAATTAAATATTGTAATAAAGTTATTTATTTTACCTGGAGATGGGGAGGTGTTGTGGCTTATAAACTGGGCTTGGAAGATGAGGAGGATTTTGTTGTCATTGGGAGAGAAGGTCACTCCAGGTTGAGAAAAACTGCATGAGAAGACCAATAAGAGAACACCAGAGATATAGCAAGTGTTCGCTATGATCTAACTTAGTATACATGGGAGAGATGGTATAGGGAAAAGAGCTAGTAAATTAGGTTGGGTTCACATTCCTGAGGGCCGTGCAAATAAAGTTACAACTATGTTTTGAGGGTTCCCAGGAGCCACTGAAGATTTTTGAGTATTTTATGTTTAATAAAGTTAATTCTGGTGAAAGTGTAAAGGGTAACTTAAAAAAGAATAAGTTTAGATAAGTAAGTAGTTAGCCTATAATTGCAATAGTCAAGAAAGAGATGATGAAGGGAGTGACCAGACAAAGAACGGAAATGAAGACTATTTAAGAAGCATTGAATGGATAGAATTAAAACAATGAGGTTTGAGAATTGATTAGATGGGAAGAATTAGTGAGGTGGAAGTAATTGAACACAATTCTAAGATTTCTATTAATATCATGGATACCTAAGAAAATAGTAGTAATAGACACTAAAATGATAAGGATAATAAATAGTTTGGGGGGTGGAGGTAGAGATGCAGCAAAGAGATTCCATTTGAACTTACTGAATTTGAGTTTTTAAGGACAAACATGGGGGAATATCCAATAGGCAGTAAAAATTCCCAAGCTACGCTTCAGAAAAATATCAGGCCCCCAAATTATAGATTTGATAGCCGTCTATACACAGTTGGAAATTAAGACAATTGGGGTAAATGGGATTACCAAACAGAACATAAAGAACAAAAGAGAGAAAATATATTATTTAATAGTTAAGTGAGGGAAAGAGCAAGAAGAAATATAAGAAGATTATGAGGGAATCAAGAGTACAATAACTATCAGAGCCAAGGGAAAAAGATGTTTCAAGAAGAGAGGAATAACAATGTAAAATGTTGTATACAATTTGATATAGATGATTACTGTGAAAAGCCTATCGAATTTTGTGATTAACCTGTAATGGTTTTTCTCTGAGAAAACAATTCTGGTAAATTGATAGATATGTAAGTTAAATTGCAAAGGAATTAAAAATAAAGCATTGTAAAGGATGCAGGAAAATTAGTATCTACCTCTTTTTCTGTAATTTTTAGAGTAAATGAAAGTAAAAGGTGAGTGACAAAAAGAACAGAGCTAAAAGATGAAATATATTTTATAACGGAATATGTAAATAATTGTATAGGCATTGGAGAAGCAGGGAAAAGAAAGACTCCAGAAGCACAAGGCAGGATTGAAGGAAAAATAATAGGAGAGAAGATAGAATCAAGAGCACCAGTCAGGTATTAATGTTGGCAAAAGGACTCAAATTAAAAGATGGCAATTTTGATGTGATGATAAAGAAACAGCAATTGAAGGAATTTATGTAGGATGACCTTGACATTCTCCATAAAGTCATTAGGCAAGATTTTCTATGGAGCGTAAGAAGATGAAATACAAGTGAGACTTAAGAAACACAAAACAATGAAGAAATTGCTGTTTTTAAGGATGGTGAACGGGTCAGCCAGAAATCAACAAAGGAATTTATGAATAGCTTTGCGGTCACTTGTTGCCTAATTAGACAGTGAAAATATTTTCTTAAGATAGCCTGTGCTTCTGGCTTTATAACATTTTTAGGCTTAGATTTCTCATTACAAAGTTTTGATTTGTTAAGCACTGTGGAAAGAAAAAAAAAGGATTTGAATCTGGGCTAAAGGAAGTTTCAGAGAAGAAGTTAAGTAATAATACAATTGACTAGGTCATGAGTTTACAAAAACAATATGAAAATGTGCCCATGTCAAAACAAGGAAAAAATATATATAATCTTGAATGAAGGCATAAGGATCGCAATTATCACATTACTGGGGATCAGAGATGAATTAATGAATAGAGAGAAGATTGAGAAGAATAACCATTAGTATCAAATGTTTTGAACTTGAGAATTTTTATTATACACTGAAAATCAGGGAAGAAGTGACGAACTCCCCCCAACAAATGTAGATGGGTTATTATTTCTAGTAGTATTAGTCAAAAACTTACTGTGAAAACCATCAAAGACTGCCTATTTTTTCTCATATTAGGCAAAATTTATTCTAGCAATATTTTGTGATTAAAGAAGTCAATGCCTTGGTTTTAGAACCAAAGAGGGTTTGACTTCGCAGAGTTAATATGTGTTGGCATCCTTCTGTGATACAACTCAGTATATGAGATTACTTTTTTTTAAGTGTGCTTTTGATAGGACACTATCCAAACTCTTCTAAAGGCCAATACGTGTCCCGTTATACCAAATGGTATTCTAGAGCATGCAATGTCATGATCTGGCGCAGGATTTATAATTATGCCTTAACAGAGGAGACTTCTGTGGACATTTTCAAATTGTTGCTATTAACAGGGTATGGTTCTTGATTTCTTCTTTGTTGTCACTTACTCCAAAATGTGACTAGAATATAGCCCAATTCAAGGAAAAGGGGAACTAAGGTAGCATCAAGTTCTGGCACCCTGTCCTGAGCTCATGAAACTTAATTTGAAGCCCTCTGATTTGTGAGATTGGGGGGTTGTTCTTAGAAATAAGCTATTAGATTGTTTGTAAGCCTGAATTAGATAAATAAGTAATATTCTTATACAGGAAAAGAAAAGAGAAAAAGATAGATAGTATTGTACTTAGCATGGAAATAGCTGATTATTTCCAGAATATTTTAGGAATCAAAAACTTGCTTAGTTAAGTTCTTTACAAAAGGGTTCCCTTCTATAATCCGTAGTGTTTGCAGTGTTTGTCGGATAGCTTCCTGTAACTGTGTAGATCAACAGTTCTCAAAATTTGGTCCCCCAACTCCTGCATGTCCCCAAAATCCTTTCAGTCATTCCCTGAGATACTTTCAGTGGGATTCACACATTTAAAATAATTTTCGTAATAATAGTGATGCTATTTACCTTTTTCACTTGGCTGCCATTTGCACTAATGGTGCAAAAGCATGGTGGGGAAAACTTCTGACACCTTAGCACGAATCAAGTCAGTAGCAGCAAACTCTACTAGTAAACCTGGTATTCTTCACTGCCACACACTCAGAGTTAATATTTTTAAAATGCAAGGTGTACGTAAGAATGTACTTGATTAAGGAGTAAAAAAATATACTAATTTTGTCAAATCTTGACCCTTGAGTAGAGGTCTTTTTAATATTCTGTGTGATGAAATGGTAAGTCAGTGAAGATGTACCAAACTGCATGGTTGTCTCAAGTAAGTACTTGTGTGACTGCTTGGGTTGAGAGCTAAATTAGCCACTTTTCTCATGAATCACCATTTTTTCTTGAAAGAACAACTGACAAGCAAACTGTGGTTTTTTCAAACTTGGATATTTGGCAGAGATTTTCTTGAAAATGAACAAAGTGAGCTTGTCACTTCAAGAGAAGCAAAATCCAACTGTATCTGTTGCCAATGATAAAATCTGAGCTTTCAAATAAAAATTACAGTTTTGGAAAACTTATTATCGGCCCCTGTGAACTTGTCAGTTTCTCAATTCTTAAAGAATTTTCTGTTGAGATAGGTGGCATTACTAACAAATGTGATATTGTATAATGAAATAAGCTACTATTTGGAAATTTTGCATAACCTAGTGAACCAATATTTTTCCAAATGACCAATACCTGTTATTTTTTAAAATACATATGGGCAAAAGATCCATTTAAGGTGCAAAGTAGACAATAGATTTTAATAAAACAGTAAGGGAAGCATATTGATATGGTTTTAGATTCCACATTGCAAAATTTAAAAATCCATAATTATCTGAAAAAGCTATTAAAATTCTCCTCACTTTTCCAACTAAGAAATCTGTGTGAGGCCAGATTTTCTTCATATACTTCAACTGAAACAACATATTGAGACATTGAATGCAGAAGCAGATATGAGAAACCAGGTGTCTTTTATTAAGCCAGACATTTGCAAAACTAAGCCAGAGAATTTCAAAATGTAAAACAATGCCATTCTTGTCACTATTTTATTTTGGCTTTGGAATATATATTTCATTTCACTAAAAATATATTATTTACTGAAACGTAATGGGCTTTTTATTTATATTTTAAGTGAATTAATAAATATTTAAAATTTACAGTCTTAATTTCACATATGGTAAATATTGGCAGATATAACTATATAAACAAAATCTCATTTGGGTTCTCAGTTATTTTTGATAATGAATTGGATATCTGAGACCAAAACGTTTCAGAAACACTAATGTAGACCAAGTCTTAAGCACATAGGAAACTACTCAAGGACTTCTAGCAAACTTCACATGATTTCATAAAGTAACAATGGAGAAGTCATGTAACTGCATTTGTAATAATGGTAGAGGAAGAATTTTCCTTCTCTTTTAAAAAAAAAATCATACCATTTATATTAGAGAGAAGACTTCAGTGCCTGCTGATGACATTCTCTCCATTCTTTCTTCCAAGTCTGTGAGTCTCATTTTCATGTGTCCCCATTTACAGGAGTAAAATTAGCATGTTATCCAGTCACCATTTGGCTCATGACTCAATGTCACTATAAAAATCATTTAAGCAGCTTCATAGACCCAACTTCTTTTAGAATACATCTATGCGGACGCTTCAATTTGTTTAATACAGGAGACGTAAGTACATACTTTTTCTAGCCTCTTGCAGTGTATCTAAATCTATAAATTATGCTAGAGTGAAATCTGGTTTATTCTCTCAATTTGTGTAAATGATATTTTAAAAGATAAAGGGCATAAATAAGGGAAAGACCAACACAAATTATGAATCTCAGTTTAGAAATCCATTATACAAACAAAACAATTTCAGAATACCATACACTGTTTCCTTTGTTAAAGAGGGAGAAAGTAAGACTTTTTTAAGAAGGGGAAAAGAAAGCAAGGTTATTTCTTAGTCATGAATTTTGATTGGATTTTTAGATATCAATATTTAGAAATGTATGCTTTAAAATTTAATCTAATTTTAAATAGTACAGTACTTAAATAATAAAATGTCTTTTCCTCCCTCTAATCAGACTTTGAATATTAGTATAATTAGCTCTTGTATATAACTAGATACAAAAAATAGCACCATATTATCTTGTTTATATCCAATACTACCATTTTGTCATGTCTAGAAAATTCTAATTATAGCAACATAAATTGGAAGCTTTAGTGAAGGGTCAAAGCCCACTTTTGGTAAATTTTTCCAAGTTTTATTCTGATTAGTTTATTTTGCATAAGGCCAGAATGTGTGCTAAGTGCTACTCTATTAAATCTCTACCAGCTGCTGACACTTATTAGACTTTTTTTTTTGACTTTTGTCATTTTTGGGTGAACATCTGTCAGCCATAGTCATTTGGCAACAGTTTCCCCACAATTTCTAAGCTAACTACAAGTCATTATACAGTGATTATATTGGTGTAAAAGTTATTTCCAATCTCTGGTAGTCATATCAATAAATTGAAACGCTGTGTCAAGATGTTTAACTGAAAGGAAAAAAACATAGCTGCCATGCATGTTAAAATCACTGTTTTTGAGCACCTAATGGGAATTAATTAAGGAAGTATAATCATGGAGAGAGAGAAAAAGATACAGAGTTTATAACATGTATATGTTTTGTTTCAAAATGTAATTATATTCTTCATGCATGTATTTAAATATGCGCTATTTGTCAGCTATCGTTCTTTTTACTAAAAATTAAGTTTATTGTCTGGAGAAAACAAATCTAATAAAAGTGAAATACTACTTTATAATAATAACTATTATAATAATAATTTCAATGGCTACCATAATTGAATGCCCAGTACTTTCTATGTTACTTTAGAGGTTTACAATAAGATGCACATCAATCTAGCGAGTATATTTCATAAATGCTTAAGAAGAAAAGGAGTTTACAGAATAATCTATTCTCACAATTCTCATTATTGTCTTTCACGCAATCCAACTGAAATCTAGATACACACATTTCAAAGGTGAACACGGTATACACATACATCTCTCATAACCCTGTTTCTTCTTCCATGTACTCATTACTTAGGAGTACCCTAAATGAAAATTCAAATTAAGTTTTTGGCTCCCCTCTTATAAATAGAATTACCACCATCACAGAAATTAACATTCCCAGATATACAAATCATAATGCAGTACTCCTTTTAATTCATATCTTCTCATGGAAAATGTCACCACTGTTTTCTGTCTCACTCTGATATTTCAAGTCTTCTTAAAACTATTATCAGCAAAGTGAATTAGATGTAAACTCCCACATACATGAGTATTATTATGACAGTCTACATTTTTAAAAATGATAAGGGCAAAAAACAAGGAACTTTATTGAAAAATACAGTGTTCTTTATGCAAAACCCACAGACCTGGGTTCGAGTCGTAGTTCCATGTGTTATTTAGCAGTCACTTAACATCTCTGACTTATTTTCTTCAAATGAAAATGAGGATATTTTTGCCTACTTCATAACGTTATCAGATGAGAAATAATAGCAGTTGTGCTATTTTTAAAGCCTATGTTTTAAAAAGCCATAAAGAGACTAAGAATGAAAGACAATAACAATGACTTTGAGATGAGCTTATTCCTGTAACCTACTTCGCCTTTTTAGCAGATATATTTGATAGATATAAGAAGGTCAATGACTGATTCTAAATTTCCACAAAATGTGCCCTTATTTCAAAATGTGACCATAGAAAGAAATCGAAAAAGATATCCAATTCTAAATCTTTAACATAGAAACTAAGTACTGCATTGGTTAATGGCAGTGGAGTAGGTAATGAAAATATCATTATAATAGCACCGAATTACTTCAAGGTCAAAAACTTTATGCAAATTCGTAGCTTACTCACAGACAGGCAACCTGGTAAAACAGAAAGAGTGGACTGGGATTTGAAGACCTTCATTCCAGCCACTTAATTAATTAACTATGTGAAGATGGGCAGATCACTTGAACTATCTAGTCCTCAGATTTTTCACCTATAAAACCTTCCAGAGTTTTAGGATTTGGTGATTTAGCATAACCCAGGGATAGGGAAATTCTCAGTGGCTACTGATGAAAGGTGATTAATGTATTTCTTCCTCATTGTTCAGTTCTATTCAACATACTTTTATGTGCAAAAGGCTCTACTAGGAATTCTATGTAGTTAAAATATTAACAAAATGCATTTCCTCTCTTGTCAGAACTTGTGATCTGTCTAGAAGGAGAGGCAACCATGATGCCAGTTAGAATTTTAATGCCCTGTACCGGCACAAATAAAGGCCTGTGGGAGTGCTAGGTGAAGAGATAGGGGAAAGAAGACAAAGAGAAGATGGCATTGGCTGAATTTTGAGGGCTAAATCCATTTCAACAAGCAAGTTTGTCAGGAGAAGGCATTCCAGGTTGAATAACAGACTTGAGCAAATGCACCATCAGAGAAGCTCTGGGAAAACACTGTGCATTTTTCTATAGCATACCAAATATGAGAGTGAGTGGTTAAAGTTAAAGCAGCAAAAGTGGGTTCTTTTCAGATTGTGGGAAAACTCAGCAATAATCCTGGTAAGAGCTTTTTCTGTGTTTTACAGAGAATAAATATGAGTGACATCAAATAGAAACCAACATGACCTGGCAGATGATTAGACATGGATATCAAGTGAGAGAAATAAGTCAAAATATGCCCCAACACAGCATATTAATGAAGCCAGTTTTCTCTATTTATGTGTTTTGTTGTTGTCTTACTTTGTTTTATTGAGTGTGAAATGTTTGTGCAAAACCAAGTGGAAGTCCCTATTCAGCAGGCAGTTGCTCTTGTGTGTGAGGAGCTTGGGAGAACATTCTAAATAGCAGATCAGACGTTTGTTATTATCCATAGTGAGGAATTAGAAGCATTGGGATTAGATGAGTTATTCAAGTAAGAAAGTAAAGAAGGTCAATGACTGAGTCTAAATTCCTACAAAATGTGCTCTTGTTTTTAAAGGTGAGCCTAGAAAGGGAAGTCTGTAAAAAATACAAAGGTCAAATGGGATGGAACCGGGATAGTAAGGTATCATGAAAGCTAAGAAAGTGACAGTTTGGTTTTTTTTTTTAATCAGTACTTACCCACCATGTGCCAAACACTGTGTTAGTCTCTTGAGATACATAATCCAAGTAAATTCTCATAATCTCGAGAACCAAGTATATTTATCACAATTTATAGATAAAGAACTGAGTACAGAGGGATTAGACATAGCATAACAAGTAAATGGAAAGTCTAGATTCAAATACAGATAAGTCTGATTCTTATAATTATTTTGCCTCTATAACTTTTAATATATGCTAGGGGAGAGTTTCAAGGAGAATGTAACTGGCAGTGTCATGTGAGCTCAATCAGGATAGACACTCACAAGAACATTTAACACTAAGCGGTTACTTAATGTTAATACAGATCATTTAAGTGATCTATATGAAAGTAGTCTCTGTAAAACATACTATATAAAGGCCAATGGAATAGAAAAATTCTAAAGGTTGGTTCAAGGAAAGTGAGAAAATAAAAGTAGTTGAACCCTCCTGAGAAGTTTAATGGAAGAAAGAGAAGGTAGTACAAAGATTTATGAAGGTTGAGGAATGGGTATTTGGTTGAATGGTTGGTTCATTTTTTTTTTAGTAAGGAAAGACTTGAACATGCTTATAAACTTAAGGGAGAAATTCAGAGGGGAAAGAAGACTCAAATTATTGAGAAAAAAATGGGTGGAGAAAGGTCCTACAGGAGGTAATAGGAAATAGAATCAATAGCATGCCTTAAAAAGAAAGCAGCTAGTTTATCTAGAAAAGAAACAATAGTGATTTACAGAGAAATGTATTTAAGAAAGGAAGAAATGTAAGAGAACTTGCAGCAGATGTCCTATATCTTCTCCAAGAAGGAAGATGCAAAGTCACCTCTTGAGGCAGGTAGTATCTGGTTTTGTGGACTACAAAGGGTTTGGAATCCTTCCCACAGAGAGAAGCCATACGGAAGAGTCAAATAGAGGTGAACAGAAGAATTTCCGTTCAACTCAGAGTGTATACTAATAATAGAGTAAAAATGTTTAGTTGAGCCAATTGGCACAATTTTGTGACTTTTCTGGTAACACTTATCCACACAGTAATGAGATCAGAGAAAGTGTACCGTGCTGTTTCCCAGGTGAGGCTTAGGAAAGTCAAGGTGACGGTAGAGCAAAGGGACTTCTTGATGCTAATGAGAAGCTACACGAAACGGTGGGCAGTTGATCCAGACTGGGCCTAGAGGAAACTAAAACAAAAAAGGTTACAGTTTATTTCAGAGTGACAGTTAGTGTATGGGTTCTACCATTTTAACTTCTTCCACATTTCGTATATTTTGAAAAGACTCCTTTCTCTTGATTATTGGGATGAGTTTTTAATCTTAAACTATAGTAAAATGTAATTGGAATGTTTAGGAATAGGAGGGAAATTGTGTTACTTTAAAGTCCTGTTTAAACAAAATTAATCCAACAGAAATTCATTATTCATATCTTTGTATTCATCCCTCTTTTGACCTTCAGGAAAGAATATGAGTTTTTAACATAGAAAAAGAGATGAAAGATTTACATTTGATGATCTTTTGTTATTACATGTATCTCATATTCTACCTTGAAAATATTTTCTTCATTAAGTCTTTAATTAAGTATGTGTGTTACCAGGCTTGTTTGGGGAAACTCACTTTCTAAATTATTTATGTTATTTATTTTTGGCTGTGTTGGGTCTTTGTTGCTGCACGCAGGCTTTCTCTGATTGTGTCCATGGGCTTCTCATTGTGGTGGCTTCTCTTGTTGCGGAGCTTGGGCTCTTATTTATTTTATTTATTTTTGGCTGTGTTGGGTCTTTGTTGCTGCACGCAGGCTTTCTCTGATTGTGTCCATGGGCTTCTCATTGTGGTGGCTTGGGCTCTAACCCGTGTCCCCTGCATTGGCAGGCGGATTCTTAACCACTGCGCCACCAGGGAAGCCCGGGAAACTCACTTTCATTGAGTCCTTTGTAATTTTGAAGATTTTATTTCACAGTTTCAGTCAAGAAAGATTATTATTCCTCTCAAGGAATGACTTACCAAGAAGGCAACAAGGGAGCTGTCCTCCTGGACTGGGAGCAGTATTTGATCACTGGCATTGTTTAGAATTGTTGGTGCGTGATGATAATAAAAAGCAAACTGGATTTTGGTCAATTTCATTATTGTTCTTAGGTTCTCTGCAAACAATGCCCTTGCTTACTGCTTATCTCTAGGATGGAGCACTTCCACTCCACCTCCCACCACTTTGGTATGCTACTGAGCTCAAGTTTTTCTTTCTGGAGTTGAAGACTGACTAAAATGGTATTAGAGAAGGAGAATTTTATGATCTAAACTGGGTGTCCACAGACTATGGCATGCAGGCCAAATTTGGCCTTATGCCTATTTTTATAAGTTTAGTTTATTACTTTTATTTAATGTATTCTCTTTGAGTACTTTTGTCCTACAACCATCGAGTTGAGTCGTTGGATAAAGACTATATACCCTCAAAGCCTAAAATATTTACTATCAGGCCCTTTACAAAAAATATTCCCTGACCCTTGATCAAGAATCAAAGCATTACTTGCTTTGTGGACATGTAAGCAAGACAGTTATTTCACATCCATATTATAGGACAGTAATTTAACAAGTGTCTTTGTTAAATGTTTACCATTGACCAACATTATATTTACCTATTAATTTTTCTCTGTTTTGTAGCTCCTGCTATGTGGATATTTGTTAGCAATGACTGATGTGGAAACTACATATGCAGATTTTATTGCTTCAGGAAGAACTGGTAGAAGAAATGCAATACATGATATCCTGGTTTCCTCTGCAAGTGGTAACAGCAATGAATTAGCCTTGAAATTAGCAGGTCTTGATATCAACAAGACAGGTAAGTCGTTTGACATCCATCTCTATGAACATGGAATGATTTGCAGCACTTGGCTAAGTAGGATTAAGTCATGAAAAAAACACCTTTGAAAGTAACCTAATAGAAAGTTATAAACAGTCTAAGGCAAGATAAAAGGCAGGTACTAATCTCTTAATCACTCCCACTCTGTTTTCAATGACTGCACCTTACAGGGTTTCCCACTCAAATGCAGAATCCTTAATCTGATTTTACTAATGCAATCAATAAAACACATGAGCTGTTGTTTTTTTTTTAATCCTAATCTCTATAAAAAATCTGAAATATCTTATGTAGAACATTTAACAAAGTTGGAGCTCCTACCTTTGACAGTTTGGCCACCTGTAACATTTAATAGCATTAGATATTTAACAAGATTCACAGATGAGTCTGACGGATCTCGATTCCAAGGACCATTTCAAAATAAAAGGGTCTCCAGGACCATTTTTATTGAGAATGGACGTAAAATAGTCTATTACATAAATAAGTCTTAGGTAAGAAGTTCTTTTCGTTTTCCTTTCATGATAGACTGAGTTTGAAAAATTTGTCTTACTATTGGGCCTCGAACTCCTACCCACCAAATCTAACTTTACCAATGAAAAAGTAAAATAAGTTTGACACGTCAAAATACTTCTGAAACCCCTGATGGTTCTTCCATCCATAGCTTTTGCAAATATCAAAGCTGAATGTATTTCCCTGAAAAACATTTGTGCAAAAAATAATCTTTAAAAGTAAAAAGGAGTTCACAGTTAAGGAACCACAGTGTTATATATGCGAAAAACACTGATCAGTTTCTGACTCATAGTAACAGCTTGATAATTCTTTGCTATTAGAATTTTCATGGCAAAGCCTTCCAGTTACTGGAAAACTGAGTCAGAGTATATATATATATATATATATATATATATATATATATATATATATATATGTTAATGAAATAGCTCAGCAACATCCACAGTGTTATATATGCGAAAAACACTGATCAGTTTCTGACTCATAGTAACAGCTTGATAATTCTTTGCTATTAGAATTTTCATGGCAAAGCCTTCCAGTTACTGGAAAACTGAGTCAGAGTATATATATATATATATATATATATATATGTTAATGAAATAGCTCAGCAACATTACCTCAAAATACCTACCGACAGAACTTTATTCAATGACTACAGGTCAGCAGGTCATAGATTGGTCTTTTAAAACTCAGGTTGAAAATAAAACTTTAATAATCACTTCCATGGAGTATATAGACTGATGTATATTTTAGGTTTTGTTGTTTCTCTGTTACTACCAGGAGTTAATTTTCAAAATAGCTGTGAGAAAGGCTATAGGGAATTATTCCAATTTGGTGGCATGAAGTAAGTAAATAGATTTTTTTCTGCAATCTTTGAGAATTTACTAATCTTTTTCATAAAATTTGTGTTTTATATGAATACTCTATTTTAAATAATCTGCATTAATTTTAGCCACTCTTACTCTGAGGACATTTTTATTCATAGTGTAGTTTAATTTCTTCTTTTTGTGTTTTCACTGAAATTAAGACCCATTAACCTCAAGACCTTTCTTATACAAAAGACTACAGTCTCTTAATATAGTCTATTAGACTATGTTAAAATTTAAATAGGTTGACTTTTTTTTTTAGGTTGACATTTTATATTAATAAATAATTTTATATTTGATATTAATATGTTATAATTAAATAATTTAAAATAATTCAAATATCTTTATGCTTCCAGATGTATTCTTTTTCAAATATTTCTACATGTTAATTGCAATTCTGTAGGCCCTGAAAGAATTTTCTGTTTCTCTTCAAATCACAAAATCCAGAATAAGGCAAAGTATAAACAGCACTGACTTTATTTATTATTCTAAGTACAAAGAACTAAAAGTAATAACTGTACAATCAAAAGTCTAAAACATAAAAAATAAAGACAACTGTACAATGTCAAATTAAATATCACTAGCTGAGAATAGTGTGGGACTTCCTTTGTAATTCCTGAGTATTTCAGCTTCTATTTAAGTTTATGCTCAACAATATTGTTGTCCCATGTTTATCGTGACTTGTTAACAAGCATCTATTTAGCCACAGCTCTGTATCTGCAGCATTATTCTGAGCCCTGAGAAGTATCCCTGGATACCTAGAAAGTCCCAAGCCCCGTGGGAGTCAAGATCCTCATCTTGTATTTATGCAGTCACTTTCATCCTTAATATTCTACTGTCTTGCATCTGCCCTAATATGACTTCATTCCTTTGGCTGACAGAGCTTCTCCTATTTATCAAGTTCTCATTTCATGCTAATCTACACATCTCAGATTCAGGCCATCTGCATACCTTGGGGGCTTGTTCATTTCTCTAATAGTGAAGATAGTACATGAAAATTCTATATAATGCATCATGATATGCTTGGAACCCCTTTAGAACGGAATATGATTTTTATGTGGAAAAACTGCTTTTAATTTCCCTAAAGTATGGTGCGTGGTGAGGTGTCTTGTGTGTACTTGTTAAGCGTAAAGGAGAAATTACCTTCAACATTTCCATCTAAATAATGGACAGCCTACTTACCTCAATTAATTTGAATTATGGTAATAAACTCTTAGCAAAGATTAATATAACACACATTATTGCGACACCCCCAAATATTTTGTCCACTAAGCCATATTGGTCGCTTAGTAACAAGCTAACACATGCAAATATTTGAATCTTTGAATCAAGAATCGCCTGCAGCTTGCACCCAGGTAAAGTGACCTAATATGGGGAGAAAGCATTGTTTAATTTTAGTGTTGCTATGGCTGAGATTGTTGCTAAGGGTGCAGTTATGAAAGTGGTTTTATTGGATTTGTACATATGTTCTGTAAGGGCAGGCCAGAGGCCATCATAACTCTTTGACAAGGGACTAACCAGCTGACATAATGTCCTTCCACTGTTGCTTTTAATTAAAATTAATTAAACCTATGAGAAGTCAGCTAGGTTATCATCAAGTGTTCAGAATAATGTAAAATGTAATTTTAAAATATTTCTTAATGTAAGATAGTCAGGCATCAAAAGGTAAACTTGTTCCCTACTTCTGATTTCTGCCTAAAGACACATCTGATTTCTGCAACCTATGAAAGTACAAGTGCCATGCCATGACCTGGCCATGAGATTTCCCAGCTATTGATCAGAAGCACAGAGCATCACTAACCATTCTAAAAATTCAGTTATTATTTTGTTTTCGAGCCATGCTGTTCCAGAACCAGAATTAGCCCTTGAAACACTTAAGCTGTTTTCTTGATGGGGAATTGATTACCAAGAAAATATACTTGTCTCTATGAGAATTTCAGACTTGAGTATTTCTGAAATTTCCAATACGATATATACTGAGAGTCAGTAAATATAAGCAATCATTTTTATGTTGCCTTTATCCTTTTTTATGTCTCTAACAGAAGGTGAAGAAGATGCACAGCGAAATTCGACAGAACAAAGTGGGGAAGCCCAGGCAGAAGCAGCAAAATCTGAAAGTTAACACCCCACTTTGATCTTCATCAACACCTGACAATGTCTCAAATCTCCAGGCCTGGCTGGAATGCATTTATTTCCAAGAGTGAAAAGGGGGAAAAGAAAATGGCTGTGCTGCATTGCAGGAACCTGCTTGTTATGTTAAAAATGGGGGCAAAGGCTGTGGCTGCAGACAGACTTTTCTCTACCTCTGGCATCAGCAATGGTTGAAATCATGTGGCTTGTGTTTGGATGTCATTTTTGTACGGATCCTTTCACTTGACCATATGATTAAATGCTTGTAGAGAGTAGCACCGACCTAGATGATGATTCTTCCTGTAGCATCTGGCCCCTCACAATGTCAGAGGATTTAATTGTGTCTAATCGCAAAGGGTTGGTTGAACCCCAGAGTTTAAATATCTCTGGCCCAAGTATTCACCCAGTAAAAGAACCATCCAGAAAGCACTGTTTTTAGCATTATGTATCTGTGTGTTCCTGCTGTGTTATTTACACTGTTTTGTATTATATAATATAGATGCTCAGCACTGCCCCCTTCTTTGATTGCTTATGAAAAACAAAAATGATGTACGTTACTGTGAATTTTTATACTACTCATTTTTAAAAGGGCTGCCTAAAAACTCTGCTCCGTAATGTGGTGGTGTGCACAGGATAGAACACACATTTTTTAAAACTTAATCTTTCCCCTTAATGCACAGCTGATGAATTAAGTCTAACAGATTCATCAAGACTCCTTTGCTTATTATACAGGCATTTGAAAATATCCATTAATGTGAATATTACCTGAATTCAGTCTGCTTGGTGTCTACACAGACCAGAATTCAAACTGCAAATTTTGTCTTATTCCCAAGTGGGGAACTTTTTTCAACGAATATTTTTATTTCCAATTATGAGGATTTTTGAGAATTGGGGAGGTGGGAAAGAGAATACAAGATAATACTAAGCATGGGAAATATTTTCTTCTATGGAATCAATTGATCACAGTGCTGTGATAAATTAAAATTTGGAGGACTATTAAAATTTGGAGGACAACTTATCTCCACGGAGCAGCAAAAAGATGAAGAAAATGATCTTGCAATCATGTGGACACCAATCACAAAAGTAAAGCCCTTGTGTTGTGTTTTTCATGTCTTTTATCAGCCCTATCAGATCCAAATGTTATTATGCACTTTCTAATGTTTGTAAACTTTTACTAATAATTAGTGTGAATTACATTCTGATACAATAATCATCATCATTAGAAGCTGACAAAATCCTCATTAATACTGTTAGTGGCCTCTGCTGTGTTTTGACATCATGGTTCTTATATGGAAAGTTTCTATGAGCTGTGTAACCCCACTGTTCAGTATTATGAAATCATTTCTCAATGGTAATATATAAGGCACCAGTAATATGCCAATGGCTCATGAATTACTGGACAAATGGCAGGCAACAGGAAGACCCTTTGCAATAAAGACCCCACTTAACTCTCCTTGAGGTCTTAGATACAATCCCATGTGAAGTAGGTTAAGCAGCGTTTCAACAGATAATCTATATGGACATACCAGGGGCTCAGCCCTCCTTTGTAGTTACATAAAGGATGCAAGGTAAGTCTGCCCTCATCTCCCTTTACAGTACTTTTTGAATGAGTGGAATAAGGGCATGGGTATCACATGGTCCTCAATCACATATTACTAGAAAAAATGTTAACAGTGTGAGTCTTTGAGACAATAGGAAAGATTAAATTTTAGAGTACTTCCTTCAGCTTAACCCAGTAGGGTCCAAAATGTCCAGTTAACATTCAAACAAATCCACCTGTTAATAGACTCACAAGTGGGAAAAGAGGTTCCTGGGGCTATTTTAGACAATTTCTGCTAGTCTACTTAGCACATCCAACCCATACAATCACTTTTTAATATCCTTATTTATTATCCTCATAGCTTTCTTGTGATACTAGGTAAAGTTCTCTTCATCCTTAAAATTGTGGAATTCCAAACTGATTTCATGTGATTTTGTCAAGTTTAGGACTAGTGCTGAGTATATGTGGAGGATTTATATTCCTGTGTGATATACTATTATTAATGCATGTGGTATCATGCCTGTCTTTGAATATATAATAGTGGCTAAATTGTGAAGTCATATGGAGCTTTTGAATTATTTTTGACCTCTTACTGCTACTCTGTCTGCTATATTCAAATCCACAGGTATTCCCAAGCCAGAAAATAAAAATCAGCTTTCCAAGACATTCACATCCTACAAAAGTGGCTCAGCAAAAGTTCAAAGTATCTTCCAAATTTTATCATAATATCTTTTACTTGCAAGTCAGTAACATACAAGGAATTGAATTTTTAAGGAGAGAAGGAAAGAGTAGAAAACTAAGACACTGATTTGATAATCCACATTGAATTCCTGTTAACCAACTGACTTTATGCTATTC
This sequence comes from Physeter macrocephalus, assembly GCF_002837175.3. NCBI lineage: Eukaryota > Metazoa > Chordata > Mammalia > Artiodactyla > Physeteridae > Physeter > Physeter macrocephalus. The sequence continues at coordinate 58,538,870 of NC_041228.1, read as the reverse complement.
ACTTCACAGCACATATTATCCCATTTAATCCTCAAACAATTCAATTAAAGAGGTAGCGTTATTCCATTTCATAAATAAGGAAATTAAGGCTCAATAAGGTATAACTTTTATAAGCTTGAAAAGCTAATAAATGACGAATAAAATTTGAAACTGTGTGTATCTGTCTCCAGGGAGCTTTCTACTGCACACGCCCTAAAGTTGAAGCCAGTTACAGAGCATGTTTATCTGGAAGGGAACCTTTAGAGATGGACTGGATCATCCTCCGTATTTTAGAGGAGGAAACTGAGTCCCAGAAAGGGCAATTGTTTTTCTCAAGGTTACCTAGATGAGCAATGACACAGATGTGAGTAGCACTTTTATCTAAAAAAATAATAATAATAAATTTCAACTTATTTTTTTGTGTTATACTTCCCAGAAGACATTTTTCTGACATGGAGCCTGTAAACTTAGCATGGTTCAGACTTTTTATGCTCCATGCTACTCATTTTGTTTAATTAACTAGAAATTGAAATTTTCCGCTTGTCAACTTATTTGCAACAAGTGTAGACTTTTCAAATTTACCTTTTATCAGTTGTAAGTATCCTATGCTGACATATTGATATCATAAATTCATAGAAATGTTTTTCCAACAGATAATAGACAGGCAGCCTCCGATTTTTAGGCAATATCCCCAGAGCTGTGTACTGTAAATGCCCAACACTTGAGTCTTACTCAGGCACAGTGGAAATACACCATTTTAGAAGATGACTGATAATGGCTGTTTCTCTTCAGAGAAGCGTTAAGGGGTAAAGAAATGTAACTGCGGGCAATAGAGTTTCTGAGTGAAGCCAGTAGTAACAGGGTGAAAATGTATAGTCACCAAGTGAAAACAGGAACGGATCTATGTTTATGATGTCTTAATAGGGCCTAAGTTGTTCTATAATTACAAGTGGCAGTCTCTGAAGTCATTTGTGAGCTTGTATGACTTTTGTATTTAGCAATGTTGCATGCTCACATAATTGATATTAAAAGTAATACATTTTTCTGAAATGTACACAGTCTATTAAGAGTATTTATTGAACACACATTATGTACTTGATGCTCGGGAAAGTGTTGCAGGTAATAAAGGAGAAAGCCAAAGCTCAGCCACCCTGTGGTGGACATACCCAGCATTCCAGCCTCATTTTTCCTGGCCTCTACTCCAAAACTTTTCACTTCCATTCCACCCTGGTAGCCCACTTCCTGGACTTTATCACCTACCAGAGCCATCCCACCTCTCAAATATTAAACTCCAATGTCACTCCTTTCTTCTTACCTGCTCACCTGTAGGACAGTGATTTTCAGTCAGAAGAAAGACAGGTGTTTATCCGTACCCCCTGAAAGTTTTTACAATGCTCCCTCCTCCTCCTGCACACACAGAGATATGAGCACTCTCTTCCCCTTGGAAACATTCCCTGGGATACTTTCATATCTTTTTTTTTTTCCTCCTACCCTCACCTCCACAACTTGAGAACCACTTATCTAGAAGAAGTACAAGGCTTCCTGATGCACCCAACCTGTTCGCTGAAAAACTTTAAAATGAATCAACAAAAAGGAGTGCTCACAGACACACAGGGTTTTACTATATTAAGGGTAACATCTTAGAATAGAGGAGCAAAGAGTTTAACTTTTTTTCAATCTTAGTGTTGCTCTCTTTTCAAAATGCTACTGTTACCACATACAGGCAGTAAAGTCCAAGCAGAGACCAAGGCAGGGCTCAGGAGAAAACAAGCATCAAATAGCACTCAGCCTGGATCCAGGGAAGGACTTAAGCCCAAGAGGCAAAAAAGGATGTAGATCTTTAAGTTCTTCTTACTCAGGTCATGAGGATAAAACACTACATAGGGATTTGGGACAAAATACTAGCAAACAGTGCAACCAGTTTGCATTAGCCTCTCGTGTCTCTTCTTGTAAATGTTTTGCATCTGTCTAGTCCAGGATATAGGGATTTGGGGTCCTGGCCATCTCTCATTGTAAAGTCAAAATTAAAAAACCACCTGACTATCACCCATTATCTTTCTAATTTGCACCACATTTACTTCCTGACCATATCAAGATGGATATTTTCTCAGCAGCTCTCTTCTCAGTCTGGAATCCCTGTTAATCTTTCTCTTCAGTGCTTTCAATTTCCTTGCTTTCTTGTCTTTCTCACACTCCGGTCCGATCAAAATCAACCAAACCATCTCTCTTTGCTTGTCCTCTGGATGATTGTAAAAAGTTTATAACAATGTTTATTCATTGTTTACAACCTAAGTTTAGACATAAGTGCTGCACAGCTACTTTTTTCATGTCCCTGGGGACAGAGGAAGTTTTCCTCTTCCTAAGATTATTCCTTCATCTGAGGTTTTTAAACCATTTTCTTTCTGACCTTAACAGAAGCTCTGTTAATTATCCTTTCCTCTTCACTGACTTTACTCTTTTCCGCAAATGTGCTCAAGTTCTCAAGTTCCCCTCTTTCCTTCACTACTTGTTTCCCAAAATAACAATCTACACTCCCTGTTTTCATGCTTCTCCTTATTTCTTATCCTTTTGCAATTTGACTTCCAGCTAAATTTTTTTCATTACCAGTGACATCTCTAGTAGCTCCTGGATTCTCAGTAATTGTCACTGAAGCCCTGGCCAACGTGGAAATTAAAAAGTGATGATGTTACAGAGATCTCAAGCTTCACCTAAAATCAAAGTTAATGATTTTATAATTTTGATTGATATTAGTGTGGCACCAGTATAGTTGCATAATAAAAGCCTTCTTAAGGATGGAATCTACATATCCTAAGAAAAAGTCTTATTTTCTCCTCCAGGTTCATATCTTCCATTACGTATGTATGTGTCCTTTCTCTCTGACCACATTCTCCCCATAATGTTTCTTTGCTACATTCCCAGATCCTACAGTGTTCACTTCTTCATAGGAGTGGTTGTTACATGTATAGGCACTAACCTAGGGCCCATACATCCAGAGATGGGCAAGATTATCTTGTGATGTTTTAGAGTTCTCTGTTTCATTATACCCTGGGATGACTGTCAGTGATATTACTAGTTCCTCTAAACAGCAGCCACATACAAGCAAAAACAGTTAACGTCTTTGTACCCAGTCCCACTCGAATTCTCTGAATTAGACCTAGATAAATATATCGATCCAAGTGATGAAATATAATGGATAGTTTATATATATTTTATTAGCCTACCCTATGTATGGCATTTAATCTTATCGTGGAATTTTTTTTTTGAGATGTTTCGTTTGCCTTCTTTTTTTTCCCAGGTGTTTTAAATTTAGTTAGTTATCTTTTGTCCTTTTCTCTCTGGCAACTCCTCACTCTCCTTGACTAGTTCTTCCTTCTCTTTGTCCACTACCTCCCTGGAATTCCATCCTTTTTCCTCTTCTCCAATCCCACTCTTCACTACTCTTCCACTCCAACACCATCAATCACCATATTTACCATGATGAATCCCATATCCTGGGCCTGGAAGGCCCAGGGGTTTTCCTAATCACCTGACCTATTGGGTAGCTCAACATGGATTTCCCAAAAGCGTCTTAAAATTCAACATTCAGACGCTAAATCCAGTATATGAGACTATTCCCACACCTGCTTTCCTTCATATGCTACAGATCTCATATAATGGTAGTACTGGTTCCTCAGCAACCTTAAATCAAAATTCTCAGACTTCTCTTAACTCTTCTTCCTCCAATTTTTTTCAGTCCATCAATTCTAATTTTAACTACTCCTTGAAACTTCCCACTTCTTTTTGTCTACACTCAGCCCTTTAAATCATCTCTTATCTAATATAATGTCTGAGCAATGGCCTACCTTGTCTGACACCCTTTCTATCCATCTTGCAACCAGAAGTATCTTTCTAACACATAAGTCTGATGGTTTCACTCCTCTAATTTAAAAAATCCTTAAATTTAGCCAGACAACACTTCTTGGTATAAGTGCCATATTTTATTTTTATATAACTCCTTGCTCTGTGTAGCTGTTTCCTAAGATGTCCTTCTTCATGCTTGTTGGCAAATTCTCGTTGATACTTTCAGACTATGCCTCACTTCACCCTGCCTCACTTCACCCTTTTCTTTTTTTTCTTTTTTTTTTTTTTTTTTTTGCGGTATGCGGGCCTCTCACTGCTGTGGCCTCTCCCGTTGTGGAGCACAGGCTCCGGACGCGCAGGCTCAGCGGTCATGGCTCACGGGCCCAGCCACTCCGCGGCATGTGGGATCCTCCCGGACCGGGGCACGAACCCGTGTCCCCTGCATCGGCAGGCAGACTCTCAACCACTGCGCCGCTAGGGAAGCCCTCACCCTTTTTTATAGAGCCTTTTGGACTTGCATCCCCATTCCCAAACCCCATCTTAGGAAATTAACTGTTCTATATACTTTGCTCCCCTAAAACTTGGTCTGCAAACATATCTCACTAGACCATAGCAATTTGTTTTCATGTGTATTTCTCCAACTAGAATATGAATTCCTTGAGAGCAGCAGCCCTCCTTTATTTATCTTTGTATCCTTGTTGTCTATTAGATACTCAACAAATATTAATGAATAAATGTCTGCCCCCCGAAGCTCACAATATAGTTAAGAGAGATTTACACACAGATCTATTAGGGGAAAATGCAATTCAGAGATAAAGTTAATGTTTGAAAATAGTAAAAGCTACATAATATTGCATTACAGAAGATAAACACTTGATTTCTATCACTTTTTTTCCTAGTGTGTGCAATAAACTTTTTAAATTTGATTCTCAAACTCTACGCTGCACATTTACACACATACACACAAAGATTTGATACGACTTAACGGAGATGAGCTGTTTAATAGTACAATATAGAAATAAATGAGCAAGTCAGAGTATGTCATTTAGTTAAGTAGTGACCTTGGTAAAGGTATTTATTGGCATTCTGTAGTATGAATTCCCTTCAGTTTGCTGAAATTTTTGTTACCCAAAAAAGGAGGTTGTATCTTAATCTCCTGGCCTAAGTAACACATTAACCAGACAGGAAGATCTCTGGGGAGATGTTTGTGGGCCTTGAACAAGGGTACACTGGAGTTTCTAAGAATATGCTTTACAGAAATGTACTCTAATATACAGTAATAGCCTAAAGAAATGGGAGTTCTGATAAGAATATGATGAACTTCAAGAGCAGGACTTCATAGAAAAAAACGGGAAAATAATAAAAGAAACATGCTTTTATATACTCAAAGAAAGCACATTGATATATGCTTTGAGTATATAAAAACATGTTTCTTGCTGATATATATATATATATATTATATATATTATGTATATATATATATATGACCTTAAATTCTTTTTCCTGAATATTGTTATCAATAGAAAAAAACAGAAAAATAGTAGTAATCAAATTAACACTGGAAACCTAACAGGACTAAAGAAGTATTATGTACTTTTTTGACTCTGAAACCAAGAAATAAGAATGGCCAAGGTAATGGTGTAGGTAATTTTTAACAGAACACATGTTTGCACTTTGGCTGCCATGATTCATTTTACACATTTCACTTGAGTAGGATGGTGTGACTATTATGACTGTCCCACTAAATTTCTAAGTTTTCTTTTATCCCACATGCTTTTTGAAATCCATAAAACAATACATAACTGTGAATTTTAAGAGCAAAAAGTTATGTAAAAATAGCTATAGCGAGGGAGTGACAACTTAAACAGAACCTGCTTTCCCAGATGGTCCTAAATAAAATTCGGTAAGTCATCATATTTATTTAGGAAATATTTAATGAGCTTTTAGTAAGTTTAAGTCTGTGTGTTAGGTGCAGTAAGGAGTAAAATTTTTTAAAAAGACCACAAAATCTTTGACCAATAGAAACTGAAATATATGATGGTGCCCATAGTTTTTCTATCAGTAGTCCCAGCCTTCCCCATCACCACTCCATTCCTTGTTATAAGGAACTTTTCTTCTATTCCACTGTCTCATGAGAATTTATTTTTTGCTCAGCTGACTCCCAGGCCTTTGTAACACACAAGTGGGAGAATAGATCTAGACACAGGTTAGAGCGATAAGAGGAAAAAGGAGAATTCTTTCATGAAGAAACAGGACCACAATTGTTCTTTATTGGGGGGTGAAACAGTTAATGATTGAAGCAGAGAAAAAAATTATCAAGCTAGCATTTTTAAGTCAATTTGTATAATAAAGAGCTAAGAATTAGAGGATTAGAAAAAAGCTATGAAACAGTTTCCAAAAGCAAGTTTTTGGGGTTTGGCAAGTAAGAGGCTTCAATGAAGAAACAGAGAACTGTATCAATGTAGTGTGGACAGAAGGACAGAAAAGAGCACTTTTATCGGTTGTTAATTAGATATTCTTTAATATTCTCAAAGAGATACATGTAAATATTGGGAATACTTTTCAATTATTTCTGGTTTTTGGATGAGACTTCTTTTGAATGTGGCTCCATACAAAGACAGGGCCACATGGGACCCTAAGGTTTATTAAAGTGTACTCATTTATAATAGTAATGGTAAGACAAGTACATACATATCTATAATAAATACCTAAGTATAATGAGCAATAATAGATGAACATGGAATATCCCATATAGACTCTTGGGGAGAAATGTAACTCAACAGGAAAGATCATGGGGAACACTGGAATGATTTTGTTTTAATAGATCTTTATTGGAGTATAATTGCTTCACAATGCTGTGTTAGTTTCTGTTGTACACCAAAGTGAATCAGCCATACGCATACACATGACCCCATATCCTCTCCCTCTTGAGCCTCCCTCCCATCCTCCCTATCCCACCACTCTAGGTCATCGCAAAGCACCGAGCTGATCTCCCTGTGCTATGCTGCTGCTTCCCACCAGCTATTTTACATTCAGTAGTGTGTATATGTCGATGCTACTCTCACTTCGCCCCAACCTCTCCCTCCCACCCCATGTCCTCAAGTCCATTCTCTATGTCTACATCTTTATTCCTGCCCTGCAACTAGGGTCATCGGTGCCTTTTTTTTTTTTTTTTTTTTTTAGATTCCATATGTATGTGTTAGCATACAGTATTTGTTTTTCTCTTTCTGACTTACTTCACTCTGTATGACAGACTCTAGGTCCATCCACCTCACTAGAAAAAACTCAGTTTTGCTTCTTTTTCTGGCTAATATTCCATTGTATATATGTGCCATATCTTCTTTATCCATTCATTTCTCATTGGACATTTAGGTTGGTTCCATGTCCTGGCTATTGTAAATAGTGCTGCAATGAACATTGTGGTACATGTCTCTTTTTGAATTATGGTTTTCTCAGGGTATATGCCCCGCAGTGGGATTGCTGGGTCATATGGTAGTTCTATTTTTAGTTTTTTAAGGAACCTCCATACTGTTCTCCATAGTGGTTGTATCAATTTAAATTCCCACCAACAGTGCAGGAGGGTTCCCTTTTCATCACACCCTTTCCAGCATTTATTGTTTCTAGATTTTTTGATAATGGCCATTCTGACCAGCGTGAGGTGATACCTCATTGTAGTTT